>NW_009259159.1:0-918 GCF_000687185.1 Egretta garzetta | reverse complement strand
CTGCAGCCAGAGCTCCAGCACAGCAGAGGTGCATCTCTCCTGACATGTGGACCCTTCCCTCTGCAGAGCCAAGGGGCTGAGAGCCACTGCCCTGGTATTTTGCTGCCTGGGAGGTGCTGGGCTCTGCTGGGCAAGGAGAAGGCTTTCCTGAGTGCGCAATCACCTTTCCTCTCCTTGCTTCCCTTCTCAGAAGAGACAAAGAGATTTTTTTTTCTGCCTGTGGTTGTGCTGCTCTTCTTCCTGCTCTTGGGGTCCCTGGCATTAAGAGTGGTGGTGTGGGGCACGGGTTGGGGGTGCTGAGTGCCTGCTTGGACACAGACCTGGAGGGTGCTTCCCTGGAGCTGTGTCCATGGCACCAAGCGGCCCAAGCCCTCTCTTCAATTTCCCAGCTTGAGTCTCTGCAGGCAATGCTTGGGCAAGGAGACGCTGCTTCCCTCAGCAGACATCACCTTAAGAGCCCTGGTTCTGCTGGACAGGGAGTCCTGCGGGGCTGTGAGCATCACTCCAGAAGGGCAGAGCTCTCCTCTAGGAGCTTTGTGGTGGCTGAGAGCACCTGATCTGCCCATGCAAATCACCATCCTGGTCCTGTCCTCCTCCTCACTGCTCTGAATAGCTGTGCTGGAAAGAAGAGCTGCTTTTATATCTGCATGTTGAGCAGGACCCCTCTGCTCCCAGTCCAGTCCAGTCCCTTTTGGAGCCACCTCTGGGTGTAGTCCTCCTCCAGATGAGAGTGGTGCAAGCACAGAGCATCTGGGCACCAGGCTGATGAGCAGAGCAGCCCACCTGCATGTGAGCACTGACAGAGGTTTGCACTGAGAGCAATGGGGAAACAGTTTTACCTTTGTCAGAACATTTCCCAAGTGGGATGGCTGTGTCTGAATGCCAAAACACAGTGTAAGGAGACACATTTGCTGCATC
>NW_009259158.1:0-324 GCF_000687185.1 Egretta garzetta | reverse complement strand
CCCAGTTGCCCCCATAGGCTCCCCAGTTCCCCCGCTTTGCTCCCCAGTTGTCCCCAGTCACCACCCACTGTCTCCCAGTTGCCCCCAGGAGCCCCCAGGTTGTTTCCAGTGGCTCCTCAGTTTTGCCAGCTTCCCCCATAGGCCCCTCAGTTGCCACCAGTGGCCCCCGATTTGCTCCCAGTAGCCCCCCAGTTCTCCCAGTTGCTCCCTAGGACCCCCAAGTGATGGCTCAGGGGGCGTGGCCAGAAGGAAGTGGGCGGGGCTACTCACAGGTGGGTGGGGAGGGGGGCGTGGCCTGGCACAGGAGGGAGGGAGCCCCTCCGG
>NW_009259157.1:0-962 GCF_000687185.1 Egretta garzetta | reverse complement strand
TCCTCCAGCTCCTCCCAATAGGCGGAGGGGGTCCTTAAAAGGGCAATGGCGGATTCTTAAAGGGGCAATGCCCAAGGGTTGGGTTCTTAAAGGGGCAATGCCCTGGGGCTGGGTTCTTACAGGGGCAGTGACCCGGGGCGGATTCTTAAAGGGGCAATGCCCAGGGGGTGGGCGCCTAAAGGGACAATGCTTGGGAGGGTCTTAAAGGGGCAAGGCCTGGGAAGGTCTTAAAGGGGCAATGCCTGGGGGTGTTTTAAAGGGCCAGTGCCCCGGGGCTGGCTTCTTAAAGGAGCAGTGACCCGGGGCAGGTTCTTAAAGGGGTAATGCCCAGAGCTTGGGGCGCTTAAAGGGGCAATGCCCAGGAGGGTCTTAAAGGGGCAACGCCCGGGAGGGTCTTAAAGGGGCAACGCCCGGGAGGGTCTTAAAGGGGCAATGCCCGGGAGGGTCTTAAAGGGGTAATGCCTGGGGGGAGGGGAGCGTCTTAAGGCATAATGCTCGGGAGGGTCTTCAAGGGTTAATGCCCTGGAATTGGGTTCTTAAAGGGGCAGTGACCCGAGTCGGGGCTGGGTTCTTAAAGGGGTAATGCCCCTGGGAGCTCTCTTAAAGGGGCCGCGCCATTAACCCCCTCCTCCCCGCAGGTCGACCCGCTGGAGATGTGCCGCCGCCTGAGTGCCCTGTGGGTGCAGGAGCGGTCGCTGTCCCTGGGGGACGCGGTAGCCATCCCCGCCGCCCCGGCGACCGCTTTCCTGCGGATCTGGGACCAGAGCAAGCGCTTCCTGGTAGTCCTGAACCCCGGAGAGGTGCCCATCCCCTCCCTGGCCCTGGAGGACTCGCGCTTGCCCGCCCGGGCCACCTTGCACATCAGCACCCACCGCCTCTTCGACAAGGACCCCGAAGTCGACCTGAAGGCCCTGGAGCTGCTCCCCTACGAGGGGCTCCTGCTCAGCTTCCCCTACGCCCCA
>NW_009259156.1:0-256 GCF_000687185.1 Egretta garzetta | reverse complement strand
TGTACAGGAACACACGTGTGTGACCATGGGGACATGTGTGCTGGGACACACCTACAGGAACACGTGTGTGCTGGGCCACCAGGACGCGTGTGTACAGGAGCACATGCGTGTGGCCACGGGGGACAGGCGTGTGCGGGGACACGCGTGTGTGCGGGGAGACGGGGCCACACACGTCTGAGGGCAGGGGGGGCACCCGTGTGTGTCACCCGCGTGCCGGGCATGTGTCACCCGCGTGCCGGGCCTGTGGCCCCCGCGT
>NW_009259155.1:1818-2371 GCF_000687185.1 Egretta garzetta | reverse complement strand
AGGCGTCTGAGTTTCCCCTTTTCTTGTAAAATCAACCCTTCCCTGCTAAATATCATCTGTTCCCCTCGCAAACTACCCAAAGAAGAGGGGATTTTTCTGCCTGCAGCCTCCCTGGCACCTCGGCTTTTGCCTAAATCTCAGGGTTTGCGCTCGGGCGGCGCGGATTCGGCGTTTCCCATGGCACAAAAGCTGTGGAAAGGCGGGAAGGCTCCAGATCTCTCCCTTGTGGGCTGTTACCTCTGCTGTGCTGATCTTGGCTCAGTTCCCCACAGAGAAATAAATACATATATATATAAATAAATAAAGTTATTAATAGCAAGCGGGAATAAGCAGCTCCTGTTGGGTGTAACTCGAGAAATGTGGGGGGGTCAATACAGCCAAGGGATGGGTCCTGCCCTGGGGTCACCACAACCCCACCCAATGCTCCAGGCGTGGGGCAGAGGGGCTGGAAAGCTGCCCGGCGGAAAAGACCCGGGGGATGTTGGTCGAGAGGGGGCTGGATAGGAGCCAGCAGGGTGCCCAGGTGGCCAAGAGGGCCAGCAGCATCCTGGCT
>NW_009259155.1:0-1527 GCF_000687185.1 Egretta garzetta | reverse complement strand
CCCCGTGGGGCGGTCAGGCACTGGAGGGGGCTGCCCAGGGAAGGGGTCGAGTCCCCAGCCCTGGGGGGATTTAACAGCCGGGCAGGGGTGGTGCTGAGGGCTGGAGTTTGGGGGTGGGATGGCAGGGGTAGGGGAAGGGTTGGGCTGGGGGAGCTTCAAGGGCTTCTCCAACCCAAACAATTCTGTGATTCTCACTAATTAGAAACATCCAGCCGCAGCCCAGCCCCTCGTCATCCTTTCCTGCAGCAGAAAACCCTCACACCAACCTAAGGCTGCTGCATTCGGGCTTTATTTTGATGCCACATTGACCACTTCATTCAACAAACTCCCCGCTCCACCTGGTGCGTTGCTCAGGTCTTCCCAACCTGGTGGCTGCCCAGGTCTTTGCAGCAATTGGGGTGTTTTAGTGTTTCAGTTCCTCTCCCTTGGGCTTTAGGTCTTCTTTGCCACCCATCCCAACCTCAAGGGAAGGGGAATGTTTTCTCTAATGCCTGTTTCTTGAGACTGGGGTGGGCCTGCGCCTCCTCTTCGGCATCACACGCCGCAGGGCAGCCAGGACGTGCGTGGGGCTGACCCGGGGATCGTGACTCTCCCTCCGCAGCTGCTCGGCCTCGCTCGACACTTGTTTGTAGATGTCCTTCACGAAGCTCGTCATGAGCCCCTTTGCCTGGTGGGAGAGGAACCGTCTGCCTCGCTTGGCGTGGTTGAGCTTCTTGGCATTGGTGGAGCGAAATGAGTGTTTCAAAGCCCTTTTCCTCTGCTTCTCCACAGGTTGATGCTTTGCCTGGCCCCGACGCTTCCTCTGCTTGGCTGGAGAGCTCCTGCCTTGGCTCTTCTGTCTCCTTCCCTGCTGGGATCCCCTTTTCTTCTGGGATCTTCTTCCCTGCTGGGTCCTCCTCTTTCTTCCCCTAGCAGATGTCATGGCTCAGCCTTGTCCCTGCACTGCCCAGACCCCTCAATCCTACAAACAACCCCACCTTCCCCATTCTATGTGAGTGAGCATGCAAATGAGGGGGCAGCTCTGTGCCCTACCATTGGCCAAGTGAACAATCCTCCCCCACCTGCCCTCCAGTTCACAACGGGTAGAATTCTGGCCAGTGCAGGTCAATGGGGACCCTCTTGGCCAAGGCAACCAGGCGTGATGGGTACCTGCAAGGTTTGAAGACCTCCATGACCCCTCACCCCTCCAGGATGCTCACCCTCCCAGTGGAAATCTTCCACCCAACCTAAAAACCAGCATCGATTTCTCAGAGGATCACCCCAATCTCAAAAGTTTCGGCTCATGACTGAGCCAAATAAGCGCCACACGTAGCCTGGGAGTCTTCTGGGCGAGCAGGAACTGAACAGCAAGAACATCCTTTGAATGAGCATCTTTCCTCAACAGAAACTGCCTGCATGTCTTAGACCTGTGTCTGCCAACTCGAATACTCATGGCTAATTACTTCATTAATAAATCCACCTAGGTTTTTTTCCCCCCCCATTCACAGAATCACCGAATCGCAAGGGTTGGAAGGGACCTCGGGAGAT
>NW_009259154.1:0-388 GCF_000687185.1 Egretta garzetta | reverse complement strand
TGGACACCCCTATATGCACAGCCCTATACACACGGCCCCATATGGACAGCCCCTATACAGACACCCCTATATGGGCACCCCTATATGGGCACAGCCCTATACACACGGCCCTATATGCACGGCCCTATACGCATGGCCCCATATGGACAGACCTCATACAGACACCCCTATACAGACAGACCCTATACAGACACCCCTATATGGGCACAGCCCTATATGGGCACCCCTACACACATGGCCCCATACGCACAGCCCCATATGGACAGCCCCCCATACGGACAGCCCCTGTACAGACACCCCTATACGCACATCCCCTACACGCACAGCCCCGTACGCACAGCCCCTATACACACAGCCCCTATACACACAGGCCCTATACACACAGCCC
>NW_009259153.1:0-1045 GCF_000687185.1 Egretta garzetta | reverse complement strand
CAGGAGCCATTTTGAGACTGTTTGGGGCCATTTTAGGGCCATTTTGGGCCAGTCGGGGGCTCACAGGAGCCATTTTTGGGCCATTTGAGGCCATTTCAGGGCCAGCTCAGGGCAGTTTGGGGCTCACAGGAGCCATTTTGGGGCCATTTTCAGGCTCACAGGAGCCATTTTGGGGCAATTTGGGGCCATTTGGGGGCTCACAGGGGCCATTTTGAGACTGTTTGAGGCCATTTTGGGGCCATTTCAGGGCACTTTGGGGCCATTTAGAGCCATTTCAGGTCATTTTGGGGCAGTTCAGGGCCATTTCGGGGCCAGTTGGGGCCATTTTGGGGCTGTTGGGGGCCCTTTCGGGGCCATTTCAGGTCGGTTTGGGGCCCTTTGGGGCCATTTTGGGGCCGTTTGAGGGCATTTCAGGGCCATTTCGGGGCACTTTGGGGCCATTTCAGGTTGGTTTGGGGCTGTTTGGGGCCATTTCAGGTCGTTTCGGGGCTGTTCAGGGCCATTTTGGGGCCGTTTGGGGGCTGTTCGGGGCCGGTTTGAGGCCAATTTGGGGCCATTTCAGGTTGTTTTGGGGCTGTTTGGGACCATTATGGGGCTGTTCGGGGCCATTTCAGGTCGTTTCGGGGCACTTTGGGGCCATTTGGGGGCTGTTTGGGGGCCTTTCGGGGCTGTTTGGTGCCATTTTAGGGCCGTTGGGGGCCATTTCAGGGCACTTTGGGGCCATTTAGAGCCATTTCAGGGCCATTTCAGGTTGTTTTGGGGCTGTTCAGGGCCATTTCAGGTCAGTTTGGGGCCAATTTGGGGCTGTTCGGGGCCATTTCAGGTCGTTTCGGGGCTGTTTGGGGCCATTTTAGGGCCATTTCAGGTCGGTTTGGGGCCATTTCAGGGCCATTTCAGGTTATTTTGGGGCTGTTCGGGGCCATTTCACATCCGTTTGGGGCCATTTTGGGGCCATTTCAGGTTGGTTTGGGGCTGTTCAGAGCCATTTCGGGGCTGTTGGGGGCCCTTTCGGGGCCGTTGGGGGCCATTTTAGGGCCATTTCAGG
>NW_009259152.1:1395-2503 GCF_000687185.1 Egretta garzetta | reverse complement strand
TACCCCTCTGGGAATGACAGCATCCCTCTGTCCTGCACCCCTGGGCATGGCTCTGTCCTTCTGTCCTACCCCTCTGGGAATGACAGCATCCCTCTGTCCCACACCTCTGGAAGCGACTCTGTCCCTCTGTCCTTCACTTCTGTGTGCCATCCTGTCCTTCTGTCCTGAAACTTTGGGCACTGTTCCTTCCCTCTGTCCCACGCCTCTGGGCATGGCTCTGTCCCTCTGTCCTGCACCTCCAGGCACTCTCCTGTCCCTCTGTCCTGCACCTCAGGGCATGGCTCTGTCCCTCTGTCCCACACCCCTGGGCACTCTCCTGTCCCTCTGTCCCACACCCCTGGGCAGAGCTCCCCCGCGCCCCAGCCCTGCCGGGGGGGCCCCAGCCCGCAGCAGGCCCAGCTTGCGGCCACCATCCAGCTGTTACCCGGCTTCCCAGATGTGACGGGGCTGGCGCGGGGCGGGACCGCCCTGTCCCTGTCCCTGTCCCTGCACCAGCCCCGGCGCTGCGCTGCGGCGGCAGCTATTTCCAGCGCCCGGGTGTATTTGTACAAGCCGGGGAGGTCTGCACCCTGCAGCCGGGCGCCCGCCCTGCGCCCGGGGTGCCCCTGCCCGCCCAGGGGTCGTGGCTGCCCGAGGTGCCCAGTGGTCACTGGCGTGCAGGAAAAGCTGAGTAACAGAGGTGACTTATAAGAATGTCATTATCTATATTCCTGACTCGCTACCGCAGGAAAACAGGCTATTTTCATGCCCTGTGCGTGTGCAGAATTTAGCAGGCAGATAACTCCCGGCAGGCGGGAGATGCTCGGAGGGTTATTTCGGGCTGTGTTCCTTTCCAGTCGTTTTTTCTCACATTTCTTTATTTTATTTCACCACGCCAGGCTGTGTTTTTACCTTGGCACGGACAGCGGGGGCCCCCGGGGTTTTTTCCCCCCTCCTCCTCTGGGTCTAAACATCAATTTTTCCACTATCGGCTCCCGGGGATATTTTGGGCGGTGGCAGCGTCATCCCGCAGCCTTTGATGCCGCGGATCCCCAGGGGCCCTGCGAGGTTCCTGGCTCCGGCCACGGGGCAGCCCAGGGTGTGGGGACCCCCGCCGCCGGCCGGGGGC
>NW_009259152.1:0-222 GCF_000687185.1 Egretta garzetta | reverse complement strand
GGGGTGGCCGCTCTGCCCGGGACGGGACCGGGGTCCCTGGGGCGCAGCCACACGCTCGCCCATGGGCACCTTCAATGCAGCCGGGCACCCGTCATGGGGGGTAGCACAGACCCCCTCCGGGGCTGGGCAGGGTGGCCCCCGGGGGCTCACAGGCACTCGTGCAGCACCTGGGTGTTGGTGCAGTTCAGGCAGCTGACGTGGCAGCACCAGTGGAAGGTGCAG
>NW_009259151.1:1016-2316 GCF_000687185.1 Egretta garzetta | reverse complement strand
TAGTGCAAAAGGGAAAAACCAGCCCCACTTTGGGGCAAAACCATCCCAAAAGGGCAAAGTGGGTCCAGCTTTGAGGTAAAAATTGGCCCTAAATGGCAAAGCCAGGCCTAAAAGGCCAAAGCCGGCCCAGATTTGGATCGAGTATGGACTAAAAGGGCAAAGCCGGCCCCGCTTTGAGGCAAAAGTGGTCCTAAATGGAAAAGCCGGCCCAAACGTTGGATAAAAATGGCTCAAAGGACAACTGGCCTTGCTTTGGGGGAAAACTGGACTGAAAATGTAAAGCATATCCTACTTTGGGTCATATCTGGCCCTGCTTAAAAGCAAAAATGGCCCAAAAGCGCAAAAACGGCCCTATAAGGCTAAAGCTGACCTGGATTTGGGGACAAATGTCATAAATTTGGGAAAAAAATGGGCCCACAAAGACAAAGCATGGGCAGATTTGGGTCAAGAATGGCTGTAAGAGAAAAAAACCATGCCCAGATTGGGGAAAATGGCCAAAATAGGGCAAAACCTGCCCAGATTTAGAGCATGAATGGTTGTAAAAAAGAAACCCCTGCCCCGATTTGGGGCAGAAGGGGCCCTAAAGGGCCCAAACTTCCCCATGTTGAGTGCGGCAGAGGCCAGGCAGGGGAAGAGGGCACAAGCGGGGGCTGGTCCCCCGGGAAAGGCCCCCCCGGGTGCAGCCGCTGGCGGGAGCGGAGCCGAGCCCCCGGCACCGTTTTTGGCACCGCCTGAAGCACTGTGATAATAACCCCAACCAGTACCACCAGCATAAGCACCCACGGTGAGAGAGGGCAGCACAAAATCCCCCAACCCCAGCCCACGCCCACGTCACCGAAGGCCCAGCTCCTCCCTCCCCCACCCTGAAATGCCCCCCAAACCACAAAAAATAGCCCCAGAATGGTTGCAAAACTGGGCAGAAATTGCAAAATCGCCCTCACGCCCTGCTTAAAAATGGCCGTCAAAGGCCAAAGCAGCCCATCTTTGGGGTAAAACTGGCTTAACGAGACAAAGCCAGCCAAGCTTAGAGGCATAAGTTGGCCCTAAAAGAGCAAAGCTGGTGCAGGTTTGGGGCAGAACTGTGCCTAAAGGGAAAAGCATTGGGGTAAAATGGGTGCAAAAGTGTAAAACCGGCCTCGAAAAACCAAGGCTGGCCCAATTTGGGGCAAAACTGGCCCGAAAGGGTAATTTCAATAGAGCTTTGGGGCAAAACTGGGCTGAAAGGGCAAAGCCGGGGTGTGGGCTCCATGGAAGGGGGCTTGGGTGCCCCATAAAGGCTCTTGGGTGCCTGGCAAGGGTG
>NW_009259151.1:0-774 GCF_000687185.1 Egretta garzetta | reverse complement strand
CCCCAACTATAAGCCCCCACGGTGAGAGAGGGCAGCACAAAATCCCCCCCGGTGCAGCCCCCTCCTCTGCGGGGCCACACGCCCCAGCGCCCACAGCCTCAGCTCCTCCCTCCCCCACCCCAAAAGACCCCTCAAAACCGCAAAAAATAACCCCAGAATGGCTGCAAAACTGGGCAGAAATTGCAAACTCTCCCTCCTAATCTGGTTAAAAATGGCCATCAAAGGCCAAAGCCTCCCCATTTTGAGAGGAAAAATGCCCCTAAAAGGAAAACCACCCTCCCAGTTCTCACACAAAAGGCTTTGGGGGGGCAAAACCTTCTCCTATTTCTGGCCACGCTGGGAGGAAGAAGCCAAAACATCCTCACACCTACGGAAAAATGGCGCCGGGCAGAGAGAAAGTGCCGGGTGTGCTGGAACAGCCGTCTGGGAGGAAAACAGACCCCGATTTCAGGTCAAACTGGGCACAAACCCAAACCCATCCCCTCCGTGGGGCAGGGACAGCCAGAAAAGGAAAGGGGTTCCCATAGTTTGGGCCACACTGCACCTAAAGGGCAAAGCCGGGCCCGATTTGGGCCAAGCAGGGCCCAAAAGGGCAAAGCTGGCCCCGTTTTCGGGCAAAACAGTCCGTAAAGGGCAAAGCAGACCCAGCTTTGGGGGAAAACTGTCCAGGTTTGGGGATAACCAGCCCATCATTTGGGCAAGGCTAGTGCAAAAGGGAAAAACCAGCCCCACTTTGGTTTGCCCCCAGGTGTGGGGCTGGGGGCAGCAGACGAG
>NW_009259150.1:0-598 GCF_000687185.1 Egretta garzetta | reverse complement strand
GTGTCGCCCAGTGCCGTGGGTTGTGTCGCGTTGTGTGTCAGAGTTGTGTTGGTGTTGTGTGTTGGGGTCATGTCATGTTGTGCGTCAGGGTTGTGTTGTGTTGCGCGGTGCTGTGGGTCGCGTTGTGCGTCGGGGTTGTCGTGTTGTGTGTTGGGGTTGTGGCGCTGTGCGCCGGGGTTGTGGCATTGTGTGTTGGGGTTGTGTGGTGTTGTGCGTTGGGGTTGTCACGTTGTGCGTCAGGGTCGTGTCATGTTGTGCGTCAGGGTTGTGGCGCGTTGTGCGTTGGGGTCGTGTTGCGTTGTGTGTCGGGGTTGTCACGTTGTGCGTCGGGGTTGTGTCACGTTGTGCATCAGGGTTGTGGCGCGTTGTGCATCGGGGTTGTGTTGCGTTGTGCGTCGGGGTTGTGGCGCTGTGCGTCGGGGTTGTGTGGTGTTGTGTGTCGGGGTCGTGTCGTGTTGTGTGCCGGGGTTGTCGCGCTGTGTGTCAGGGTTGTGTAGCGTTGTGCGTTGGGGTCACGTTGCGTTGTGCATCGGGGTTGTCACGTTGTGCGTTGGGGTTGTCACGTTGTGCGTCGGGGTCGTGTCACGCTGTGCGTCGG
>NW_009259149.1:1750-1954 GCF_000687185.1 Egretta garzetta | reverse complement strand
AGCCAGCCCCAGGACCCAGCCACATCTCCCAGCTCCGCACCAGGCAGGCAGCTCGGGCAGGAGGGCACTGAGCCTCCGAGCAGCCCCTGACCTCCACGTCCCTGCACGTGCTGCGTCCCCCCAGCCCGCCTCAGGGTGCAGGAGGGTCTGGTGCCCCAGCCCCTCGGGGTGCACAGCGCCAGTGCCAGCACCAGATGCCTCGCA
>NW_009259149.1:0-247 GCF_000687185.1 Egretta garzetta | reverse complement strand
GGTCCGGCAGGAACCCCCCACGCTGGCCCCAGCTCCAGAGCTGGCAGCAGCTCCGATGAGCAGCCCCGACCCGGCTGGTACCAGCCCCAGCCTGGGGTGCCAGACCCAGGGAGCAGGACCAGGGCGGGCATGGGGACGCTGGGCAGGGGACAGCCTGGCCCGGGGAGGATGGAGGAGACGACAACCTAGGGCTCCTCCGTGAGCCATCAGCTACAGGTGCATTTCTACAACCAGGAAAAAAAGAAGT
>NW_009259148.1:16112-16765 GCF_000687185.1 Egretta garzetta | reverse complement strand
CTGGCCTACACCGACCCCGAGCTAGACACCGGTGACAAGAAGGACATCTTCAACGAGCACCTTCGCCTGGTCGAGTCAGCCAACGAGAAAGCCGAGCGCGAAGCCCAGCTCAAGACAGAGCCACCGGTGCCCAGCTTGAAGCTCCCTGACCCTGGAGATGGCAAAGACACGGCCCCATCCGTGGAGGACCGGGAGGTGCCCAAGGAAGGGCTGGTGCCCGGGGTGGGCTTGGGACCCGCTCCCTGCCCGACAGGCACTGTGCTGGCACCCGACCCGGCTTTCAAGGTGCAGAACATGGAGGCGAAGGCAGGCTCACTACCCACTGATGTCAAGCCCAAGCTGGAGGACGGCTGCCTGAAGACCTCTCCCTGCCAGTTCACCGCTGGTGGTCCCGACCGGCTCCCGGTTCCTGTCAAGTCGGAGGCCCTGCAGGGCACGGATAAGATCTCTGCGTCGCTGGGGCTGAGCCTCAAATCTGGCCAGACCCTCCTGAGCCCCGGGGCTGGCCCGGCTCGCCTCGGCTTGACTCACTTCCCTAACAGCAGCCATGCTGGCGTCCCCGTGCCGGAGAAGGACCCCTATGCGGGCCCCAGCCGCGGGCTGGCCCCTGCCCAGCTGGGCAGCCAGAGCAACCCCTTGCCGGAGAAGTTTGA
>NW_009259148.1:14141-14992 GCF_000687185.1 Egretta garzetta | reverse complement strand
GTCCCCAATGCTTCCCTCTCTGCTAGGAGCGGAGCGGCACCGACCCAACCCAGGCTCGCCCCAACCCACCCACCTTCGCGCAGGGCGTCATCAGTGAGTACCAAGGCGGCGGCAGGGGCTGGGGTGGCAGGGGCTGGGGTAGCGCTGGCTGGGTTTCATCCTGCCCACGCAGGCTGGGCTGAGCAGGACTGTGGCCAGGCTTGCTCCAGAGCCAGGGTACCTGCTGATCCGATCCCTCTCCCCTCTCCCGCAGACGAGGCTGACCAGCGGCAGTATGAGGAGTGGCTCTTCCACACCCAGCAGCTCCTGCAGATGCAGCTGAAGGTGCTGGAGGAGCAGATCGGGGCGCACCGCAAGTCACGTAAGGCCCTCTGCGCCAAGCAGCGCACTGCCAAGAAAGCCGGGCGGGAGTTCCCTGAGGCCGACGCCGAGAAGCTGAAGCTGGTGACGGAGCAGCAGAGCAAGATCCAGAAGCAGCTGGACCAGGTAGGGCTGTGCAGGCACCTGGGTGCCGTCCCCGGTGCTAGGGCTGTGCCGTCCCCGGTGCTAACGCCCCGCCGTCCCTGGCAGGTACGGAAGCAGCAGAAGGAGCACACCAACCTCATGGCCGAGTACCGCAATAAGCAGCAGCAACACCAGCACCAGGCCTCGGCCGTCATGGCCCTGAGCCCCTCGCAGAGCCCCCACCTCATGTCCAAGCTCCCCGGGCAGCTGCTCTCGGCACACGGCGTCCAGCAGCCAGCGGGGGCCGTGGTGGGCACACAAGGCCTCGGCCAGCAGCCGGGGCAGCCCGGGGGACTGCGCCTGCCCCAGGGCGGCGGGGCCATGGCTGTGCAGCAGGGCCCGTCCTT
>NW_009259148.1:11297-11613 GCF_000687185.1 Egretta garzetta | reverse complement strand
GATGGGACAGGCGTCGATGCAGCAGCCGGGTGTCATGGGACAGGCGTCCATGCAGCAGCCAGGAGTGATGGGTCAGGCGTCCATGCAGCAACAGAGCGTCATGGGTCAGGCGTCAATGCAGCAGCCAGGAGTGATGGGACAGACCTCGATGCAGCTGCAGGGCATCATGGCACAGACACCGATGCAGCAGCCGGGCGTCATGGGACAAACTTCGGTGCAGCAGCCGGGCGTGATGGCCCAGACGTCGATGCAGCAGCCCGGCGTGATGGGACAAGCGTCCATGCAGCAGCCCGGCGTGATGGGACAAGGGTCCAGG
>NW_009259148.1:7632-8111 GCF_000687185.1 Egretta garzetta | reverse complement strand
TGCCGCCCGTCCCTTCCCCATGCAGACACGCCGGCCGTGGAGGTGAAGAGCCTGGACCTGCTGGCAGCTCTGCCCACCCCTCCCCACAACCAGACCGAGGACGTTAGGTGAGCCCCCAGCCGTGGTGGCCCCCCAGGGATGATGCCAGCCCCCCCAGGGGTGACGCCAGTCCCTGTGGCCCGTGACACCCCCTTCCCTGCAGGATGGAGAGTGACGACGAGAGTGACTCGCCCGACAGCATCGTCCCTGCTTCGTCCCCCGAGAGCGTGCTGGGCGAGGAGCTGCTCCGCTTCCCCCTGCTCAGCGAGGCCAAGCCAGAGCTGGAGGAGCGTGTGCTGTCCCCCATCATCCCCATCATCCCCCGGGCCAGTATCCCAGGTGGGCTGGGACACGCTGGGGGGGGGCATATGGACCAGGCCGGGGCAGGGGGGGTCTGTGCTACACATGGACTGGGCAGGAGGGGGTTGGTGGGATGTACG
>NW_009259148.1:6835-7598 GCF_000687185.1 Egretta garzetta | reverse complement strand
GGTTCGGAAAGGGGTCTGTGGGGTGTACTGCTGGGCAGCAGAGCCTTGCACATGGCCCCATGTGTGGGGGCTGGCCTGTTCCCGAGGGTCCCCCACCTGGTCCCTGAGGGTCCCCCAGCTGTTCCCTGGGGGCTTCCCGTCGGTGGTGGGTTCTCTGTGCCTGTTGCCGCACCCCGGGCTCTGTCCCACACGAGGCAATGGATTCCCAGCAGCGTTTCTGCAGGAGTCCGGGGCGGCCGGGTGGGCTCACAAGTGCCTGTTTGGTGGGGCTGGGTCTGCGCGGCTCTGACCCCCCCCTCTCCCCACGCCAGTGTTCCCCGACACGAAGCCCTACGAGGCCGCGGAGCCCTTCGGGGCAACCCCTGGGAAGGTGGGGGCGGTGGGCCCAGGCGCCCCGTGGGAGAAGGGCAAAAGCAGCGAGGTCTCTGTCATGCTGACGGTGTCTGCAGCGGCCGCCAAGGTGAGCGAGGGGACAGGGGGGAGGCGAGACCCTTGGGTGGTGGCACCCAGGGCCCTGGACCCATCTTGTCCTCCTTTTCCCCAGAACCTCAACGGGGTGATGGTGGCCATGGCTGAGCTGCTGAGCGTGAAGATCCCCAGCTCCTACGAGGTGCTGTTCCCGGATGGCCCCATGCGAGCGGCCGTGGTTGAGGCCAAGAAGGTGGAGACAGACATGGCTGGTGAGCTGCTCCCCCATGTCCCCAGGTGGGGCTCCCCCGTGTCCCCCCAGCAGGCGTCCCGTGACGGGCTCTCTCTCTCGCAG
>NW_009259148.1:6140-6788 GCF_000687185.1 Egretta garzetta | reverse complement strand
CGGAGTGGCTGAAGCGGTTCGACGCGTTGCTGCCGGGATACAGCCTCAAGGGCGAACTGGACCTCCTGACGCTGCTCAGACAGGTCAGCGGGGATGCGGGGGTCCCCCTGGGGCTGGGACCCTGGGAGAGGGGTATTGGGGTGCTTGTAAGGCTGTGGCTATGTGGGGGTGCAGGAGGGGACCCTTTGGGACCAGGTGTGACCTCGTAGGGGGGTGTGTGGGGGTCCCTGTAGGTCCCGCTATGATTGCAGGGCAGCGCAGGGGGTTCCTGTGGGGCTAGGTCCCCCCCATGGGGAGGGAGGTGCCGAGTCTCCCAGGATGGTGTGGAAGGGGTTGAGGATGTCCCTGCAGGGCTGGGAGCGTGGTGAGGTGCTGTGGGGTCCCTGCAGGGGGCCCAGGGGACCCCTCACCATAATGTGCAGGGAGGTTGGGGGTCCCCATCCCTGGGACGCTCTGACCTGTGCCCCCTTCCCCGTGCCGTAGGAGAGCCCCGTGCCCGAGAAGACCCTGCACCATTGCTACGTCAACAACGTCTCCAACCTGGACGTTCGGCAGCTCTCTGTCATGCCCCAGGAGCCCTCGCCCCCGCTGTCCCCCTCTGTCCCCTCCCCATCCAGCCCCGCTGAGGCTGCCAGGGTCCCTGACCCC
>NW_009259148.1:4864-5911 GCF_000687185.1 Egretta garzetta | reverse complement strand
GCTGCTTCTGCCACGAGGAGGGTGATGGGGCCACGGACGGGCCGGCCCGCCTGCTCAACCTTGACCTTGACCTCTGGGTCCACCTGAACTGCGCCCTGTGGTCCACGGTGGTCTACGAGACGCAGGGAGGGGCCCTGATCAACGTGGAGGTGGCCCTGCACCGCGGGCTGCTCTCCCAGTGCTCCCTGTGCCAGAAAACCGGCGCCACCAACAGCTGCAACCGCATCCGCTGCCCCAGCGTCTACCACTTCGCCTGCGCCATCCGCGCCAAGTGCATGTTCTTCAAGGACAAGACCATGCTGTGCCCCTTGCACAAGCTGAAGGGCCCCTGCGAGCAGGAGCTGAGCAGCTTCACCGTCTTCCGACGTGTCTACATCGAACGGGACGAGGTGAAGCAGATCGCCAGCATCATCCAGCGCGGCGAGCGGCTCCACATGTTCCGCGTGGGCGGGCTGGTCTTCCACGCCATCGGGCAGCTCCTGCCACACCAGATGGCCGACTTCCACAGCGTCACGGCCCTCTACCCCGTGGGCTACGAGGCCACGCGCATCTACTGGAGCCTGCGGACCAACAACCGCCGCTGCTGCTACCGCTGCACCATCTGCGAGAACAACGGCCGCCCCGAGTTCGTCGTGCAAGTCATCGAGCAGGGCCTGGAGGATTTGGTCTTCTCCGACTCCTCGCCGCAGGGTAAGGGAGCTGCAGGCGCTGGCCCGCTGCCTTCCTCCCCGCCCCATCCCGCTGAGGGGGAGGATGGTGTGATGGGAGGTCCCGGGGTGGCTCACGCTGGGGGTCCATGCCGGCCAGCAGGCAGGTCCCCGGCTCCAACTCCCTCTTTCTCTCGGCAGCTGTCTGGAACCGGATCATTGAGCCGGTGGCAATGATGAGGAAGGAAGCCGACATGCTGCGACTCTTCCCCGAGTACCTGAAGGGTGAGGAGCTCTTCGGCCTCACGGTGCACGCGGTGTTGCGCATCGCCGAGTCGGTAGGTCCTGGGTGCGGGGGGGTGGGGGGCTCCTCTCTGCACCGGGGTCAGCCCTGCTGGGA
>NW_009259148.1:4262-4793 GCF_000687185.1 Egretta garzetta | reverse complement strand
CGTTGAGAGCTGCCAGAACTACCTGTTCCGCTACGGGCGCCATCCGCTGATGGAGCTGCCGCTGATGATCAACCCCACCGGTTGCGCCCGCTCCGAGCCCAAGATCCTCACCCACTACAAGCGGTGAGCGGGGCTGGGATCCGGCGGGAGAGTTGGGATCCCTGGGGATCCCTCCGGTCTCATTCCCTCTCACCCTCCCCGGCAGGCCCCACACCCTGAACAGCACAAGCATGTCCAAGGCCTACCAGAGCACGTTCACGGGCGAGACCAACACCCCCTACAGCAAACAGTTCGTGCACTCCAAGTCCTCCCAGTACCGGCGCCTGAAGACAGAGTGGAAGAACAACGTCTACCTGGCGCGGTCCCGCATCCAGGGGCTGGGGCTCTACGCGGCCAAGGACATCGAGAAGCATACCATGGTCATCGAATACATCGGCACCATCATCCGCAACGAGGTGGCCAACCGGCGGGAGAAGATCTACGAGGAGCAGGTGGGGCTCTGGCTGAATGTTGGGGGGCTCCGGTGGGATG
>NW_009259148.1:0-819 GCF_000687185.1 Egretta garzetta | reverse complement strand
AGGGGGGTGTCCCAGGTTGGGGGTGCCCCGGGATCTGGGGTGTCTCCTCGCTGCTGGCAGGCGCCTCACGCTGCCGGTCCCCAGGGGAGCCCCACCGCGGCGCCTACACCACCTTCATGAAGTCCCACCGCTGCTACGACCTCATCCCCACCAGCTCCAAACTGGTCGTCTTCGACACCTCCCTACAGGTGGGCTGGGGGGCACAGGACAGGGGCCAGGCTGGAGCCTGGGGGCTTAACTGGGAGGTGCCTTGGGGCTGGGTGGACGGTCTCAGGGCTGCTCACCCACCGCATAAAGGTCTTGCAAACTGAGGCGGAGGGACCTGGGCTGCTGGGGGGTCCCCACTCCCTTGTGGGGTGCCCAGTCCCTCCCGCGATGTCCCCCATGTCCCCGGCTGCAGGTGAAGAAGGCTTTCTTCGCGCTGGTCACCAATGGCGTGCGGGCGGCCCCGCTGTGGGACAGCAAGAAGCAAAGCTTTGTGGGTGAGCAAGCGGGATGGGGGATCCCGGTGGGTGGTGGGGGGCTGGCGGGACCCCGCTCACCCTGCCCGTCCCCTCAGGCATGCTGACCATCACCGACTTCATCAACATCCTGCACCGCTACTACAAGTCACCCATGGTAAGGACCAGGGCGTCTGCGCAGGGCTCGTCCCTGCGGGGACCTGGCGTCTGGCCCCTGCCCGCCCCACGCGTGGACAGGGTTGATCCTGGTTTCTCTCCTTGCGCCCAGGTGCAGATCTACGAGCTGGAGGAGCACAAAATAGAGACGTGGAGAGGTGAGAGGGATCGCTGCGGGCTGCCTCCCGCCCTCCCGGGACCT
>NW_009259147.1:0-807 GCF_000687185.1 Egretta garzetta | reverse complement strand
GGTTCGGCTGGGGTGGGGGGTAACGACATGCTGGGCTTCTGCTAATTAATTAACATTTCGTGGCAGCACCATCGCTAAAAACTCATTAAACCCCCAAGAAGAATCCAAGCGTCCTGCGAAACGAGACTCGGCGGCCATCGGGAAGGAAGGAAACGGGGAAAACGGAGATGATTTGGGTCTTGGGTTTGCCCGTTTTCATCAATTCAAGGCTTTCAAACAGGAAATTTTGCGTCTTTTCCACATATTTTCAGCAATTTAGGCTTTGGTTCATGAAAATCCGTTTCTTTTTCTGCCCGGTTTCAGCAATTCAGAGTCGCTCCATGAAAATTTGTTCCCTTTTCCACCTGTTTTCATGAATTTAAGGCTTTCAAATGTGAAATTTTGTGGCTTTTCCACCTGTTTCCAAGCAATTTATGCCTCGCTACCTGAAAATTTCTTTCTTTTCCGCCCATTTTCAGCAATTTAGGCTTTGGGACGCAGAAATTTGTTCCCTTCCCACCCATTTTCATCAATTCAAGGCTTTCAAACAGGAAATTTTGCGTCTTTTCCACATATTTTCAGCAATTTAGGCTTTGGTTCATGAAAATCCGTTTCTTTTTCTGCCCGGTTTCAGCAATTCAGAGTCGCTCCATGAAAATTTGTTCCCTTTTCCACCTGTTTTCATCAATTCAAGGCTCTCAAACAGGAAATTTTGTGGCTTTTCCACCTGTTTTCAGCAATTTATGCCTCACTACCTTAAAATTTGTTTCTTTACCACCTATTTTCAGCAATTTTGGGTTCGGGACGCAGAAATTTATTCCCTTCCCA
>NW_009259146.1:6221-6644 GCF_000687185.1 Egretta garzetta | reverse complement strand
TGCTGCCAAGCCCCGAGCAGCCCCTCAGAGCTGGACCGGAGCTGGGGACCCTCTGCCCACCCCAGTGCAGCCCCCCAGGGCCATCGCTGGTCCTCGCGGAGCCTCCCGAGCACAAAAATGCACCAAAAGTGCCTTTAAGGGGGGCATCTGCCCCTGACCCCCGGGTCCCTGCCCTGCACCGAGGAGGGAGCCGTTGGAGAGGGACCCGGCAGCGGGGCCAGGCTGGGCTGCGTGACATGGGGACGTTGTTGGGATGGCACCAGCACTGTCGAAGCCCGGATGAGGTGGAGCTGGGAGCATCTCCATCTCTCCCAGGGCATCGCAGGTCTCCACAGCACCCTGCTCGGCACAGCCGGACCAGTCGGGGCACCCCAGGGACCCCAAAGCAGAGGGGTGCTGTGGGCTCCAGGGCTCCAGCCCTGC
>NW_009259146.1:3944-4325 GCF_000687185.1 Egretta garzetta | reverse complement strand
CCACTCCGACAGCATCCGCATGCCTCCACGGTCCAGGAGACAACGTCCCATACCAGGCATGTGAACCCCCAGAAGCCCCTCCTAGTGACAAAGGAGGTGACCCCGGTGGCACAGGGGGGGACCCGCGACCCGTGCAAGTCCTGCGGTGAAGCTGGATCATGGCCACCATGGAGCAGTGGGATGAGGAGGTGACGGCCAAGCTGCTGGGCTGGGCTGGCCGGCCAGCGACGAGGGACTGACGGACGCGGGGAAGGAAGCCTTGCTGGGAGCAGGGGAGCGGAGCACTGGGGACGGCCGCGGCGGGGAGCGGTGACAGCCGGGCCATGCGCTGCTCTCCCGCACGGCAGGGCAAAACGAGGGCTGCGGGGAGGGGGGGGGGCG
>NW_009259146.1:0-316 GCF_000687185.1 Egretta garzetta | reverse complement strand
CCCCCTGCGCCGGGGGGGCCGTGTCCGTGCCAGATACCGGCTCGCACTGCAGGGTCCCAGCTCGAAGGCGGTTGCCATCCTGGATTTTTAGCTCATCCCTCCCCGTTTGTCCCTAGCACCCAGAGAACGGCCTCTCCCCTCTTTGTGCTCGGCTCTTGGCCACCCTGTCCCCCTGCTCGCCGCAGGGCAGGGAGCTGCTGCGAACAGCCATGGGCCAGCATGGAGCTGCTGTGAACAGCCGTGGGCCAGCACAGAGCTCCGGATGGTCTGGGGGGACCCCCCAGCCCCACTGCTCTCCCCCACATCCCAGCTCCCC
>NW_009259145.1:0-572 GCF_000687185.1 Egretta garzetta | reverse complement strand
GCAGGAGAAGCTCAAAAAGCCCTTGAGTAATCTGAGCACTGCTTGGCAACAACGAAAAACATCAGCGTGTTATCAACATTCTTCTGGTACTGAATCCAAACCTCAGCACTGTGCCGGCTACTATGAAGAAAATTAACTCTATCCCAGCCGAAAACAGGACATAATATTTGCAGAGCATTTTGCAAACGTGAGGGGCCGCAGCCAAAAATCAGGGTGAAGCTGAAAACCAAGTGAGTGCTGGAACCTCAGCGTGGACACCGCCAAAGCGGGGCCGAATTCGCTGTCAGACAATGATTTCAAAAAAAAAAAAAAAAAAATGAAATTATTCCCAATGCCGTCTCCAGCGCCGAGAGTTGAACCCCGATGAAGCTGAACCTTTTAGAGCGAGGATTTCCCCACACATGATGTTGTTCCGACTTAGAAGTGGTTGACTATTTACTGATCGGTGACAGGAAATTAATTACGGGAGTTTAATTTAATTGATTGGAATAGAAGCACAACGGCATTGGCCGGGACGAGGGGACAGAGTGAACCCTCAACGAGTTCACTGGTGACACCAAACTGGGAGGAGC
>NW_009259144.1:0-239 GCF_000687185.1 Egretta garzetta | reverse complement strand
GAGGTGTCACGTGCCCCATGGGGCTCAGCCCCCCTGGATGTGGCTCAGCCCCCGGGACCGGGCTCAGCGACCTCCAGGATGGGGCTCAGACCCCCTGGATGGGGCTCAGTCCCCCAGGATCAGGCTCAGTGACCCCCAGGATGGGGCTCAGCCCCCCAGGATTGGGATCAATGACCCCCGGGATGAGGCTCAGAACCCTGAGATCAGGCTCAGCCCCCCGGGATCGGGCTCAGTGACCC
>NW_009259143.1:5847-7208 GCF_000687185.1 Egretta garzetta | reverse complement strand
TGAGTTTTCTTACATTTGCCCTCTGATTCTCTCTGCCATCCCATCAAGGCAAGGAAAGGTGAGTGAGTGGCTGTGTGGTGCTTAGTTACTGTCTGGGGTTAAACTGCACCAGTCCTTTTCGTCACCCAACGTGGGGCCTCTGGCAGAAAGCTCCAGGGGAGACTCAGGGCCGACCCCAAGGGTTTTGAATTTGGGGATACAGACAATCCAAGGCCTGCTATGCTCCAACTGAAAAAGAGACATTGGCAGCATATGAAGGGGTTCAAGCAGGGGGAAACTGTACCAGCAACACATAGTGGACACTGTAAAAAAAAAAGTCAGGGGCCTCTCTGTTGAAGGGTACTGAGGCCCCCATCTGCCGACCTGACACGGAGTCATGAGAGGTGTGCTGCCTTCCGGGAGCTTAGGTTCAAGACATGGCCGAGAGGGTGCCACAATTTGTCAAGAGAACAGACTATTATCCATTACTACTATTTCATATAGGCACAAATGTCAGAGAAAGCAGAAATCTGGGTAAAATCAAGGAAGACTTTTGAGCCCTGGGGGAAAAAGTGAAAAACATTGGGGCCCAGGTTATCTTTTCTTCCATTTTACCAGTTTGAGGGAAAGGGTCAGCCAGAAATAGGTGCATAATGCATATCAACTCATGGCTATGTGGCTTGTGCCGTCATGAGGGTTTTGGCTTCTATGACAATGGGATGTTCTTCGATGACTATAACCTGTTAGGGAGGGATGGGGTCCATCTCTCTAGGTGAGGCAGGGGAATCCTAGGCAGAAGGCTGGCCAACTTAGTGTGGCGGGCTTTAAAGTGAAGGACTCGGGGGGGTGGGCTACACAGTCAGGACACTCAGGCAATTGCATCCAATGTGGGAACAAGTGTGACCGTTCAGAGCAGCAATAAATGTGCCATAGCTGCCTCCCAACTTAAGAACCAGAAGACCAACTGCTTTAAAGGTGGGCTTGGCAGTAGCAGATCCTCTTTCATCGCTCCAAGGAAACCCACGTGCTCAGTTGCCTGGCTGAAATGTCTCTACACCAACGCATGCAGCATGGGCAACAAGCAGGAAGTGCTGAGTTCTGTACGTGGTTGCGGGGCCATGATCTCGTCGCAATTACAGAGACTTGGTGGGACAACACACATGACTGGAACACTGCCATCAACAGCTATGTACTTTTCAGGAAAGACAGGCCTACGAGGCGAGGCAGTGGAGTTGCTCTTTATTTGAAGGAACAACTGGAATGTACAGAGCTCTACCTGGGAGCGGATGAAGAACAAGTTGAAAGTTTGTGGGTAAAAATTAAGGGACAGGCCAGCAAGGGTGACACTGTGGTGGGTGTTTACTATAGACCACCCAACCAGG
>NW_009259143.1:0-828 GCF_000687185.1 Egretta garzetta | reverse complement strand
GAAAGAGTGACCTGTCAGAGCAGAGTCCTCCTGCTGTTGAGATGGTGCTCCATGGGTAAGGGCTGCTCACAGCTCACCCCCAGAGCATTTCCAGAGGGTCTTCTGAGGAGGGACATCAAAGCAGGGATTACCTGACAGGGAAGGAATCTGTGCTTTGTGTCTTCTACTCTTGGATTGATGGGTGGGGAGTGTGAGACAGAAATTCATCTTTCAGATACAGATGAGGTGCTGAAACTTCAAATCGTTGTCACTGACAGAGGACTGTCAAGACTCACTGACTTACAGACAGCACAAGCATCTCCTTTCCAGCCTCATCAGGGCTGTTCTGACATCCTCCTCAGTATCTGCACACACTCAGAGATGTCCCTGGGCAGTGCCCTGCTGCCAGGAGGTGTCTGCAGGGCAGAGCTGAGCTCTCAGTGGGTGGGATGGAAACTGTGAGCATGCAGAGGGAAGAGATGTGGGGATAGAGAAAGAGCTCCTGGCAGGGACAGCTCCAGGCAGCGGAGGCAGGGGCAGGGAGTGAGAGGGAGCTACTGCCTGAAGAACCATCAGAGAGGGAACTTGGGCAGCTCCCTGCCATCCCCTGCAGTGTTGATGCTCCCAGGCTTCGCTCCCACCCAGCACAACGTCTGTCCTCAAGGCTGGGGCATCGCAGGCTGAGCTGCTCCCTTGGAAGCACAGCTTCCAAGGAGGAGAAGCTCCTGGGGGCTTGTCTGTGTCTCCCTGTTCTCCCTCAGCAGGAGCACTGGGTCATGTCTCCTTGTGCCCTCGTTGCCTCTGCTGCCCTTGTTCTTCCCCTCAAGCTCTCTGTGGTTGGGGTTTTAG
>NW_009259142.1:7134-7672 GCF_000687185.1 Egretta garzetta | reverse complement strand
CATACAGGTCCCTATAGGTACCCCTGACCCATCGATACCCCACAGACTACCTGTGAGGGGCCCTATGGGCACCGCTACCCCACAGGCACCCTATAGACACCCCAGAAACACCCCCATAGGCACTGCTGCCCCACAGACACCCTATGGACACCCCATAGACAACCTGTGCAGAGCTATATAGATACCACTGCCCCACAGACACCCTATAGACACCCCACAGCCATACTCTGAGCCCTCCCCCACAGACCCCCTATAGACCCCCCACAGCCATACTCTGAGGGGCCCTATAGGCACCTCCGCCCCACAGACACCCTATAGACGCCCCACAGCCCCCCTGTGAGGGGCCCTATAGGCACCTCCGCCCCACAGACACCCTATAGGCATCCTATAGGTCACGTCCCCCCCCGGTTGGGGGCACAGGTGACAGCGAGGGGAGGCGGGGGAGAGCGAGGGCCCGTGTCACGTGACGGAGGCCAAGATGGCGGCGCCGGCAGCGGCGGGGGGCAGGCGGAAGCGGAAGTGCGTGCGTGGAGGCGCC
>NW_009259142.1:5002-5634 GCF_000687185.1 Egretta garzetta | reverse complement strand
CTGCGGCTTCGCCTCCACCGTCCTTTTCGGGTTGGTTTCCTCTTCTTTAGTTGATCGTTTGGGCCGGAAAAAATCCTGCGTTCTTTTTTCCTTGACCTATTCCGTTTGTTGTTTGGTCAAACTCTCCCGGGATTATCTGGTGCTGGCGGCGGGGAGGGTTTTAGGGGGTTTGTCCACGGCATTGCTCTTCTCTGCCTTCGAGGCGTGGTACGTCCACGAGCACGTGGAGCGCTACGATTTTCCGACCGAGTGGATCGCCGTCACCTTCTCCCGAGCGGCTTTTTGGAACAACGTCATCGCCGTGGGGGCTGGGGGCACGGCCGATTTCTTCGCAGAGTGGTTGGGGTTGGGCCCGGTGGCCCCGTTCATGGTCTCCATCCCCCTCCTGGTGCTGTCGGGGGTTTTCGCCGTGAAAAATTGGGATGAAAACTATGGGAAGAAACGAGCTTTCTCCAAAACCTGCGGCGACGGTTTGAAGTGCCTCCTCTCCGACCGGCGCGTCCTTCTCCTGGGCACCATCCAGGCTTTGTTTGAAAGCGTCATCTACATCTTCATCTTCCTCTGGACGCCCGTCCTGGATCCCCACGGCGCTCCCTTGGGCATCGTCTTCTCCGGCTTCATGGCCGCCCGCG
>NW_009259142.1:0-209 GCF_000687185.1 Egretta garzetta | reverse complement strand
CAGAGTCACCGCTGTCACACAGGGGGTCCCACACAATCGCCACTGTCACACTGGGGGGTCCCACAGAGTCACCGCTGTCACATGGAGGGTCCCACAGAGTCACGACCGTCACACGGGGGGTCCTGTACAGTCACCACCATCGCACAGGGGGTCCCACAGAGTCACCGCTGTCACACGGGGGGTCCCACAGAGTCACCACCGTCACACGG
>NW_009259141.1:27380-27646 GCF_000687185.1 Egretta garzetta | reverse complement strand
CCTTTGCACACACACACCCCCCCACATGCACACACACGTGCAAACCCCCCCTTTGGGACACACACACACGCAGATCCTCATGCTCACGCTGGTGCAGGCACATCCAGGCATGTGCGTGCCCTTGCACACGCGTCACCGCACCAACCCGGGCACGTGTGCACTATCGCGCAACTGCGCGGACATGTGAATGTGCACACTTACACACGCATGTGTGCGCACACAGACGTGCACACACAGACGTGCACACACACAGACGCACACGCACG
>NW_009259141.1:22227-22574 GCF_000687185.1 Egretta garzetta | reverse complement strand
GCTGCAACGGGGAGAGTGCTGCAACGGGGAGAGCGCTGCAATGGGGAGTGTGCTGCAATGGGGAGGAGAGCGCTGCAACGGGGAGAGCGCTGCAATGGGGAGAGCGCTGCAACGAAGATCTGGTTGCAGCAGGTAAGCAGATTGCAACAGGGAGGAGCACTTTGCAACTGGGAGTGCATTGCAGTGGGGATACGCTGCCACAGGGCGTACGTTGCAACAGGGAGCACATTGCAACGGGGCGGTGCGCTGGCACAGGGGGTGCATTGCAGTGGGGGGCACAGTGCAGGGGTCCCGCAGCCGTGCCCCCGCCACTGCCCCGCCACTCACCGGTGCCGCGTGACCCCGTT
>NW_009259141.1:20902-21570 GCF_000687185.1 Egretta garzetta | reverse complement strand
GGAGCAGCAGGGAGGGCCAGCGGGGAGCCATGGCTGCGCCACACGCCGCAGCCTCAGGCTCTGCCAAGGGCACCGCGCCGCACGCACACGCACACATGCATGCGCACCAGCCGGCTGCACGCACCTGCACACACATGTGCAAACACACACATGCATGCACACATGCGTGCACGCCGCCTGGCATGGGCACACACCCCCTGGAGCACGCCCCACGCTGCACGCACCCAGGCGCACACACCGAACCCCTGCTCCTGAGGCCATGTATGCACGCACAGAGCCACGCACGCGCAGCCTTGCACACTCACACACACCTGCCTCTGCTCCAAGCGTGCACACGCACGTGCACAAAGCCTCCGCTCCTACAGCAATCGCGTGGGTGCGTGCACGTCCAGCTGTGTGCACACACGCGCACGCTCTCCCCGCTCCCGGGGTGCACAAAAAGCGGCGCTCCCAGAGCACGCACACCCCCCGCTCACCCTCAGGCGCACACACACATGTGTGCACACCCCGCTCCACACCCCCGCACACAGACGCACATGCTCAGCCTTGCACACGTGCTCACGCACCCCGTTCACACCCACATGCACGCATACACACCCCCCTTGCACACGTGCACACCCCACTTGGCATGCACCATGCTCGCTGGCCCTCTGCACACCTTGCACACC
>NW_009259141.1:18793-19004 GCF_000687185.1 Egretta garzetta | reverse complement strand
GGGGGAGCCGGTCACCACGCAGAGTCATCATCGTACCTGCAGGGAAGAGCTGGCGTGAGAAAAGGGGGGCGAGACCCCCAACACGCCCCGGGACCCCCACCCCAGGGTGCAGGAGAGGGAGCAGCCCCTTTCCCCGCCCCCGGGGGGAGGGGGACACTCACCGTGCCCTGTCACTGCTGGCCCCCAGGAGCCGCTCCGGCACCACGGCCGC
>NW_009259141.1:16993-17414 GCF_000687185.1 Egretta garzetta | reverse complement strand
CATCGACCGCTGTCACAGCCCTCCAGGACGGATGAGCTGCCCTTTCCGCTCCCCCGCCATGAGCCCCCCGCGCCGGGGGACATTAATTCGTTATGGATTTGGCATTAAGGAGCAATCACCCAGCCTGGCGCTCCAAGGGAAACTGAGGCACGGAGGCACCTGGCAGGGACGTGCTGTGAGTGGGGGCTCTGGGTCCCCACCGGGAAGGGGCCACCAAAGCCATCATGTAGGTACTGGGAGAGGGAGAGGTGGCAGAAGGGGGTCCCCAAAAGCCCTGGGATGCTCCCAACCAGGAGCAGCCTCACCTGCAGCCAGGGGGATGGAGGGGACACGGCTCAGTGGGGACCCTGCGGGGTGACACCGGCCCGGCTGGAGGGGACACGGGGCAGCAGGGGCCCCGCGGGGGGGGGGGGGGGCACAG
>NW_009259141.1:11962-12213 GCF_000687185.1 Egretta garzetta | reverse complement strand
CCCTCCCGGCAGCCCCGGTGCCACCAGGCCCCCCCTGCCCATACTCACTATTTTGCGTACGTGACTCAGGGCGCTTCCCTCTTTGCCTTTACAGTTTTCCACTTGATAGGGAGGGGCAATAACGACTTCTTCCATCACAACGATGTTCTTCTCCTGCCATTTACAGTCTTTAATGCTGCGGGGAGGGGACAAGGCATCAGCGAATGCGACTGCCGGGCCCCGATTCCGTGTCCCCTCTGAAAGCCACCCCC
>NW_009259141.1:9287-11574 GCF_000687185.1 Egretta garzetta | reverse complement strand
CTCCTTCCGCCCGGCTACGCGGGGACATGAGCAGCTCCCGGCGGTGGCGCTGGGGGCCGAGGCAGCGCGCAGGAGGCACCGACGAGGGGACTCACGTCTTATGTATAGTCTGGAAGAGCTGCTGCCCCTCCAGAGAGACACCAGCACTAATTGCATACGCCTGGCTCATCTTCTCTTCCTTCTCCGTCCGCGCTTTGTTGGCAAGCTGGAGGGGAGACAAAGAGAGAGGGAGCTGGGCTGAGCGTCGCCCGGGCGGCCACGAGAGCTCCAAGGGGACACGGGTCCCCCCGCAGACACGGCTCTGCCGCTCGCTGTCGGGATCACTAATTACATCAGGGTAACGACAAGCGTGCCCGTTCCACCCTCCAACCACACCTTTCTCTGCGCATCCCGGAGCGCCGCATGGATTTCAGGCCACGGCTTAATTCCTTTTTGAGTCACCGTCACCACTGCCTGCGTCCCCCCCCCAACATTTTGGGGACATGGGGGTGTCTTTTTGCATCCCTCTCTTCGGGCACGGGGAAGAAGCCAGGGGCCAGACACACAAGCATCACCCTCCCCCTCTGCCTTTTCCAAATTAATGACTGCAGTTTAGGCCCAGGCCGCCTTCCCCTGCTTGCTGCTTCCCCAGGGGACGCAGAAGGGAAAGGCGAGCCCAGAATAACCATTACATTCGTGCTCGGGGGGGTGCAAGCGCCCCTGCACAGACCACGCAGGAGTATGAATGACTTTATCCCGGAGCAGTTACTCTGTCCCCAAGTAAGAAAGCAGAATCGGCTATTTGGGAGTCGGCGTCTGGGTGCGGGGAAGCGCAATCCCCCCAGCAGGGTCCCAGAGCAGAGAGGGGGAGCCCCAGCCCCGGCATCCCCGCGTTAAATCCCAGGCTGCGGGAGAAGGAGCTGCGGCTGCCGGGAGGCCTGGGGCGGGCAGGCGGCGCTGGACCAGCGCCGTCCCCGGCTGGACCTGCCGCAGTAGAAGAGCCACATTAGCATTGCCGCCCACGCCAGCCCTCCTCTTCCTCCTCCTCCTCCCCGGAGCAGCCTCGCGCTTGCAGCGCTCCCCAGGCCAGGCCGGCTCCCTCCACGCTGCGTGAGGACGGCCTCCCCCTTTCTAAAGCCCCCTCTGGGTAGGCAAAGCCTGAGCTACCGCTGAGCGGGGGCACTTTCGGTAGCGACCAGCCCCCCCGTCGCACCAGCCTGCCTCCCAAGGCGGCAGCCACCAGGCCGGCACAGCCCCGTGCCGCCCTCCCTGCCCGGGGGAGCGGGGTCGGGGCAGCAGGGGTCGGTTCCTCTCCGTGTGCTCCTCGGCGAGCACGGGGGGCCCTAACGGGGGGACAGGAGAAGCAGGGGTCTTGTCTTGGCCCCCGCACAAGCTGGCTCTGGAGTAATCCGCCCCACTCCACGTAGGAGCTGCTCTCTCCCAGACCACCAGTCCAGCTTCCAAACTGGTTTGTAAGACCGGGCACAAGGTTCCCCAGTAACTTGCCTGCAGCCGAGTCGCACGCGCGACCACTTCACCCGGGCAGGGCTGCTCCCCGAGGCCGCCGTGCCCCGTGCCCAGCCGGCTCCATCGCCTGCACCAAAGCTTTGGGGACAGCCCAGCGAGGAGGCGGGTGACAAGAGACCACCACAAGGAGCTGGGAAACCCCAGGGAGGTGGGGATGACGAGCAGCCCCTCGTGTGATGCCGCCATGGGCAGCATCCCAACTTGACTTCATCGGGCGCTCCTAGACCCCAGGATGAACAGCACCCATCAAAGCCTGACCTCGCCCCCTGCTCCTAAGCTGGTGAGCATCAGCCCTCACCCAGAGCCGGCTCCCTCGCAGCGTGGCTGGTTCACAGACCGAGGGCCAAGCCCCAGGGTCCCTTCGCTCTTGTCTTCCCCCTGCCATGGGATGCGCTCTCCCTATTCATGAACGCTATCCTCGGGCGAGAAACAATCGGACACGCCGAGCCCCCAGCCTCCCCGATCCAAGCATTCCAAACAGCCTCCTTGTTCCCAGCGCAGCCCCCCGCTGCGTGGCTTTGTGCCCCCCTCCAGCAAGCACCCGAAGGCGCCGGGGCTATTGAAGACTCAGGCGCGCACCTTGCGTGCATGAATGGATGCAAACAGCCTCCTTGTTCCCAGCGCAGCCCCCCGCTGCGTGGCTTTGTGCCCCCCTCCAGCAAGCACCCGAAGGCGCCGGGGCTATTGAAGACTCAGGCGCGCACCTTGCGTGCATGAATGGATGAGTCACTTCCCCATTCACGCCCGTATGAATGATGGAAAACGCGCCGCAAGAAGAACT
>NW_009259141.1:6600-9016 GCF_000687185.1 Egretta garzetta | reverse complement strand
GCTTCCAGCTCAGCCCTTCCTGCACTGAGCCACTGCCAGCCCCTTCCGTCGCACCGGCGTCACCTCCTCGCCGGCCCCTCCACGGCTGCTGGAGCCCAGCCAGACATCGCCCCCTTCCCATGCCCCGGGTCCAAAGCGGTTCCCGCTTTTCCCCCCCAGCAATTTTCACCCGGCATCTCCCCCGAAGCCGCTCCCAGGGCTCTCTCCCGCCGCAGCTTCACCACCCCGCAGCCCACTCCCCTCCTGCAGAGCGACGGGGAACCCCCCCCCCCCCGTCACTGGAGATGGCGGCCCGGACATGCCGGGGGCCGCATGCCCAAATCCATCCACTGAAGATACGACTCGATCCATTTTTTCCCCCCGCGCCAAAACACGCAGCAATTATTCTGAGGCTGGAAAGACTGAAGCGAGTATCTGGAGTCACCTGGGGCGTCTTCCCCTCGGCAGCCCATCCACACCGCCCAGCTGCGCCCCCAGCGCTGTCACTTGATGCAATTACAACGAACAGTCGCATCTTTACGGCAGTTGTGTCACTTGAGACCTCTGCCAACGTGCTAATCCACCGAGAAGGAGCCCACGGGGGCTACGGAGGCCCAGCCGGGGCCACCCACGCGGGACCGACCTGCGGGCAGAGCCCACCTGCCAGGAGAGGTTTCCCTATGGGACGAGGGGGTGATGACCGAAAAGCCCCACGGCCAGACCCGACAGCCAGCTCCCCTGGAGCCCGGCTGCCTCCAGCCACTTCACAGCAGCATCGAGGGTGCAGGTTCACTCTCCCTTTTCTCCACACCATCACTGGGAACCAGAAGCGATCCCCTTCCAGGACGTAGGAAAAGCAGTTCCTCAAAATCCAGCTAACTGCACGCATGCTTCACTGCTCCTGTCCTCTCCCTCGCCGTGCGGCTTCGCCCCAAACCATTCTACTTCTGAAGAGGCCCAACATTCGTGTGGAGAGGGGGCTGCAGGCAGAGGGCACCCACCGGAGCACAAACCTCACCTAGCATCATCCACGGGAGCGCAAAAACCACTCAAATGTGTTCCTAGCCCAGGATCTTGGGAGAGAGAGCACCCAGGAGGAGCGGCACGGGCTCGGGTAGGCAGAGCACCAGCGTCAGCCATGCCCCATCTTCTCCAGAAGGTTTTGATCTGAGCATTCAAGTCGCTTGCTGCCACGGGAAGAACCTGTTGCACATTTACGAAGGGCTCCATCCTCCCTCCTCTCCAGCCAGTGAAGCACCGTGTTCCTCTACCAAAGGTGCTGGGGCTGCCGCGGAGCCGGGAGGAGGGAGACCACCGGACTTTTCCTGAGCGAAAAGGAGCTTTGCAGACTCAACGTTACCAAAACCACTCCAGAGGTCCCGATGCCAAGAGCCTTGGTCAGCGTTTCAGGCAGCAACTTGCACCCACTTGCCAGCACAGAAATCCATGTTTAGTTCCGCCGCAGGAGGCCGGCGCGTGGCGGAGCAGCCTCCCGAAGAGGGTGCAGGGCTCGGCAGAGGGCAGAGCCGTTCACCGAGCTCCCGGCGCGCACCTTCAGTGCTTTAACAGGAGGATGCAGCATCTCCCCCGCAATTAACTCTACACGGCAGGACCGCGCTGGGAACTCCAGCCCATGCAGTGTAAATAGCGACCAAGGGGTGCGCAGACGCCCGGGGAGCCGAGGGCAGCAGGACCAGCTCCCCAGCCCAGCCCAGCCCCTCGTTCAGGCTCACGAGGGCTCCTCGGGGGGAACGGAGCTGGGAGTTCCCTCGACCCCGGCTCCCTTGCTGAGCAACCCCGAGGCAGAGAGGGTCAGCCAGCTGCAGCCCCGCGACAGAAACCCCAGCAGCAGGTCATGGAGACTCAACGCCCCCAAAACACCGTCACCTAAACCCTCAACGGAGCCGCGGTAAGCTGTGATTGAAGCGGGTGATTTAAAGTTTAAGAGCTACCTCGTCCCAGACAGGGCTTTCCCCACGCCATTCCCTCCCTCCCAGGAGCAAAGGCCTCCGAGCCCACGAGGGCAGGTTCTTACCTTGCTAACATTGAGTGAAGCTAAAGGAGGAGGCGTTTCCGTGCGGTCATTAATTATTTCCACTTCTGAAACATACTGTAGGTTTACAAGCAGGATATCTGCGTGATTAGGCTTCCCACTGGAAGAGGGGCATTCTGGAGGGGAAAAAACATTAAGGAAAACAAATCCAGACGGAGACATTTACGGGCCTGACGCATCGAGCTGTCCAGGAGCAAACCAGGAGAACATTTGGTCTCCAGCGAGTTCCTCCACCACCCCTGTCCCCACTCAGCCAAGCACGGGGCCATCCGCGAGACCCCAGCAACATCAACCATCTCTTCTTGGGCCCATTTGATGCCGATTTGTTTTTTTTTTCCAGCCAGTAACCGCTGTACCTCCAACACACACAGACCGGGAAGCTGC
>NW_009259141.1:4990-6535 GCF_000687185.1 Egretta garzetta | reverse complement strand
CGCCGCCCGCTTCCCTGCTCGCCACGAGCACCAGCCAGCGAACGCTGCTCCGCACGGGGAAGCGAACCAGAACCACCACTGCGCCTCAGATTCGCGCCTTTTACACCATAACTGTTTCCTCTTGCAGGCAGCAGCTAAGGCAGAGCCTCCCCGGGAGCGGTCCCTAGCGCGGATGGAAGAGGAGCTACGCAGCAGCTCCCCGGGAAAGGGAAAGGCCTCCTCGCCCTCGCACACCGCCCGGGCGGCACCTCGAACGCAGCGAGGTTTGTTGTGGTCGGTGTCGCAGCACGACTGGAAAGCGTAAATGAGACAACAGTGCACCACCCCCAGAAAGAAAACCCTTCCAGAGCTGACATTAATTCCTGCGCAATCTGTTCCCCAGGAGGCTGCGTCGTTAGCCCTCCGCTCCCTCGGCTGCTGGAAGGAGCGGAGAGCACGGCATGGAGAGCCTCTGCCACGCCGACGCCGTCTCCTCCTCGGAAGAGATGCTCGCGGGGGTCACTTCCCTGCTCCTCCGGCCCCCCCTGAGCCCAGCTGCGCAGGCAAAGCCCTCCCTAGCAAACGTCTTTCGATAAAGGAGAAAAAAAGAGGGATGCCCAGGGAACCCCGGTCTTTTCCTTCGGGGGGATGAGATGGAGCATCCCAGCTTTGGGAGGAGGAGCCAGGCTCAGGGCAAAGCCAGAGCAGGAGCTCTCAGCCCTCTCCAGAGCAGACGGGCCGCGCGACACACTAAGCCAACCTGTTGGACATCAGTTAAGAGCTTCCTGCAGCCTCCACTCGGGCCCGGGGAGCTGCCCCTGCCCAAACCGCCCCAGCGCAAAAGGAGCTGAGCCCAGGACAGGTCCCCAGTCCCCATCCAGAGCTGCATCACGCCCGGGCAGCCAGCGGGGCTTTTCCTATCACACTCCTCGCAGTTCCAGCCTCCAGACACAAACCCCTCTCACAGCTCCTCTATCACCCGCTCCTTCCCTCCAGAACCCACCCCTGGGGCCTCCCTCCAGCCCCCAGGCTGAGCCCCGAACTCTCTGCAGTTCCCCTCCTGTTCTCTGGCAACCTCTGCCTCCGCCTTACTTGCAGGTTAAAAAGAAAAGTACATCCTTTTCTCCCCACAGCCATATCCATTTGGATTTTACCCCCCCAAGCGCTGCGTTCCTGCCTCTCTTCCACACGAGGCCCAGGGCAGCCCTGGCCCCCCTCACCCCTCAGCCACAGGACCCTTCTCCCAGCACACCCACCAGCCCTCACCGCCCCCCAGGACTGGGGGCTCCCCATCTGCCCAGGCTGGCCCCACAGGGTTCCTCTCACAGGGGTCCCCAAATCTCTCCTAAACCCTGCAGGCCCCCCCTACCCTGAGATGGCCCTGCATTGCCCCCGGGGTCTCCCCTTGCATCCCCACAGGTCCGCTGAGAGCTCCCCCCAACCCCACGGGGGTCTCCTGACCCCCGTTACACCAATGCTTCCCACGGGATCCCATTCCCCCAGGCCCTGGCCACCGCACGGGACCTCACCGTGCCTCCAAGGCCTCCCTCCACACCCCCCAAGAGG
>NW_009259141.1:976-1305 GCF_000687185.1 Egretta garzetta | reverse complement strand
CTCCCCCCTGCCAAGCGGGCCCAAACCTGCCCTGCCTGGCATAACCCGCTCGGGAGCGCCGAGCCGGACCCGGTGGCTGCCCCCCAGCACCCCCCCTCCTTGCCTTCCAGCCTGGTGGTGAAGCTGAGCCCCTTCGGTGCCTACGCTCTGCTCCTGCTGGCCGTGGGGCTCTCGCGGGTCTTCGTCCTGGCCCACTTCCCCCATCAGGTGGTCATCGGCATCCTGGCGGGTGAGTGGGGCGGGGAGGCGGCATTTGGTCCGTCCAGCTGGAGTCCAACACCCACCCCTGGGCCAGGGTGTTGTGGGCACGGTCCCCTCCCCTCGAGCCC
>NW_009259141.1:0-325 GCF_000687185.1 Egretta garzetta | reverse complement strand
GGCCGGGCCTTGGAAGTCTCCAGAGCACCGTTTGAAAGAGGGAGGTGGGATGCGGGCCCCTTCCCCGGCAGGCAGCAGCCACGGGGGGGGCAGGAAGGACACCTTCCCCTCCCAGCGGGGCAGCTCCCGGGGAGCACAGCTCTACCCTGGCGGCTCTGGCTGTCGCAGGAACAGGCTGGAAAGCTCTGGAGACCCCCGCAAAGCCCCCCCGCCCCACAGAGCTGCTGGTTTTTTGCTGCCTTCACCTGTGCTTTACTCATTCCTCCTGCCAAGCGGGGCCAAACCTGCCCTGCCTGGCATAACACGCTCGGGAGCGCCGAGCCGG
>NW_009259140.1:2291-10919 GCF_000687185.1 Egretta garzetta | reverse complement strand
AACTCTGGCTGCTGCGACCTCTCCTGCATCACCAACTGCGGCAGAACATGCCTCCCCTGCTAAAGCTGCAGCAGGCAGCCCCACAGAAGGACCCCCAGGAACACAGAAGACGGTAATGGACTGAGCACGGAGATCCTGGCCATCGCTTTCAGAGGGGACGAGCAGCCACAGCTCCACCTGCAAAGGAAGGCACGAAGAGGCGTGCCCGGGCTCTCTGAAAATATGGCCCTTGACTAGCTCACCTGTTTCTCACTCTCTTTTCTCTCTCTCTGTTCCCTGTTGTCTTCTGCTCCCCTGGGCTCTCAGCACCTGCTAAGCCCCAGGCAAGGAAGGACCTGCTGCCCCTTTCCTTTTCGGGGAAGGCAGGCAGGCAGGCAGCCGCCGAGTGTCCACTCCGTCCTGGCCAAGGGGCAAAGACTCCTCGCTACCTGTGGTGCTCCCTGCACTGTGGCCCCCACTCAGAGGACCTCCTTTCCTTCTTTCCGCTCATTAAAGTTCTGCTGCATCCCAGCCTGGGCCTCCGTGTGGTCCTTCTCTCTCTGGACGCTCTCCCTGGCTTCCAGAGAGAGAGAGGTGTCGCTCTGGGGAGATCTTGCAGGCACCGAGGAGAGCCATCGGCACTGTGGGAGGGAGGGGAGGGAGAGACACAGGCGGTGGGCTCCTTTCAAGACGCTGTCCCTTTGCAGCTGAGGAAGGTGTTCCAGGCTCCTGCAGAGCCAGCAGCCTTCAGGGCCTGCCTTGCTGCTTCCTTGCACACAAGTGGCCTCCTTGGACTTTGAGAATGCCGTGCAGGTGATGGGGAGCCCAAGCTCTGCGTGAGTGAGGAGTCCCTCTCCCCAGTGGCACTGGCTGGTGGTGGTGGCGCTGGGAGCTGGTTCTGCATCCAGCAGTGGCACCACTGAGCCCTCCATGGCTGGCGGCTCCTGCTACAGGAGGGCTCCTCTCCCTGTGGCAGGTGTGGTGGTGGTGGCAGTGGTGGTTGTGTGACAGGTTGCTCCTCACATGCCCCTGTGCTCCTCCCCGCCACCTCTCCCCAGTGCACCTCTGGCCACAAGACATCTCCAGCTACAACCTCTCCCTCCCTTGGCCGAGGAAGAGAGGGGGGCTATTCCTTGTCCACCCGCCTTTGTGGCTTCCAGCTGCGGGCCGGTACCTCCGCAGCATTTCAGCTCTCTTTGCGGCTGGCTTTTAGGTCTTGCAGGGATCTTGCCTATCCCCAGTCAGGCTGCCCGCCTTTTCTCCAGCACAGCTAGAAGGGGCAGAGTTTCTAAGTGCAGACGTGGTTGGTTTCCTGAACGCTCACCCTCTGTCTCTCTAGGCACGAATGTAGAAACAGTACCTCGGAGGATTTGCCTTATCTGCCAATGGGATGTATAGAGTCTTGTTCCCCCTTTCACGCCCCTTGCTCACAACACGTCTCCCACCCTTTGCCATGTGCCACCTGCAGCCTCCCCCCGCCCAGAAGAAGAGCTCCTGGTTTTGCCAAAGGGTCAGGACTCCCCTCTTCCCCCTCCAGCGCTGACAGTCCCACCGACCCACTGCCCTGCTCCTCCCCAGCCTGACACCCATGCCTCGCCAGCCTCTGCCAGTCCCACCAAGGCTGCCGGGTAAACCTGGACCATGTCACGCTCCCTCCTCAACAAGGTACCCAGGGAGTGGGAGCTGAAGCTTGGCAGCTCCTGTGTTCTCCTCCCTCTGCCAGCTCAAAGCCACCTCCCAACCTCAGCCCAAAGGGTGGAGCAAAACCCTCTTGAGGGCTGCCTGGGATCTCACACCTCTGCCCCAGGGACCTTTTCTACTCACATTGCATAGTGGTTAAAGCACTTGCTTGGCCAAAATCAGGGAACCAAGCTGCCACCTGTGCTGGGCCCCAGGCTCCCCAGGGCCAGGGCCAGGTTTTCCAGTGCTGGGAGCTTCCAACTGGTGCGGCCAGGCCACAGCTCGACCTTTCAAAAGCCTCTCGGTCACAGGGGTCCTGAACATCCTCACGGGCACTCATACCTGCTTGTCAAACTGCTGCCTCTTGTGAAAGTCACGGCCAGGCTGCCCAAGGGGAGCTGCACACCTAAGGTAGGCAGGTAGGAACCTGCTGACAGTTCCCAGAACAGGGAGTGCAGTGCTCAGGCAGAAGGAGACAAAGGAGGTGGCCGGGGACACAACCCTCACAGCCGTCTCCAGCAGGGCAAAAGGCTCCCTGGTTGACTTCTCTGGCCACCCGGTGCGCAGCCAGACACAGGGCAGCATCTGGGGCAGAGCACACGTCCGTGCCAAGAAGTGCTGCTTTTCTCCTGACTCATGATGATGGTACACCAGTACCAAGGGAGAGACCTTGCCCTCTCCAGCCAGCACTTCTCAGGACATTCAGCTCTACCTCCTTCTTCCCCGGGCTTTCTGCCCACATGGTAAGTCTGTCTCTCTTGCCTGAGAGAAGGCCGCTGGGCTGACGGCACCACCCGTGACACCGCTTGTATTTTGTGTGGAGGAGGGGACGGCAGCACACGGGGAATGGTAGAAAGATTGTCAACGGGGTCCCACAGGGAACAGCTGTCTCTACCGCATTGTCAATCAGCCACGGCTTGTTGCAGCGATCCCCCAACATGACAGCTCCTCCTCTTCGTGACTTCCCCATGCCTTTTCATACTGTAACTACCCAGTTGCTCTCCCCACAAAGTGGAGGGGCCATCTTGGACAACTCAGAGCAAACGCCAGGCATTTCGATCCAAGTCCCATCTCTGCAGAGCCGCTGGCAAGCCTCTTCACAGATCTCTTCCCCTGTGAGCAGCCGTTTGCACTGGGGTGGATTTTGCTCACCAACTGGTCCCACTGACTGTAGCACAAGGTGCCCACAGAGCCCTGCTGCGGACAGCCAAGTCCTAAGCAAGCACGAGCTGGGTTGCACCACCTCACACCTCCAACAGCAGCCATTCATTCACCATAGAAGCCATGTACACTGTGATCAAGGCAATCACACATTGCCAGCAATTACTGCCAGAAAATTACTTTGTTCATCAGAGTAGTTCCACACACGGCTGTTACGCATGGGCACTGTGTCAAGAAAAGCCAAGGGATCCCTGCAGATGGAGAACAACTCACGAGAGACAACAATCAAGAGAGATCTACACCCTGCATTGCCCTGCACTGCCTCGCCTCCCCTTGCACCACATTCCCTCACTTTGACGTGTCTTCCCTTGCTTTAAGTTGCTGTCCCTTGCCTTGCCTTGCCTTGCCTTCCATTTTCTCCTCTGCAGGTTTCCCACTCAGCGTGTGGGTCCTTCTCCACTGCTGTGGCAAGCCCTCCTTCTCCATCCCACCTCGCCTGCTCCAGAAGGAAACTTGCCCCAAATGGGGGCTCCCGGTCCTTCCATCATCCTTGCACTTCCTGGCGAATACCACCCTGGTTCTGACTTTCTTACTGCTTCCCTCACCTTGTCTTTCTGCGGGCTCTAGGTCAGTGGCTTGAGGAGAGGCAGCACCAGCACTGTTGAAGATGGACACTCCTCTGTCCCGGGAGAGGCTGGTAGTGAGGCGAGGGAGATCAGGGACCATGGCACAACCCCACCTCAGTGGCAAGTGCCTTGCGTCTCTTTGCTCCTACCTGCTGCCCTGGTGGCGAGCTGAATCACCCCACAGGAGCCCAACAAGGCCACGCTGCACACCAGGGGACTGGTGCCACCATCGGAGGCAAGGAGCACACCAGTCCAGCAGCTCTCAGCACAGACCAGCATGGTCAGTACCACACCGAAGAAGCAGTCAATGACATTGGGGCTGCGGTTGGGCAAACACGGGGTGAGTGCCACTGGTGCCATCAAGGGGAGAGTGCCTCAGGCCTGCCACCGCAATGGCATGGAGCTTCCCTCGCATAACACCGGGGAGCCCTGGGGCTGGCACATGGCCACAGATCGGCCATAGGCCATGACCGTGAGCAGGAAGAGCCAAGCCACACAGCTGCCAAAGCAGCTGGTCCTCTCTCATCATCCCACTCGACTCAGCACTTGTCAGGCCACACCTGGAATACTGTGTACAGTTCTGGTCCCCGCTCTACAAAAAAGATGTGGACAGGCTGGAGGGGGTCCAGAGCAGGGCCACCAAGATGATCCAAGGCCTGGGAAGCCTCTCTTAGCCATATGAGGACAGGCTGAGAGAGCTGGGTTTGTTCAGCCTAGAGAAAAGGAGGCTCAGAGGGGATCTCATCACCATGTACCAGAACCCAAGGGGGAGCTACAAAGAAGATGGAGACTCCCTTTTCACAAGGAGTCCCATGGAGAGGACAAGGGGGAATGGACACAAGCTGCTCTTGGGGAGATTCCAATTGGAAAGGAGAGGGAAATTTTTCACCATGAGAACGGTTACCCACTGGAATAACCTACACAGGGGAGGGGTTGACTGCGCCACATTGGACACTTTTAAGACTCAGCTGGACAGGGTGCTGGGCCATCTTGTCTAGACCGGACTCTTGCCTAGAAAGATTGGACCAGATGTTCCTCGAGGCCCCTGCCAACCTAGGATTCTATGCTTCTAGGATAGAATGTAACCAGGATCCTATGGGGGTGGCGTTGTTCCCAGGGTTGTCTGTAGCCCAGAATAATCAGAGCCACTTTGGGTTTGGGTGTGTTTGTTGGGGTTTTTTTGGTCAGAAAACACTGGCTGCCAAAACCTGGATAGCAGAAGAGAGCTTTAGCCAATCCTGCCCTCTCCTGGGATAAGAAAAGACAGCTGCTTTATGGAAAGCTTGCATCACACATCTGCTTTTGTCCTAGTGCTCAGCTGTGGCACCTCTATCTCTCCACAAGGCAAAGTGCCAGAGAGAAGGACCCCAGGATTTGGTTCCAAGCTGCCGAAACCCTTTCCAAGAGGGAGCTGCTCCCTGGGTCCACACAGCTGCTAAGCTAGATTCTGTGCATCTTGTGAACATGTGCACTATCATTTTTTACAGAATGGTGACCTCTCCAACTAAGGGGCAAAAAGAGGTGGCACAAACAGGCCATGTGTCCAGCAGAGGGGTGGGACTTCTGGGTCAAGACGAACATGCGCTGGCCCAGAGGATGGGATTCCACCCATAGGACAGGACTTTTCTAGGAAGTTGGGGGTGTGGCACCTGTGACTTCTTGTAGATAAAATTTGCTCTTATACTGCCAATCTGCCCCAGTGTTTTATTCCCTAGTATTAAAGACAGAATTACCAAGACAAAGGAGCATAGTAAAAAGCTGGATGGTTTCTTTTCTGGCCAGAACCTTCTGTCCCAGGTGGAGTACTTTGTACTCTTCCTCAACATGTACATTCTCTCCCTCCACATGCTGTGTCAGCATAACCACCCATGACAGCAGATTTCACTTGTCTCTTGTGGCTGCAAGCTGCACAGCCAAGACAGAAAAGCTATCACGAAGACACCCAAATTATTCTAGACACAGGCAAACATGCTGTGGCAGGCCCTTTTACAAATGCACACATGGACTTTCTACAGGTGTCTGCAGGGAGCTGCTCTTGAATAACGGGAAAATGCTGTGAAAAATTGGATCATGTGTGGGTTTGTGCCTGTTTCCTCAAGGATTGTTACAGCTGGAAAAGAAAAGAGAAGACAGAGAGAAAAAAGGCATTTCCTTCCTGATCCCCAAACCAACCTTCTTCCTTTTTCCTTTCTCCATCCATCCCTCTCTTTCTGTCTTACTGTCTTTTCTGATGGACCCAGAACCAATGTTTGTAGATGTTGTATTGGCTTTACCTGGAAAGGTTTTCGTAGTGAGGGGAGAAGGAAGGGAAGTGGGAGGAGGGGGGCTTCTGTTAGAAGACACCAGAAGCTGCCCCCATGTTGGACAGAGCCTGTTTCAGCTGGCTCCAAGACAGACTTGCTGATGGCTAAAGCTAGGTCAATCAGTGACATTGGTAGCACCTCTGTGATAACACATTTAAGAATGGGTAAAAAACATTGTGCAACAGTTGAGAGAGAACTAAGAAAATGTGAGAGAAACAACCCTGCCAACACCAAGGACAGTGGACAGGCAGGGAGAGGAGGTGCTCCAGGCACCCACACTGGAGCCGTCTGCTTCCAGACAACTGCACCCATTGGAAAGGACCCACACAGGAGCAGTTCATGAAGAATTGAAGCCTGTGGAAAGGACCCACACTGGAGAAGTTTGTGGAGGACTGGTTCCCATGGGAAGGACCCAATGCTGGAGCAGGGAAGCAGTGTGAGGAGGAAGGAGTGGCAAAGACAAAGCATTATGACCTGACCACAACCATTCCCTCCCCCCTTGCGCAGCTCAGAGCAGTGAAGAAGGAGGTAAAAGAATCAGGAGTGAAGCTGAACCTGAGAAGAAAGGGGGTGGGGAAAAGTCGTTTTAGATTTGGTTTATTTCTCACTATCCTACTCTTATTTATTGGTATTAAATTAAATTATTTTCCCCAAGATTAGTCTGTTTTGACTATGATGGTAACTGGTAAGCGATCTCCCTGGCCTTATCCCAGCTCATGAGGTTTTTCATCATACTTTCTCCCCCTGTCCTGTTGAGTACAGGGAGTGATAGAACAGCTTGGTGGGCACCTGGCCACCAGCCGAGGTTAACACACTACAGATGTGTATCACTGTGGGAGCTCTCTAATGTCCTGCAGGTGTGATTTTTTCTTTTTACAACACAGATACATTAATATTCTGCAGGGATAGCAGGAAATTGAAAGTCCTTTTCCTGTTAACAGCATTAGGATAACCCAGTCTCTCTTGTGACTGACACATGCAGTGCAGCACACTGTGGCTACCACTTTATTCCTGCATGTCAACACCTATAGGACTTGCTATTCCCTCCCTTACAGCTCTGCTTTGTGAGTACTCAGGGACCCAGGAGAAACCCAAGATGACAGATAATAGGAAGTGGGATGTAACTTTCACAGCAGCTTCTGATTCTCCCATGCTGCTGGAGGTGTCCTGGTCCCAGAACATAAAGGCCAGGCACTACAGGTCGTTCCCTGGGGCTCTGGGCAGCAGCAGACCAGGGATCTGGAGCAGAGGCACAGTGCAGCTCCCCTACCAGGCCATCCTACAAGAGGTGATGGGCATTATTGTACTGCAGGATCCACACTGAGCCAAGAGCTCTGACTTCCTGACCCAAACTGCTGTCCATCTTGCTGTCTCCAGCCCTCCAGTTCTGCAGAGCCAGGAACATGTTAGGACATGTTACCTTCTCCAGGATCATCTGAATTGTGGAGCCTTTCCTTGTGCACTCACTGGCAACCACTTTTTCCAGATTCCTTGGGAAAGATCACTGTCCATCAGCGAAGGGACTAATCATGGTGGAGGAAAGAGGCACCTTCCAGACCACCTGCTCTTACCAGATATGCCACTTTGGTGCAATGCTCTGGTACCAGCAGAGGGGAGGCCAAACCCCACATTTGCTCTTATATCACACAGCAGCTGGCCCCAAGCAGAGCAGCCAACTTGCCACATGGCTGAACACCACAGGGAAGTACAAACTCCAGCAGCTAGAGGAATTTGAGGTCTCTGATGCTAGTTTGTGCCTCTGTGCTGTCCATGACACCCTGGTGCAAGGAGGTGTCTTGGCTGGGCAAAAACCTGGGAAAGGGAGGTGGTGTTTCTGTGCAAGGCTGAGTTTTGGGGCCAGCTCTCCCCTGGCTGTGCTATCTCACCTCCACAGCTAGGCATGTCCAGTTGATGAACATCTTTCTGAAAGTAGCCACTCTTCAGAGGATGGGCAAAGTAGTGAGAAAGCCTCTGCGGCGTAAATTTTCTCTCTCTGCAGCCCAGGTCAGGCCCACACACACTGTAGGCTACACAAGGCTGTTTTGACCCGGTCTCACTGCATGGTTACAAGGGCTGAAAGGAAACTGGCAAAGGCTCCTCCAAATCCAGCAGTTCTGTGTCAAAAACGTTTTTGGTCTCTGCAGAGGACTTTTTCCCACAACACAGAAAGGAAGAATTGTTCCAGGATGCAGCATTTATGCAGAACAAAAAGGATCCTGGCATGCAGCTACCATGGGAAGTGGACCCCCCAACCCACAAGACAGTGGAAATTTTGTGGCATGGCAAAGATTGCCAGATCTTTGCCAGATGCGGCCCAAGTAATTGTGGTGCACTAGAGAAAAACAATGGTGCTCTTGGGTGAACTTTCCCTCCGCAGAGTTTAAGGTTGGTCATGAGTGTTTCCAAGAGTAAAATCCTTTTGAAGCTGGAATATCCAGGTTTTGGAAAAGAGAGAGAAGTGTAGAGCAGAGATTAACCCAGTGCATGACTAAGTGCATGCTATGCAAGCCTATGTTAAGAGTCACTGCACAACCATCCCAAAAAACCTCATCCTAGAACAAACATTGATCAAAATCTCTCTCCCTGGGCATTTTGGGACAGAGTCTGCAGGGAAATGGATGACACAGAGGTGAAAGCAGGGATGCCACAGAACTTTAATGAGTCAAAAAAGGGAAATGAAGATCATCTGAATTGAGACCCAAGTGGAGGCAGAACTAGTGACAGAAAGGAGTCTGTCCCCCACAGCTGTGACAGACATCCTGCCAGATGTCCATCTGCCTGCCCCACAGAGGGACCAGGGCCAGAAGATCCTCCTTAGGCTGGCTTTGTGGGGATCACAGCACAGGCAAGTACAAAAGAACAAACAATATGGGATGGAA
>NW_009259140.1:0-2018 GCF_000687185.1 Egretta garzetta | reverse complement strand
GCTGTTGGCCGGCGGGGTCGGGCCGCAGGGCTGGCAGGGCTGGCAGGGCAGGCACTGGCTGTAGCAGGACATGTCTTGGGGTCTGGAGCTGCACCTGGGAGAAAGGTAATGGTGTAACAATGCATGAGGTGCGGTTGAAGAACAGCCTATCAGCGCATCATAAATCAAACCCTTTTCTTCAGCCAAACGATGTAGGCAGCTCCTGAAAAATCTCAAAGGAAGGGGAGAAGGAGGAGGTAGAGGCAGACAAGAAAGTGCTTCAGACTTACCTTGTTCCCAAGGAGATGGAGGCAAGAGGAGCAGATGAGAAAGTGAGGAGAAGGGGATGCTTTTATACTGCTCCTGCACTGCCCTAGGCCAAAAGTCACTGCACGCAGGCAGTAATTTTCCAACAGACTCATCTCCAAAGCCAAATATCCTGCCTAATAGCACAGGTTGTGTTTTGGTTTCTATCAACACAGTCATTTCATTTCCTCATTTCTGACATGACCATTAGGCCATGGAGGCTCTTTTGAAGTATTGGGATGAGAGGCCCAAGGATTTCTTGAGCAAGATCATGTCATTTCAGAAAGAAGGTACATCCCTGTGTACCTTTCAGGGATTGAGGGGAGCCTGATGGGGCTTTCATTGCCCAGCTACTCCTTCCTGCCCTTCCAAAGGACAGGAGGCCCATTGGCTTCCTTCAGACCTCATGATTGCTGTGACTTTCAAAGGGAGTTGAGAGCAACCTTGCAGCGACACCAGGCACCAAGTCCCTTGGGTGCATGACATCAGGCTGCTTGCACTCCTGTCAGTCCAATCTGTTTAAATGTTCCCAGACCTGATCCTCCACTCCTGCAGGTTCTTCCTCTTCCAGATATTCCTAGGAATGTCAGGAGACCGCTACCTTGACAGCTCACCCTGCCAGTCCAAGACCAAGGCCAAGAAACCTTGGAGTTACCTCCACCTTTCCTGTCACCCCTGACCTCAGGGGAGCTGCCCTGTTCAACACTGGGGCTGCCTTTGGCCAAGCCTTGCTTTTGCGGCTGACCTAGCTGCAAGATGACCTTCTTGTTGCCCTCTGCATGCTTTGCCTGATTCAACACCAGCTGGCCTTTGGCTTCCCTAACCCCAGCCCTGCATAGTCAGACACCTTGGCAAATGTCCTCCCCAAAGCAAGGAACGTCAGGAGAATGGCAGCTGTCAGTTGGCCACCAGGACGTGCAAATGGCTGGTGACCTTTGGAGCGAGCTGAGAGAGAGGGAGGACAGAGAAGCCCCTGGCATATCCTTAAAAAGAGGAGCCTTTGGGTGCTCTGCTGACGATGTGCAGCACGGGGCACAGCTGGGCCTCTTCCTGCAAAGGGAGTTACAAACAATTGCACTCCACTGCCCCAGGCTAACATCCCCTGCATGCACGGGACCCCTCTACCACTTAGGAGGTATCTTCTGCCCAAACTGGCACAGTCCTGCCCAGGATATCCTTGGGCATCTTATTCCAAAGGAAACAAAGGCCATGCACTTTGCCCTCACACTGAGGCCCTGACTGTGCTGGCGGAGCTTTCCTGTGGAGAAGATGAGGGAGGAGACCTCTCTCTTCCCATCCCAGACTGATGTGGATTGTTTTGTTGCGCAGGCTCCCGAGGTCCTTGTTCACCCTTACGTGAGGTGTTGAACACTACTAATTAACACTGTCGGCCTAATGTGGGGTTTGTGGAATCTGGTGTCATGTTGGCAGAAGAGGAGACACCTTTTGGGTGTGGTGACAGTGAAACACGCCCTGAGGTGGCCCATCCCTGGGTGGCAGCTTTTAGCACTGTATTGGAGCTGTGGTTAAGATGGGGACCCAAACCACCTCTAAGAATTCCATGAGTAAGCAAGGCATTGAAACTACATCTAAGAATGTGGTAGTTGAGGCAGAGACCCAAACCACATGGGAGAAAACCATGGTTGAGCTAGAGACCTAAACACCCCCTACAGTAATCACCGCAGCAAGAAATAGTGGACAAGGAGGTGAACGGGTCCGCAATATCGATTAGT
>NW_009259139.1:2230-2607 GCF_000687185.1 Egretta garzetta | reverse complement strand
AGGGTCTTAGGGAGCACTGGGAGGTGCTGGGAGCGCACTGGGAGGGGACTGGTCGACGAGTGGGAGGTGCTGGGAGGGCACTGGGAGGGCACTGGGTGAGGATTGGGGGGCACTGGGAGGTGCTGGGAGGGGATTGGGGGGCACTGGGAGGGTCTTAGGGAGCACTGGGAGGTGCTGGGAGGGCACTGGGAGGGTCTTGGGCGGCACTGGGAGGGTTTCTGGGGGCTGGGGGGACACTGGGAGGCACTGAGAGGGGAGTGGGGGGCACTGGGAGGGTCCCTGGGGGCTGTGGGGGGTACTGGGCAGGGGGCTTGAGGTGCACTGGGAGGGTTTTTGGGGGGCACTGGGAGGTGCTGGGGGGGGAGTGGGGGTGACTG
>NW_009259139.1:0-557 GCF_000687185.1 Egretta garzetta | reverse complement strand
CCTGGCCTGAGCCCCGCCCCCCTGCTGGTGACCTTTGACCTCTGCTGGCCACCTCTGGCCCGGATGGTGACCTTTGACCTCTTATGATGACCTCTGACCCTGGGTGGTGACCTTTGACCTCTGCCGGTGTGGTGACCTCTGACCTCTTCTGGTGACCTCTGACCTCTTCTGGTGACCTCTGACCTCTTCTGGTGACCTCTGACCTCTTCTGGTGACCTCTGACCTCTTCTGGTGACCTCTGACCTCTTCTGGTGACCTCTGACCTCTTCTGGTGACCTCTGACCTCTGCTGTGGCCTTTGACCTCTTCTGGTGACCTCTGACCTCTTCTGGTGACCTCTGACCTCTGCTGTGGCCTTTGACCTCTTCTGGTGACCTCTGACCTCTTCTGGTGACCTCTGACCTTTGCCTGCGACCTCTGTCCTCTGCTGTGACCCCTGACCTCTGCCGGTGACCTCTGACCTCTCTGGTGGCATTTGACCTCTGCTTGACCTCGGCTGGTGACCTCTGCCCTCTACAGTGGCCTTTGACCTCGGCCGGTGACCTCTGACCTCCACCA
>NW_009259138.1:4205-8461 GCF_000687185.1 Egretta garzetta | reverse complement strand
GGGCACTGAAGCTGGTGAAGGATCTGGAGAAGAGCTGTGAGAAGCCGTTGTTGAGGGATCTGGGGGTGTTTATTTTGCAGAAGAAGGCGGCTGAGAGGAGACGTGATGGCTCTCTACAAGTCCTGGAAGGGAGGTCCTAAGCAGGTGGGCATCAGACTCTTATGCCTGGTAACAAGTGATGGGAGAAGAGGAAACGGACTCACGTCTCGCTGGGGAAGTTGAGATTGTATGTAGAATCATAGAATCACTTTGGTTGGAAAAGACCTTTGAGATCATCGAGTCCAACCGTTAACCTACCCCTGCCATCCCACCGCTAAACCCTGTCCCTCAGCACCTCATCCATCCTTCTTTTAAATACCTCCAGGGATGAGGACTCGACTACCTCACTGGGCAGCTCATTCCAAAGTCCATCAACCCTTTCGATGAAGAAATTTTTCCTAATGTCCAACCCAAACCTGCGCTGGCGCAGCTTCAAACCACTCCCCCTCATCCTATCATCTGTTACCAGGGAGAAGAGTCTGACCCCCACCTCGCACAACTTGAGGCCGGTGCGCCTCATCCCATCGCCCCTTCCTGGGAGCAGAGCCTGACCCACCCCCTCCAGCTTGGTTGCTCTCCTCTGGACATGTTCCAGCAACACAACATCTTTCTTGTAGTGAGGGGCCCAAAACTGAACACAGTATTCGAGGTGCGGCCTCACCAGCACCGAGTACAGGGGCATGATGACTTCCCTTGTCCTGCTGGTCACACTACTCCTGATACAGGCCAGGATGCCATTGGCCTTCTTGGCCACCTGGGCACACTGCTGGCTCATATTCAGCTGGCTGTCAACCAGTACCCCCAGGTCTGTTTCCACCAGGCAGCTTTGCAGCCACTCTTCCCCGAGCCTGTAGCGCTGCACGGGTTTTTGTGACCAAAGGGCAGGACCCGGCACTTGGCCTTGTTGAACCTCATACAATTGGCCTCGGCCCATCGATCCAGCCTGCTTCTGGAGACTATGCCAAGTCACCTGGAAAACGCAGAGGTGACTGCTGACAGCCAGCATGGCTTCACGAAGGGCAAATGGTGACGACAAATTTGGTGGCCTTCTACGATGGGGTTACAGCCCTGGTGGATAAGGAGACTGACGTCACCTCCCTGGGCTCTGCAAAGCACTGGATACTCTCCTGTACACCATCCTTGTATCTATAGATGGAGAGGTGTGGATTTGCTGGGTGGAGCATGCGGTGGATAAGGAATTGTCTGACAGGTCACACTCAAAGCGTTGCGGTCAAAGGCTTGATGTCCGGGTGGAGACCAGTGGAGAGTGGTGTTTGTGAGGGTTCCCTATTGGGACCGGTATGATTTAAGTTCTTTGTCAGGGCCACAGACAGTGGGATTGCGCGCACCCTCCTGCAGTTGGTGCAGTTGGTGCATGAGACGTGGCTGCGTGGTGTGGTTGATACTCTCGAGAGAAGGGATGGCATCCAGAGGGGCCTTGACAGGCTGTGGAGGTGGCCCCCTGTGAACCACATGAAGTTGCAGAAGGCCGAGTGCAAGGTCGTGCCCCTCGATTGGGGCAATGCCCAAGATGGCTGCGGGATGGGCAATGAGTGGATTGAGAGCAGCCCTGCAGAGGAGGACTCGGTATTGTTGGATGAAAAATGGAATATGAGCCGGCAATGTGCGCTGGCAGCCCAGAAAGCCACTCATACCCTGGGCTGCATCCAAAGCAGGGTGGACAGGAGGTCGAGGGAGGGGATTCTGCCCCTGTGCTCCACTGTGGTGAGACTGGAGTGCTGTGTTCAGCTGTGGGGCCCCCGGAACGAGAAAGACCTTGATCTGGTTGAGTGGGTGCAGAGGAGGTCCAGGAAGATGATCAGGGTCTGGAGCCCCTCCCCTTGGAGCTCGGTCTGAGGGAGTTGGGGTTGTTTAGCCTGGCAAAGAGAAGGCTCTGGGGAGACCTTCTAGCAGCCTTCCAGTACTTCAAGGGGACCTGGAGGCAAGATGGGGAAGGACGCTTGATGAGGGAGTGTAGTGATAGGAGAAGGGGTAAGGGTTTAGAAGTGGTAAGGGTAAGGGGTAAGGGTTTAGAAGTGAAGATCTAGGTAGGAGACAACGAAGAAATTCTTGAGTGTGCGGGTGGTGAGATACTGGCAGAGGTTGCCCAGAGAAGCTGTGGATGCCCCCTCCTTGGGAGTGTTCAAGGCCAGGGTGGATGAGGCTTTGAGAGAGCGGATGTAGGGGAAGGTGTCCCTGCCCATGGCAGTGGGGTTGGAAGTGGATGATCTTTAATGTCCCTTCCAAAACAAACCCTTCTATGATTCTTTGATCTCCCTGTGCTAATCTTGTCCCAGAAGCCTCTTGTCATCTTTTCTATCCCCTTTCCAGTTGAGGAGGGAGAAGGATAGAGGGGCTTGGTGGGCACTTGGCATCCAGCCGCAGTTGGGCCACCACACCTGAGGAGGTTGTGTCAGAGGCATGGGTTGAAGTGCAGTAGTGTGTCCAAGCCTTTCCCTGGGCAAGAGAAGGGCTTGTGTCATGGTCTAGAAGCCCCCTGGGTACCGGTGTGTGGTGTTGCTGCAGTCCTTGTTCCTAAGCAAGGTGTTGTGGCCCTTTTCCAGGCCTGCTGATGGCCTGTTGAGCCCTGGCCTTGTGCTGGGTGAGGTTGCACAAATGCTGGGAGAAGAAAGGAAGAGGAGGTCTTTCAATTGAGCTGAGGTGGGTGTTTTGCAGGCTGTTTGTCAGGTGACCAATGATGGTTACTGAGGCAGATGAAATGAGGTAATAAAGGAGTACGGTGTGTCCATGGGTCCAGAGGACTTGCAATCAGGAATATGGAGGGAGCTGGCTGATGTCCTTGGGAAGCCTCATTGCAGTAGCTTGGAAAGGTCGTGGTGCCTGGGGGCAGGTCCTGAAGATGGGAAGGAAGCTCATACCCCTCGTATCTTGAAGACCATGAAGAGAGAAGATCTGGGAAAGGAGAGGCTGTTCAGACTGCCCTCGTTTCCGATTAAGGTGTTGGAGGGCATTGTCCCGTAAAAGACAGCCATGCCCAAGAAGGACCAGAAAGTGATGGGGTGTAGTCGGTGTGGATTTACCAAGGGGAAATCATGCTTCACCAACGTCCAGATTGGAGCGACTGGGTGTTGCACGTGGGGTGAGCAGTGGCTGTTGTTGAGGTGTACTTGAGTGAAGCCTTTGCCCCTGTCTGCCATTCCATGTTCCTGGACAAGCTGGGAAAGCATGGGTTGTGTGAGTGGCCAGTGAGGTGGAGTGCAAAGTGGCTGAAGGGCTGTGCCCAGAGCCCTGTGATAAGTGGCAGGAAGAGGAGGCCCAAGTGAAAAGAGGTGGAATTGCCTGGGCAGAGGCCCCGGGCAAGGCTTTTTCATTATGAGTATGGTCAAAGAGGTGGTGGAGTCTCCATCCCGGGAGATACTGTAGCCCTGACTGTCCATGGTCCTACAACGGTGCCCTACATCAGGCCCTGCTTGAGCAGTGGGGGGTGTAAGCACGCACTCTCAAGAGGCTCCTGCCGAACTAAATGATTCGGGTCTTCTGTTTGCTGGGAGGGCCGGAGAGTCCTGCTGGGAAGAGAGTGAGTCACGTGTGTCCTGGCATGGGGAGACTTGGTCAGAAGTGTGTGCAGGGGAGCATTCTTGTGTCAAAGCCTTTGCTTGTGCAATTGATGGTGTGGTGTCATGTTGTGGAAGCCGCCCAGGTGCCAGTCTGTGTTGGTGGTGCTGGTCGTGGTGACGTATTTCCTAAGAGAGGTCTTGTAGCCCTTTTGCACCCACCCCAATGTCCTGTTGAGCCCTGGATTTGTGGTAGATGAAGTTTCATTAGCATTGGCGGTAGAAAAGAAGAGGCCTGTGGTGAGCCTGATGTGGTTGCTGTGGAAGGTGATACTGGAGATTGTCCAGGGAAGCACTGCCAATCGCAAGGAGGCCAGAAAGGTGATGGGGAGTTTTCCGTGTGGATTTACCAAGGGTAAATGTGTCTTCTACACTGAAGTCAGTAGCGGAAGGTCAAGGAGAGAGCTGTGGCTGGTGTTGTCGTTGACTTTCTTCTCAAGTGCTTGATGCTTTTGCCCCTTGCACGCTCATAGACGAGCTAACACCGTACCTTTTGTGTAAGGGAAGAGTGAGGTGGACTGCAAAGTGGCTGCAGGGCTGAGCCCAGAGGCTGGGGATGAGTGGCCCAAAGTGGAGTTGGAAGCAAGTCTCAAGTGGTGTAGGTATTTTGCAGCAAATACCAGCAGTGACGGTATTTTGCAG
>NW_009259138.1:0-1999 GCF_000687185.1 Egretta garzetta | reverse complement strand
GTAGTTGGCCAGTGAGGTGGAGTGCAAAGTGGCTGAAGGGCTGTGCCCAGAGCCCTGTGATAAGTGGCAGGAAGAGGAGGCCCAAGTGAAAAGAGGTGGAATTGCCTGGGCAGAGGCCCCGGGCAAGGCTTTTTCATTATGAGTATGGTCAAAGAGGTGGTGGAGTCTCCATCCCGGGAGATACTGTAGCCCTGACTGTCCATGGTCCTACAACGGTGCCCTACATCAGGCCCTGCTTGAGCAGTGGGGGGTGTAAGCACGCACTCTCAAGAGGCTCCTGCCGAACTAAATGATTCGGGTCTTCTGTTTGCTGGGAGGGCCGGAGAGTCCTGCTGGGAAGAGAGTGAGTCACGTGTGTCCTGGCATGGGGAGACTTGGTCAGAAGTGTGTGCAGGGGAGCATTCTTGTGTCAAAGCCTTTGCTTGTGCAATTGATGGTGTGGTGTCATGTTGTGGAAGCCGCCCAGGTGCCAGTCTGTGTTGGTGGTGCTGGTCGTGGTGACGTATTTCCTAAGAGAGGTCTTGTAGCCCTTTTGCACCCACCCCAATGTCCTGTTGAGCCCTGGATTTGTGGTAGATGAAGTTTCATTAGCATTGGCGGTAGAAAAGAAGAGGCCTGTGGTGAGCCTGATGTGGTTGCTGTGGAAGGTGATACTGGAGATTGTCCAGGGAAGCACTGCCAATCGCAAGGAGGCCAGAAAGGTGATGGGGAGTTTTCCGTGTGGATTTACCAAGGGTAAATGTGTCTTCTACACTGAAGTCAGTAGCGGAAGGTCAAGGAGAGAGCTGTGGCTGGTGTTGTCGTTGACTTTCTTCTCAAGTGCTTGATGCTTTTGCCCCTTGCACGCTCATAGACGAGCTAACACCGTACCTTTTGTGTAAGGGAAGAGTGAGGTGGACTGCAAAGTGGCTGCAGGGCTGAGCCCAGAGGCTGGGGATGAGTGGCCCGAAGTGGAGTTGGAGGCAAGTCTCAAGTGCTGTAGCCCAGACTCGGATCCGTGTGGCCAACACTGTTCAACATCCTCAACAGTGGCCTGGTCAATATGATGTGGGAGGTGCTGAGGAATCCGTCCTGGGACATACTGAAGCCCCGACTGGCCATGGTCCCGGAAAACCTGCTCTAGCTGGCCCTGCTTGAGCACGAAAGGCTTGAAGCATGCGCTCTCCAGAGGTTCCTGCCAAACTAAATGATAGCGAGGTGAGAATCAGGGAGCATTAACATCTCAAATTCTTGGTTTCCACAAGGGCCGAGTTTCTGCATGGTTCCGGAAGCCCTCCAGGTGCCAGTCTGTGGTGTTGGTGGTAGTGATGGTAACATACTTCCTAGGAGAGGTCTTGTAGCTCTCCTGCACCCACCCCATATCCTGATGATCTCTGGGTCATGATGAAATACTGGTACTGGTGAAGGTGGAAAAGGCTTGGGAGAATAAAGGACAAGGAGGCGTCTCAGTCTGGGATGCAAGAGAACTTTATTGAAGCAAAAGAGGCAAAAGTCGAGAGCATGACGTAGAAGGGAGCGGGTCTGGTGTGCCAGTAGGGCGACCATCAGCCGAGGTCCCTTGTGTGCAGGAGATTGTGTCAGAGCACCAAGGTCTTCCGACCCTACAAGGAGAGGAGCCCAGTGGAGGTCCTGCAGTGGTCTTTGTCTTGTGAGAAGGTGCTTGCAGGGGAGAGCAGTGGAGGTAGGAGAAGGGTGGATGCAAAGAAGGAAGTGGGAGAAGAGGAGGAGGTCCAAGGGTCATGTGCATGGGCAGCGCGGTCTGTCCCCTGGCCTGCTTCCTTGCTGGGTGGCTGGAGAGGAGGAGCTGTGGAGGGCAGGTCCCCGTGCCAGCAAGAGCCCGGAGGTGCATCCTCAGCCCGTGGCGTGGCTTCCAGGGTGTGGGTGGTTGGTGTGAGGGGTGGTGTGGAGGGCCCTCAGCAGGGGTAGCAGCCTCTTCTGCCCCCAAAGCAGCCCAGGCCTCCCAAGCCGTAGCCGAAGCCGCAACCTCCGGAGGGGACCG
>NW_009259137.1:0-1282 GCF_000687185.1 Egretta garzetta | reverse complement strand
AAAAAAAAATCTCATTTTTATCAACTAGTGTGAAAGAGACATTTTGAAAGAAACAAAGAAAAAAAGAGTAGGAAAAAAATAACTGGGATGCAAAATACCATGGAAAAATTGTGACTGTTTTGCTGGAGACACTTAGCTGAACTATTTATCACTTCTACATCATTCTTACTGCAAAGGTGTTTAGCATCACTTCTGCTAGTAACATAAAATGCATGAATGCAGGACAAATGTGGTACATGGGGAGCTCAGGACACCACAAGATAAAGCCAAATAAAGCTAGTGAGCAAAGCAGTAAAATGGTAAAAGGAAAAGTAGCTCGATCCACGGAGCATTTGGAAATCCTCACCACCCCCAACTCTCCACGTTACAGACAGATAAGCCCAACAGCGGTTCTGCAGCTTATAATAGAGAAGAAAATATTAATGGTTGATAAGTGGGAAAGGCTTTGCATCAAAGCTCAACAGTTTTGTGATTTTCCTGATGCGGGGAAGACCTTATCTTTGGAGCAAGGCATGGTGTGTGACCAAAAGAGCAGTGACAAGATGGGATGCCTGGTGGTGCCTCATGCTAATTCCTTTGCCACGTGAGCTATGAGATAGTTGACCTTAAAAATCCTATAATACCACTTAATACTGCACTTTCCCTCATACCACATATTTTCAGGAAGATATTAGTAATCCCAGCAAAGGAAAGGGCAAATGCTTTCTGCCGCTGACAACCTAAACTCCAAGTGCTTAAATAGGCAAACAAATAGCATCCAAAGCACTAAATTTGGACAGGTTTTGAGATAAGAGCTGCTGAAAACCCTGTTAAAACTGAAGCCAGAGGGAATAAACTCAGAAAGGGCAATTAGACTTCACTCTGGCATGTTTGCACTGGCTGGTGGTTCCAAATTGCCTGAAAAATGGCCACTGTGTTATTAACTGGGAGGTAACGGGGGCATCCTGCACTCTAGTTCTCACCAGAGGCTCCAGAGTTTTATCAAGATGCCAGTACTTAGTGCTAAACTTTATTAAGCATGAAAGAGAACAAGAATTCCCAAATTTGAATTTTTCATGTTCTAAGTTAGTCCTTAAAAAAAACATTTACAGCGTAGATAATAGCAATTCAACCAAGCAACCTAGGAAGGGGGACTAGGCTGAATATTGACTCTGCTTTCCCAACCTGTGATCAGAAATGCATTTCAAAGGTCAAAAAAAAAAATTAATAAAAATCCTTATGATTGCAGGTTTTAGAAGATGAGTGTCCGAGTTAATTTTCACATGGAGTCTTACGATTTCCT
>NW_009259136.1:0-507 GCF_000687185.1 Egretta garzetta | reverse complement strand
CCCAGTATGGGGGGACTGGGAAGACTGGGAGTGTTGGCCCAGTATGGGGACTGGGGGAACTGGTTGCGTTGCCCCCAAGCAGGAACTGGGAGAGGTCAGCGTCTTGGCCCAGTGCAGGAACTGGTGTTACTGGGAGAACTGGTCCTGTGGGCCCTATGTGGTCAGTACTGGGGCGAGCCAAGCCCCTCGTCCCAGCGCCTGAACTGGGCTTAACTGGGAGAACTGGGATGGTTGGTTCTATACGGGTAATTTAGAGGGTGCTGGGAGCTTGGGGCTCTTCTCCCAGTGCAGAAACTGGGCTTAACTGGGCAAACTGGGACAGTTGACCCTATATGGGTAATTTAAAGGCTTCTGGGGGGTCTGGGCTCTTTGTCCCAGTGCGTGAACTGGGTTTAACTGGGAGAACTGGGACACCTGGTCTTGTACAGGTAACTTGAATGCTATTGGGGGGTCTGGGCCTCTCCTCCCAGTGCTTGAACTGGGCTTAACTGGGAGAACTGGGACACT
>NW_009259135.1:0-2268 GCF_000687185.1 Egretta garzetta | reverse complement strand
ATGGCTGGGGACCTGTGTGCTGCAGCCGTGTGCTCGCCAGCCCCAATGCCCAGGATTGTCCGAACCGGGGACCTCACCACTCTGGTCCTCAAAGTCTCCCCTGTCCATGATTCATGAGGGAGATCCTCCTCATCCCTCAGGGCTAAGCGTGTGACTAGAAGAACAGGGAGATGTTGTCATTTTTGCCTCACGTTTGGGAGAAGAAGCCATCTTCAAGCAGCCTTCGCCCACCCTTCCCGACCCCCTCAGCCGCACAGGTGACCTCGTGCACCATCGCATGCTCCCACGTCTACCGTCCCTCCTCTCCCTCCTGCCTTCCTCCTGCATAGGTGCGTGCCTGGGCCCTCACCTTCCTCCCACCTCTGCTCTGCCGCCAACCGGGGCCAGCCGCAGCCGCAGCCACTGGGCCCCTTCCCTCCTGCCTGTGGACCCGGCCAGGGTCCCTCCTCGGGAGACACCCCGACCTGCACCCACTTGCCCTCTCCCACCTCCAGGCAGATCCTCACCCACTGCACTTCCATTTTAGTGTGTGGTACAAAAAGCAGTTGGGTGTTACTTGTTTGCTGCCCTCTGTCCGCCTGCTGTTGGAAAACAGCATTCTGGTTTTGGGGGTCAGGGAGGAGTCCTGTGCACTCAGCGTGGCCTTAAGCTCCCGCACACCGTCATCCGGAGACACCGGCACTGCAAACGATTCTGCCCCCAAAGTCTTAATGCCTGGGGTGGTCGGCTGCGGGCTGCTTTTCCGCCATGGCGAAGATCCGAGGCTCCAGCTCTTGTCACTTCCTACAAAACCGAAAGCTCCAGGTGACGTCAGGGCTGACCTGATGCCAAAGTGCCTTCATGCCTCGGCTGAGTTCCCCTCCTCCTGCCCACAGCCCCTGCCCGCACACACTCATTTTCATCCTTAGCTCCCTCCCTGCCTCAAGATGGGTTTTACAGAGACGATGATAGTCTCTGTTCTGCCTCTCCGCTCACCCTGAGGTTTGCCCAGGAGCAGAAGGATGAAGGACTGATTTGTTCTTCTCCCTTGCACACAGAAAAAGCAGAGATGGAGGTGTCCAGAGGCTTTCTTTTGGGTATACAGGGGAGCCATAAACCTTACATCTGAGGAGGTTTCCCTGTGTAACAGGGGCAGGGATCAGCATCACCATTTCCCACCATTATTACTGCGGTTAAATACTCCCATGCGACAGGCAGTGAGCAATGCCCATTATTTCTTCGAAGGCTCAAAAATTTCGCAGTGATACCATCAGCTGCAAGAGCACAAGACAGGGTGAGTACACAGATGAGTCCTCCTACCTGCTGATGCTCCCACCAGTGGAGGGGACAGGCATCGATCTGGAGAAGATCAGAGCTTCCCACAAAGCCAGACTGTGTGCTGGACCTCAGACGTGCAGCAGGCTGGGGAGAGCACCCACTTCACACCTTCTTCCCCTGCTTTGATTGCTGGCTGGAGTCTCTGTGGCTGGGCAGATGTTGCTGCAGCTCGCCTGGATCCAAGGATGCCTGGCTCTCCTCTCCCTTGGGTTTGCTTCTTGCCTGTTTGGACCTCTGGACTGCAAGACACACTCCAGATGCCTCTGTGATCTGCAAATGCCCTGCAGCTCCTTGTCAGCTTAGGGGTGGTGTTGACCTTCCTTTTCCCGTGTGCTTCCACATGAGGGACAGGTATCCAAATCCTCAGTGCAGCAGATGAAACAGCAGAAAACCATGGATTTACTTTTTTGTCAGTAAATGCTCAGCATGGGGTAAACCCAGCTTCTGTGCTGGCGCAAGTGAGGGGATGAGGCTGTGTGCCTGGGCTGGGTGGGCAGAGCCCTGAGCTAGCTGGGCTGGAACCGCTGTGGGACTGTGCCCTCCTGCTCTCAGCTGACATGGTTAACCTGGATGCTGGCAGCAGGGTGTCCTGGTTTCAGCTGGGACAGAGTTAATTTTCTTCCCAGTAGCCGGCATAGTGCTGTGTTTCGGATTCAGTTCCAGAAGGATGCTGATAGCAGCCTGATGGTTTAGTTGTCGCTGGGTGGTGCTTAGGCTGGCCAAGGGCTTCTCGGCTCTCAGCTCTGCCAGGGGCACAAGGAGCTGGGAGGGGACACGGCCGGGACAGCTGACCCCGACTGACCCCAGGGGTATCCCACACCGTGTGACGTCATGCTGAGCACATAGAGCTGGGGGAAGGAGGAGGAAGGGGAGGATGTTCAGGGTGATGGTGTTTGCCTGCCCAAGTCACCACTACGTGTGATGGAGCCCGGCTGTCCTGGGGCTGGCTGA
>NW_009259134.1:1871-2429 GCF_000687185.1 Egretta garzetta | reverse complement strand
TCTATGAGTTCATCCGTAATCGAGAAAGTAAGACACGCTGTGGTCGGCTTCATCCCTCTGCACACAGACATCTCCGGATATCTCTGCTTCTCTTCCTGACCTCCGCCGCCCCTCACAGCTGCTTCCCGTAGCGTCCAGCCGTCATTTTGCTGCAGAAGCCGAGTGCTCTCCTCAAGTCCAGGACATGTTCTCTGCTGCTCTCCCTCCTCCCTCCTTTCAGGATCTCGAACCCCCCTGTTCTGTTGACCCCTCAGGAAAAGCTACCATTGATTGCCATGTCTCAAAGCCATGCCTTCCCTCTTAGTGATGAGCAGATCCGTCCATACATTACCCCGTCTGGTCCCCCCAAGAAGCTCTTCCTCCCTCCAGGAGTCTCCTTGGCCGCTTGTGTGCCACCATCATGCAAGCAGTTCTCAGGGCGGTTTGGTAAGCTTGCTGGCAAAGCTGCTGTGTCCCATTGACTCTTCTGTGCTCCGCCCACTTTTTAGGCAGCTCAGCGCTAAGGGATCAAGACCAGTCCCACTGGAGACCTGAGACCATATACATGAGGCATTTGCA
>NW_009259134.1:0-276 GCF_000687185.1 Egretta garzetta | reverse complement strand
GGGTTGCGCGGGGCGGGGACCTGCCCCCGCCCCAGCCTCTGCCAAGGAGGGAGAGAGCAGAGGGGAGCCAGCCCCTGCTCCGGGGCAAGGGCAGCAAGAGGCAGCCGGGCTGGCAGGAGGCAGCGATTCCCTGGGACGGGGACCTTTCCTGCTCATCTGCAAGAGAGTTCCTCGGCCCTGTGCACTGGGGGCTTCCCCTGCTGCACCATGCTCCAGCTTCTCAGCATGTCCGCGGGGTGCCCTCACGGGAAGAACGCACCAGGGGAGCAGGCACGG
>NW_009259133.1:20465-20978 GCF_000687185.1 Egretta garzetta | reverse complement strand
GGAGGAGGAGAAGGGGGCTTGGGGGGAGCCTCTCCCTTCGGTTCTATCGACCCCCTTTGTGTCTGGACCTGTATTTTTAACCCTTGGTACCGGGTGATCCCTTAAGCGTTTCATCCTTTCAATAAACACATTTTTCTATAAGGTGGCAACAAAAATCAGATTTTTTCCCCTCAGTTTATCCAGGGGTGAAGCCTGTGCCGCACGTCTGTATTTTTAGGCGCGCTCCGTAGTCTTGAACAAATGGGGACATGATCCCGGGCTGTCTCGCGCTCGAGTGGTTTCGGCGCGATAGATAATACGTGAAATAATTTATTATGTATTTTTTAAATAAAATTAAAGCAAGCTACACTGACGCTCCCCGCGGGCTTATTTCATCATTTTCTCCCTCTTTTCTTTTTTTTGGGGGGGAGAAGGGGGATCTCGGTGAGCCTGATCATTTTTATGAGGGATCAGCCCGATTTTAACAGGGATTTGGTTGCTCCAGGGGTTGATTTTATCCACCCCTGTCTCCCC
>NW_009259133.1:17380-20158 GCF_000687185.1 Egretta garzetta | reverse complement strand
CTCCTGGCTGAAGCGAGCAGCTCCCGCGCCTCGTCCCCGCACCATCAGCCTCCAGGAATGTAAACTCGGCGGCAACTTTGCTCGCAGGACGCGGTTTTCATTTTCTCCCCGACACCAGGCGAGATACGGCGCAAAAACAAACCCGGGGGAGAATTTCCCAATTTTTCACCCGTTCCAGGGCCGCTGTCGGTGCCCGCCTGGCAGCTCCCCCCCCGCCCCAGCGCTTCATTTCGCTGTGGCGATGCCTCAGCTCCTCGTGTTTTGGGGAGGACGCGGATGTTCGGCTGCGATCCTGGTGCCGTGAGATTGCAACAGTAACTAGACCTACTGACGCCCATTTCAATGCAGATGAATATTGTCTTGTGTCTTCAACTCCCTTTATGGATTTTTAAGAACATGATCCCTCCCAGTGCTCTCTACAAATCCTACCCAACAACTGCTCTTGATCTAGGAGAGCTATATTTAAAAGCTGGGGTTTGCTGCCAGCCGCGTCTCCGAGACCCCCCCCGGCTCTCCAGCAGCCCACGGGCACGCGTTGCATCCCCCCGAATTAATCCCATTTTTCCCGTCTCCGTGAGGGGCCTGGGGACTGATCCTGCACGATCCACAGCAGCAGTGACCTGGGGCTGGAAATAACCGGGGCTCAGCCAGTGGCACCTGTAGGTCCCGGCCGCCGCTGGGGCCGGCACAGAGCGGAAGGTGGCTGCTACGGGTGGGGGCTTACTCAGCCCCCGGGGTGCAGGCCACCGGCCACGGAGCCACCGGACCCCCTGCCCCCCCCGCCCTGCTCAGCTCAGCCCCGCTTCCCTGCAGCCACCTCAGCCTCAACCCCAGGCAGAAAAACACCAAAAATACAATGATCCATTTTTTTTTTCCACTTCCAGGCTGCCTGCAAGCGGCCTTCCGAGGCGGGGGCGAATCCAAACCCAATTTAATTTTCCCGTGCAGGTCATCCCTGCTGCCTCAAATAAAAAAATAAAAAGCAGGGGGGAGGGGGTTTGGGGTCCGGTTCTGTTCCTCCTGACGGGTTTTCGCAAGGGTGGAGCCTGGGGGGTTGGCGCTGGGTTACTCCGGGTTTGGTGCGGCTTCGGAGGGGCCGGATCAGGCCCCCTGGTCTCACCCCTCGCGTTTATATCCCGGCCCCTTTGCAGGCTCCCGACCTCCCGGCTGCAACACCGGCGCTGGGAACAAGTGGAAATTTGCACCCCCCCCACCCCCGTGGAATTTGCTGGTGAAATCCCTCGCCGCCGGCGGGCTCCAGACGTTCCCCAGCACCGGGTGCCCCCCACCCAGCCAGATGCCGGGGGGCAGGACCCCCTGCCTGCTACCACCCCAAACGGTGCCAGGCAGCCACCGCCCCAGCCCCGGGGGCCGAGGCAGCTGCGCTTGCCACCCCCCCCAAAACCTGGATTTTATTTCTAAAGAGCGTTTCATGGTTCATTTGTGCTGCTAAGACGCCTCGATGCCAACTTTTGGGCTCAGCCAAGGGGGTGCAGATACCCGTGGAGCAGCGCCGGGTGGCGTAACCCCCCCCCCCCCGGGTGATACCCCCAGCCTCGTTAGCCTTTTTCCTGGGCTCGTTTCTAGCATTTTCACAGGGGTTTCTCAAAGGTCCCATTCTGTCGGGTGCAGCGCTGGGATCGGCCGGCACCGCCGAGCCACATCCCTCGCCGGGAGGAGGGAGCGAAAGGGAAATAACCCGCGTCGGGACAGTTTTGTTGCTGCTTTTCTTTGCTTTTAAAGGAACTTTTAAGGAGAATATTCTGGTTTTGACCAGAATTTATTTACTTTATTCCTGCATATGGCTCTTGGCCGGGGTCCCAAACAGGCCGAGGTCTGGGCCCGGCTCAATTCAAAGCCAAAACGTGCAATGAAAAAAGATTTTTTTTTTTTTCCCCCCTTTTCTTTTCCTTTATAAAGCAGGTTTGCGACTGGCGAAATTGTTGCTGACACGGGGGGGATTTCAGTTTGAAAATTGCCGGTGGATTTCTGTGAATGATTCTGCAGGAATTTCAAGGTTGTTTAGGATTTTTGCTGTGGTGCTTTTTTTTTTTTTGGGGGGGGGGGGGTGTTTGGCTGCAGGTTAGATGTAAGAAAAAAATAAATATAAATCCCCATTCCCCCACCCCGCCTGTATTTTTTCCGTCAGCTCAGCCATTCCTTCTTCCCCCCTGGATTTGTTGGAAACCAGCCCTCGAAGAGCCGCGGCCGGTGAGCACCCCCCCCTTCGCAGCCCTTTCCCCAGCTCCCGCGCCGCTCTGCCCGGGAAGCCCGACCTCACCGGGGCCAATCTCCCCCGAACCGACCCCGAACCGGGTTTCTTTACCCCAGAAGGGGGGGTTTTGCCTTTTTTGCCTTTTCCCTGCCTGCGCTGGCCTCGTGGCTGCCAAACGCCTTCGAATCCCCGGCGCGGTGCCGCTGCCCTCCCCGACCCGGGGGCTTGGGCAGGGCAAAGCCCGCCGGGGGTTTTGTAGACGCGCGGGGACAGAGGCGCCGGGAGCTCTGGCAAACACCGAAATTTCACTCGTTAAAAAAAAAACCAACAAACCCCAACCGACAACCAAACCCCAAATGCAACCAGGAAACGTTTCCTCACTTTATTTCCCCCTCCACCCCCCGCAAAAAGAAATAAATCAAGTGCGGCCACTCTCCCCGGCATGGCAGTGCCGGGGAATTCAGGGAAATTTCTGGAGCGGGAGGAATGGGGGGAAATGCGGCCCCGGCTCTTTGTTCGGTGCCAGTGCATCCAGATTTGCTTTTTCTCCCCTCCCGGCAGAC
>NW_009259133.1:15839-16736 GCF_000687185.1 Egretta garzetta | reverse complement strand
TGGGGCCAGGCGTGGGGGGGGGTCACCCTCCTGGCGCAGCCACGCCGCAGCGGGGGCCCAGTGCCGGCCCCGGGCCCTCGGGCAGCCCTTCGGATGAGGTGCTTGCCGCAGTAGGAAATGGTTTCTCCGAGGGTTTTGTTTGCCAGAGGAGAAAACTGGGCTGGGATTTGCAAGAAGAAAGTTTGAAGGGAACGACGAAGGGTTCTGTTAGTTTTCCAGAAGGCACTTCCAGTTGTGCCGGTGCAGAGATGCCTCCTGAAGCGAGGCGAAGCGGGGGCATGTGCGAAAGTAGTGTCGGGCGAAGGGTCCCTTCTCACATAACCCATCGCCAGGCTGCGTCCGTGGCTAACCCAATTACTGCAGACAAATTGGCACGACCATTCGCCTCGCAACGCTCCCCGGCCGCACAAAGGGCTGCTTCCCCCCTTCCCCTGCCACGACTTTACGAGAGAGGAAAATTACTCGGATGCTGAGCGTACTGTAAGTAATAAGGGCTTTGAAAATAGGCTCCTAATTAAAAATGATACCGCTGCTCGTTTGTTTTTAAGCACACATTAAACTTTTTTTTTCCCCCTCCCTTCCCCGCTGCATTCAGATGTCGGGGGTGCAGGCTTGGGGTGTTCTTGTGAAAACTGGCTTTCTGTGCCGGGATCCTGGTTTGATTTGACTCCCCCCGCCCCCCTCCGGGGTCTGCTTCAAATTAGCGAAAGCCAAATCCAAGAAGCTGGAAAGGGATATTATAGAATTTTCCATGTCCTTATTATTTTTTTTATTAGCGGGACCGGGCAGCTCGGCTGAGTGGGGAGGAAAAAATGGCTTTTGTGGTTGCGGCAGTTGTGTGAGCCGCTGGCGCTGGGGCTGCGCTCGCCGGCCCCGGGGCTCGGCGGAGGGCACGTT
>NW_009259133.1:12760-13374 GCF_000687185.1 Egretta garzetta | reverse complement strand
CGCCCCTCAGCCCCCGGGCTCCTGCTTCCTCTGTGAAGGGCACAAACCAAACCCATGGCAAAAAGTGGGGCCGGGGCGGCAATTCCCCACCCCAATAGCCCGTTGGCACAGGGGGAAGCTGGCAGAGGGGTCCCTGGGCACCCCTGCGCTGCGCCCCTGTCTGACCCCGGGGTGGGAGCAGGGCTTTGGGCAGCGTGGTGCAGTGCCTGGGTCCCAAATCGTCCCATAGATTGGGGCCACGGCCCCGTGGGGAGCCCTGCACCGCCTGCCCCGCAGCACCACGAGCCCAGCTCCAGCCTCAGCACTGGGAAGGCTGTCTGGAAACCAGTCCAACTAGAATAACTGGGAAGGCAACCGTGGTTTCTTTTCAGGAAAAAAGAGATCTTGAAAAAGAACTGAAACTGTTTTCATTTGGACAAAAATATTCCTAGACATTTTTCCACATTTTGCCAGCGTGCAAGAGCATTTGCTTTTCATTTTTCAATGGAAACCCAGAGAAATGCAATTGAAAATGATGTTTTCCCCGAGAAGAAAAAAAAAAAAAAGGCAATTACTGCTGAAAATCCGTTTTGGTAAAAACAAAGCAACTTGGTGAAAGCAAACCCTTCCACAGC
>NW_009259133.1:10495-11214 GCF_000687185.1 Egretta garzetta | reverse complement strand
GGGAGCGGGAGCCACGCGCCCCAGCCAAAGTCAACTCAGCCATCGCCTTTCCCAGGCTCCATGCGCTGATGGGCACCCCAGCGCCTGGGGCCTGTGCAAGCGGGGTGCTGCCCACCCCCGCATCCTCCTCTTCCTCACACCTGTGCTCCTGCTCCGGCTTTTCCTCCCGGACTGTTTTGGAAGCAGCCAGGAGCCCACAGTGTCCCCTTTCCCCCCAGGGGCAGAGCCGTGGCAGGGCCGAGGCTGGGTTTGGCACCGTTTGGGGCACTGAGCCAGCACCTGGAGCTGGGGGACGTGGGGATGCTTGGGGTCTGGTTCACCCCACTGCGGAGGCCAGAGGACATCTCTGGTGGAGGGAGGAAAGAGGGCGCTGAGCTCTTCTGGGAGCTGCGGTGAAGGAGGGGCGGCAGTGCCAGGCACTGGGGCACGGAGAGTGCCCGGCTTCAGCCCAAGGTGCCCCAAACTTCATGCTGTGCACCCCCAAACAGCTCCTCCTGGCCTTACCGCCTTCCTCCCCTCCTGCCCATGCCTTGTCCCCCCATCTCAGCCATCCCTGTCCCCATGCTGTCCCCACAGGGGACTCCGATGGCCCAGCCGCTGGTGGAGAAGGAGCCATCCCTCTGGGGACGCCTGGCGCGGTGCAGGCTGGGGGTGGCACAAGGGGCAGGGCAGGCGAGTGGCAGAGGGCACAACCTCAGCCTGTCCCCCCATTACCCACT
>NW_009259133.1:9699-9931 GCF_000687185.1 Egretta garzetta | reverse complement strand
AGGGCCCTTGCCCAAGCCCCGGCGTGCTCAGCACCCGCCTCGCGCCCCGCGCCAAGGAGCCCAGCCTGACCCCTCTCCCCGCAGCTTTGCCAGTGAGGGCGCAGATGCTGAGTCGGGCCCCGCGCAGAAACGCTTTGCTCTTGCACCGCTGACTGATGTATCACCCATAGCTGGGCTCACGGCACCCAACCACCCTCCGCGCCAGGGACGGGCAGCGCCAACCCAGCCGGGC
>NW_009259133.1:7410-7898 GCF_000687185.1 Egretta garzetta | reverse complement strand
GGGTGCTTTTTAACAAGCAACCTTGGAAATGGCCGTGCGTTGGCGTGCAAGTGCCGGCACGGGTGTGTGTGCACGGCTGTGCGCGTGCATGTGCCTCTCCGCAAGCGTGCACGAGTCCGTACACGCACGGGAGGGCACGCGGGTGTGCGCAGGCGCCTGCCTGGGCCCGGCCGTGCCAACGCATGGCGGCATGTGCATGCGTGGGATTGTCGGTGCGTGCACGGGCATTTGAGCACGCCTGTGTCCAGGGGCGGCGTGTTCGTGTGTGCACATGCATGGGTGTGCATCCGTGCACATGCATGGGTGTGCGTGTTTGCATGTGCATGTGTGTTTGCACGTGTGTGTGTTTGCACGTGTGTTTGCATGTGTGCATGTGTTTGCACGTGTGTGTGTGTTTGCATGTGTGTGCACGCCTCCGTGAATGCACCTGTGTGCTGGCGGGTGTGTGCATGCACGTGTGTGTGTGTGTGCCCGGGTACTTGCACACG
>NW_009259133.1:5005-6147 GCF_000687185.1 Egretta garzetta | reverse complement strand
CTGACCTGCCCGCCGCAGCCCTGCGGGGGCTCGGCAGTAAATCGGCTGCGCCGAAGCCAGCTGAGCCCGTGAAACGCTCGTGTGCAGGCGCTCGCTCCCGCCTCGCGAAAAGCAGGGGTGATCAATGGGGTGTCAGCGGAGACGCGGGCTCCTGGGTGCTTTGCTTGCGGACGTCTTGGCAGGAGACGCCGCAGAGGTATTTTTAGCCGTGTAATTCATAGCTACCTCCAGCCTGATTAATTTTTTTCTCCATTGGTCAATCCATCATGCGCCCTTCGCCAGCTGATGGATGCGTGCTGGGAGGGGCTGATGCAAAGCCCAGCGCGTCCCTCTGCGTCAGCCCCAAGCTCTGCTCCTCTTTTACATGGGGTGATGCAAAATGCGACAACCCGGGGTGCAGCGCAGCAGGGAGACACCCTGCCCGTTGCAGGGGGCTGGTGCCCCCCAGCCAGGCAGGACGGGCGCGGCTGTCAGCGGCCGTGGGGCAGAATTGGCGCTGGGAGTGCGGGTGGAGCGTGGGCTGGCTCCCGGGATGCTCCGCCCTTTGCCAGGGCACTTTCCCAGCCAGAGATCCCTGTGCAGGAGCCAGGGAGAGGCTGCAGCATCCCACATTTTTCATCCCCAGTGAAAGCGTCTCCACTCAGCCCTGATTCAGCAAAACAACATTTTTTTCCAAGTGCTGCAGTCCTGGGGGCTGCCGGCATCTCCCAGGGGTGCGGGCGCAGAAGGTGGATTCCCCAAATGCTTTGGGGCATTAAAAGCAGGCGGCGGATGTGCTTGTCACCTGGGTGGGAAACGTGGGCTGAGGGAGCTGAAAGGACCAGGCTCATTTGGGATTTAGGGTGGGGCCGAAAAGCCGGTGCCCTCCACCTACAGCCCTTTGATAGCGGCCCAGGCTCTTGCCCTGGAAACTGCAGCCGCCCACGGCAGGATCTGGCCTCCTGCTCTGCCCTGCCCTCCATGCCCCATCCCTGGCGGAGCTGGCACGATGCCGGGTGCCATCCCTGCTCGAGGATGGGGACACTGGAGCATCCCTGGGGCTTGTCCCTGCCTGAGTGCCTGGCGCTGCTCACAGCTGGGGCTTTCGGGCTTCCCTCGCAAGCCCGAGCTGTCCTGGTGGCAATGGCTGGTGCTTCCCAGCA
>NW_009259133.1:3284-4987 GCF_000687185.1 Egretta garzetta | reverse complement strand
CAGAAATTCCACACACCAGCCCAGGAGGGCTGCAGGGTCCCTTGCAAAGGGGGACGGGTACTTGGGAGCTGCTGCGAATGCCTGGGCAGAAACCTTGGCTGTTCCCCAGGGATCCACAGCCCCGGGCTCAACCTCTGGCTGCGAAGCTGCGGAGGGATTCCTCTCCTTCCCAAAATCAGCCCAGGGCGGTGCCCAAACCCAGCCTTAAGTCCAGCTTAAGGTGATCCCCAGCCTCTGCATTGAGCCAGGGCAGGTGCTGGGGGATGTACAGACACCCAGGTCCTCTTGTGGGCGCCGTCTTGAGAACGGGGGCTGGCGGAGGTTGGGTGGGACTCACGCCAGCGGAGACCTCGGCTGAGGAGGTAGATGCTGTTCCTTGCTGGCAGCAAGGTTTTCTCCAAAAAAACATTAATGGGAGCAAAGCACTGGGGGTGAGGCGGGGTGGTGACAACCCAGCATGATCCCAGGCCTGGCTGGGACCCAGGGCAAGGCTGAGATGAGCAGGAGGAGACAGACAGCCAAGCCCGCGACACACAGAAGCCGCCCGACCAAACAGGCATCGGTGAGCAGATTGCACCCCAAACCTCCCTCGCCTTGGTCCCAGCCAGGGCTGCGGCGTAACCCCCGCGTCCTTGGCCCAAAGTCCCACTTCTGCCCTGTGAGTGGTCTCCCCCCTCCAAAATCAAGCGTCCGAGACCCGACCCTGGCACCCCAGCTCGGCCACCCCCACTCACCATCCACCACGTCTTCGCCCTCACGTCGTAGCACAGCTGCCACTTCACCGAGCCCTCGGCCGCTGGTGCTGCTGGTGTCGCTGGGGCCCCTGGTGCCGCTGGTGCTGCTGGTGTCGCTGGGGCCCCTGGTGCCGCTGGTGCTGCTGGTGTCGCTGGGGCCCCTGGTGCCGCTGGTGCTGCTGGTGTCGCTGGGGCCCCTGGTGCCGCTGGTGCTGCTGGTGTCGCTGGGGCCCCTGGTGCCGCTGGTGCTGCTGGTGTCGCTGGGGCCCCTGGTGCCGCTGGTGCTGCTGGTGTCGCTGGGGCCCCTGGTGCCGCTGGTGCTGCTGGTGTCGCTGGGGCCCCTGGTGCCGCTGGTGCTGCTGGTGTCGCTGGGGCCCCTGGTGCCGCTGGTGCTGCTGGTGTCGCTGGGGCCCCTGGTGCCGCTGGTGCTGCTGCCGTGCCTGGTGCCTCCATCCCCACCCGCTACTCCCGCGGGTGCCCAGGGCGATGCCCTGCTCCCGGTGCCATTGCAGAGCCTTTCCCCCCAAAAAGCAGCCAGAGCAGCCCCCAAGCCCGGAGGGCGCGTGGGGAAAAGCAGCCGGATGGAGGCGAGGAATAATCCTTGTCCGGGAGCTTTCTCGGCCGTCCCGAAGAGCGGCTGCTCCCTGTTGGGCTCGTGGGAGGTCACTGCCCTGCAGAGGCTGCACCAGTGGCCGGGCACGCCTGCGGGACAGCACCCACGCCGGGGGGACGGAGGGACCCCCGGGGGTGGGAAGGCGTGGGCTGAAAGGGACGCGTGGAGCCTCCGAGGCTTTGGGGGTTGCTTTGGCTTGGTCTCCCAAGGAAGGGGCTGCTGCAGGTACCACAAGCCCCCACACCAGGGACCCTCAAAACCGGACAAACACACAGAGAGGTCCCTGCCTGGCTGACAGACTCCCACGCCGCCCCTTCCAGCGCTGCCCGCCCGCGTCCTCCCAGCCGAGAACCCAG
>NW_009259133.1:2225-2622 GCF_000687185.1 Egretta garzetta | reverse complement strand
GCTTGGATGGATTTGGTGTCCATCCTCCTGATAAATACAATTTGCCTCAGGTTTTGGGGGTGGCAGGCTGCTCCCCTCCTCTGTGTGTGGTTGAACCACTGGTTTTGGCTTCGTTACGGGTCCTTCCTGGTGCTGGGACAACCCCCCCGTCCCTGCTGGGCACCCTGCCCTGCCTCTTGCCCCCTGCCCGCCCTCCCGCCTGCTGCCCGTGGGTTTTCCAGCCCTGCCTGATGGCCCATCCCATGTCCTGGCAGGGCCTGGCTCCTCCAGGCTCCTCTTCATGGCTCTGCCAGGAGGCGCAGTGGCTGCCCGGGGCGTCCCTGGAGCCCGGTCACCCAGCAGTGACGCTGGCATCAGGCGGGCAAGACCCCGGGGTTTGCGGCGAGGGTTGGAGGGT
>NW_009259133.1:911-1983 GCF_000687185.1 Egretta garzetta | reverse complement strand
GTGTTTGGTTTTCTGACTAGGGCTTGGGGCAGAAAATAAGCCTGAAGGTGGCTCCAGGGAGCAGCTCAGTGGTGGGTGCCGGGGCTGGAAGGGGGGTGCTTGGGGGCAAGGGCGGCATCGGGCAGCAGCGGGTGCAGCCCCCTCGGTGGAGGTGGGGGCCAGATGGGCTGCGCTGAACGAGGAGAAGCTTCCTGTTGAAGAATTGCTGTTTGGCTTGGAAAGGGTGGGTTTAAAGCAGCGTGTGCCTGCATGCATGGGATAACGTGTGTGTGCTTGCGTGTGCATGGGATAACGTGTGCGTGCTCGTGTGTGCATGGGATAACGTGTGTGTGCTTGCATGTGCGTCCTCATGTGTGCATGGGATATCGTGTGCGTGCTTGCATGTGCGTGCTCACATGTGCATGGGATATCGTATGCGTGCTTGCGTGTGCGTGCTCACATGTGCATGGGATAACGTGTGCGTGCTCATGTGTGCATGGGATAACGTGTGTGTGCCTCCGTGGGGGCGCGTGTGCCAATCTGTGTGTGCAGGAGCCTGCGTGTGTGTTCGTGTGCAGCGGTGTGGTGGGGCACGCGCGTGTGTCACTGCGCGCAGGCGATGCGCTGGCCGCGAGCAGAAGGGACGCGTCCTGCCTGAAGCAGGGCTCTCCTGCCCTGGGGCTGCAACACCCGCAGGAGCAGGGAGGAGATGCCACAAGACAGCACCCAAAAATACACCCAGGGCTGGAGAGACCTTGGGGGTGTTGGGAAGGGCCTGGCACACCCCTGGCTGCGGGGAAGGGCCCTGGCAGGATCTGGGGGGATCCTGCACCTCCTGCGGGGCACTGCCAGGATGGTGGTCATGGGTGTGGGCGCTGTGGGACATGGTGCCAGGGCTGCGGGGGTACCATGCAGCCAGCCTGGTTTAGCAGAGCTGGTCCATCATCATGGGCATCACCCCGGCTTTGTGGGAATTTGGAAGGGCTTTTTAGGTGCTGGTGGGAGGCAGAAGGGGGGCGAGCCCCACCCCAGAGGGGGCAGGGGGAGGTAGCAGCAGTGCTGGCTGACATGCCAGGCGTTGGCACCCACCCCA
>NW_009259133.1:0-552 GCF_000687185.1 Egretta garzetta | reverse complement strand
CGGGTGCACGGGTGTGGCAGAGGGCAGGGTGCACGCGCACACACACACACATGCACACGCACATGTGCTGTCATGGATGGGTGTGTGCACCTGGGGATGTGCATGGGCTCAGGCTCCGTGCCCGCCCTGGGGGTGAGTGCTGGCACACATGGACGTCCACCCTCTGTGCCTCCTGCTGCTGCCACCAGTCACCCCAGTCCTCTGCTGGCAGAAGGCTGACCCACTCCAGGCCTATGACTGCTTCCTGGGGGGCCGGGCCCTGCTGGGACCACACATTAGTGATCAGGGGCCAGTACGTGAGATCAGACCAGGCCACTCAGGACCCATGGGGCCCTGCGTATGTTCCTTTGCGGCCCTGTGCCTCAGTTTCCCTTGGCATCTTTTTGTCCCCCGGTGTCCCTGACCCCACCTTCTGCTGGTCCCTGCGAGACACAATGGTCCCATGGGACTGGCATGGTGCCACGCTTGCTTACGCTACAGTGGCACTGGGAGCACTGGGATGGAAGGGTGAGTCCGTCACCTGGCTCTGGAGAAGGAAGGCAGGCAGACAGG
>NW_009259132.1:31563-32509 GCF_000687185.1 Egretta garzetta | reverse complement strand
CTTTAAGATCATCAAGTCCAACCGTAAACCCAATCGTGCCATGGGATGGACCAGGGCAAAGCCGCCTGCAGCCCCAGGGGCGAGGAGAAGGGCAGAAAGGGGCCTTTTTGTACCCAAAAGAGGGACAAGAGGGATAAAGAGGCGACCATTCAGCAATGGTGACCCCCGTGCTGGGGTGGGAACGTCTTCCCTGGCGGAGCGCTGGGCTGGGAAGGAGGGGACGGCGCTGGACGGGCCCGGGCCTCACCTTGCCGGCCGTCTCCATGCTCTCATCTTCCTGCTCATCTGGAAGAGAGGAGAGGCGAGGAGGGGCGGTTTTGGGCGCTGCCGGGCCTGTGGTGCCGGGGGATCTGCTGTGGCACTCGGCCCTGGCGGCTCGGGCTCACCCAGGTCCGTCATGGTGCCCCCCTTGACGGGCGCAGACTCCGAGTCCTTCTTGGTGTTGACTGCAGCGGAGGGAAGTGGAGCTGAGCGCCCCAAGGATGGGCCCCCACCCCAGCCCACGCTCGTAACGGGGGGACCCCGTGGGGCGGCTGCCGGCCCCCCTCCCTGACCTGTCTTGGGCAGGGTGACCTCCTCCACGTTGGGGACAGGCGAGGGCTCGTCCATGTCCTTTGTCAGGTCCTCCTGCTCCTCCTCGCGGTGCCCGCGCTTGGATTTGTTGTAGGGGGTGGAGGGTCTGCGAGGGGAGAGACCCCCCCCACATCCCAGTCACCACCGCACCCCAGGGCTGGACTCCCCACAGCCCCCGCCCCGGGGCTGGATCCGACCCTGCCGCCCCCCCAGCCCAGGCTCACCCCTTCTTTGCGTTCTTCTTCTTGGCCTCTGGGGTGGGCGAGGGGGAGGGCGAGCGCTTTCGCTTCTTGTAGTTGCCCCCCTTCTTGTCCCGCCGGTCCGAGTCGGGGCTGTTTACCTGGGGGGGGTGGGGGGTTACCGGGTCCCGCCG
>NW_009259132.1:30195-30738 GCF_000687185.1 Egretta garzetta | reverse complement strand
GACCCCGGCCCAGGACCCCCCTCCCCTGTCGGGGTAGTAGCCCCAGTGCAGCAGGACCTGCTTGTCGCGCTTCATGACTGGCCGGACCCACTCCTCTGCGGGAGACACGGAGCGGGGCCGGCGCTGAGCACGGAGCTGCCGTCCCACTGAGAGCCACCTGTGACGCCGAGCACGGCTCTGGCCCCCAAACACCTCCCCCGCCCTGGGTGTTTCACCACGAGCTCGGAGCAAGGGGCTTCCCCGTGCACCCACCTTCCTCCAGGTTCCCGGGGACAGGACAGACGACATGGGACGCGTTGCTCTTGTCCTCGGTCACTGTGCCCTGCGAGGAGAGCAGGGGAGTGGGTCCAGGGCTGAGTGCTGGGACAAGGTGTTGGATGGGGCCCCCCCGTGCCCCCCACCCCGGCGCTGCCACCGACCTGGTGCCTCTTGACGATGTCCTTCAGCTTGCTCAGCAGCTTGGGCTCGATCTCCTGGTGCAGGAAGATGTTGGGCCGGGCCAGGCAGTTGTTCTGAGGAAAGAGGAGAGCAGAGCGGTGAGTG
>NW_009259132.1:27195-28446 GCF_000687185.1 Egretta garzetta | reverse complement strand
AAAACCCCAACAGGCGCAGGCAGGCACTCACCATCCTTGGTCACTCTTGAATTTATAGGCCGCTGCCAGGATGTGGCACAGGGCTCCTCCCGCCTTGAAATCCAAGAAGCATTTTATCTGTAACGGGAAGAAAGGGGTCGGGGGGGGCGGCCGCAAGGGGTGGGCTGCGTCCCCAGTGCGCTGGGAGCAGGGCGGGGTGCCGTCCCCATGCTGCTGTGCTGTCCCCATGCAGGGGTGCCAGCCCCTCATTGGGGTGCCAGTCCCTCGTGGGCTCTGTCCCTGGGTTGGGATGCAGTCCCTGTGGTGCTGGGGCACTGTCCCCAGTTGGGGACCTGTCCCTGTGTTGGGACGCTGTCCCCAGGTCCGTGGGGTGCTGTCCTGGGGTCCCTGGGGTGTCCCCCCATGTCTACAAGGGCCCCTTGGGGGGCTGGCCACGGCTGGGGCCCTGTCCCAGGCTTGGGGTGCTGTCCCTGATGGGACGCTGTCCCCTGGGCGCCGGGACACAGACCCTGCTTAGGGGGCAGTTCCCAGCAGGACAGTGCCCAAGTGTCACCAGGCTCTGTCCCCAGGACGCTGGGGCGCTGTCCCTGACCAGGGCTCTGTCCTGCACCAGCACACTGTCCCCAGTCACCGGGTGCTGTCCGTGGTCGGGCGCTGTCCCCAGGCTGGGGCACTGTCCCTGGGTCACTGGGACACGGAACTGGGTCACTGGGGCCTTGTCCCCAGGTCTTTGGGGTGCTGACCCTGCTCGGGGCCTTGTCCCCAGCTCATGGGGGCTCTGTCCCTGGGTCATGGGGGCTCTGTCCCTGGGTCTGTGGGCACTGTCCTGGCTCAGGCCCTTGTCCCCAGGTCTCTGGGGCCCTGTCCCTGGGTCTCGGGGCGCTCAGCCTCGTCCCTGGGTCTTTGGGGCACCATCTCTGGGCCTGTCCCCAGGCCATCGGGTGCTGTCCCCACGTCTTTGGGGTGCTGTCCCCGCTTGGGGCCCTGTCCCCAGGCCATCAGGTGCTGTCCCCATGTCTTTGGGGTGCTGTCCCCGCTCGGGGCCCTGTCCCCAGGCCATCAGGGCGCCATCCCCGTGTCTTTGGGGCACTGTCCCCGCTCAGGGCCCTGTCCCCAGGCCATCGGGGTGCCATCCCCACATCTTTGGGGCGCTGTCCCCACTCGGGGCCCTGTCCCCGGGCCATCTGGGTGCCATCCCCACATCTTTGGGGCGCTGTCCCCACTCGGGGCCCTGTCCCCGGGCCATCTGGG
>NW_009259132.1:24300-24681 GCF_000687185.1 Egretta garzetta | reverse complement strand
CCGAGCGTTCGGGCAGTTTAATCACGTCAGCCAGGAAGCGAGAGGATGGAAGGAACAGCGCCCCAACAACACCGCGTCGGTGACGAGGGAACGCCAGCAGTTCTGAGCGGCCGCCCCCTCCGCACCGTCCCCCTCCTCTCCCTCCGCAGCGCGCAGCGTTTCCCGCTGGGAGTCCTCAGATTTCCTCCACTCCGTGTGCAAATATCATCACCAGCCCCGGCTCCAGCACCATGTCCTCGCCCATGTGCTGGTTTTCGCAGGCCATCACCACCACGGCCTGCTTGCCGATGCGCTTGTTGGCCACATAGTTCTCGTAGTACCGCCGGTTCATCTGGCGCGTCTCCAGCGTGGCCAGGCCCTGCGGCCAGTTCCGCTCCTGGG
>NW_009259132.1:19425-24270 GCF_000687185.1 Egretta garzetta | reverse complement strand
GCCCCCCCCCCCCAGCGAGCGCTTGATGACGGCTTGCAGCACCGCGTCCGGCGTGGAGATCATGCCACCCCACCGCGTCACCCGGGCCGGCTGCAGGGAGTTCACCCACCTGGGGACAGAGAGGGGACAAGCGGTCAGCACCGCGCGTGGTTTTGGTGGTTCCCACCAGATGGGAGGCGCTGGTCCGCGCCGCGCTCGGGAGCGAGGCTGGATCGGGAATGCCTCCGCTCCCCTACCCCCCCGTTTTTAGCCCCAAACAGGACCCAGCTGCGGACTCGGCTCTGCTGCTCCCCAGAGGGAGGGGAAGGGGAGGGGATGAGAAGCTGCGGGGGGAATCCGGCCTTTCAGAGGGAGGAAGGAATCCGGCAGCTTCCTGCTTGTGGGCAGGATGCAGGTGGAAGAATAGGAGCGGCCCGGCCCCCCCGTATGAGGAGCTTGCATGCTGCCCGCCAGCACCAGCACCCCCCAACTGCCCCCTCGCTTTTGTGAGATGCTTTCTGCTCAGGTGTGCCTCGGCAGGCGCGTCACCCGCCCCCCACATCCATCAGCCGAGCCGGCAGGCTCCCGGCTCCGCCGGCGCCCCAACGCAGGGCTCCCCAGCTCCTCCCGACGGGCAGGAGAACCGGCACTTACTCCAGGATTTCGTTGTACTCGATGGTCTCCTCCAGGTTCTGCAGGTTGGGGTTGACGCTGCGGATGGCGCGCATGTAGGCCTTCAGCAACTGAATGTCCCGTTTCTGCGAGAGGCAGGACACGGCGGGGTCGGCAAAGAGGGAGTCGGCACCGCGGCTACGCGTCACGAGAGCAGAGCCCAGCGCCGCGGCTCAGCTACCGCCCCGGCAGCGACGGTGCACAACAGCCGCAGCGCCCCCAACCTTCATCCCCCAACCCTTTTTTGGGTGTTTGGTGTCCGAGTGGGTGAGGCCACCCCTTCCCACGGGAGACCCCGCTGCGAGGCAGCCCCGCACCTACCTGCTCGGCCAGCTGGTGCTTGTGCTCCGCCGAGGTCTTCTCCAGCTCAGCGATTCTCGTCTGCTGCTGCTGCACCACAGACCTTAAATGCTTGATGCAGTTGTGGTTTGGCAGCTCGTCTTTGGGCATTTCCAACCTGCGGAGCGTTACACAAAAAGGCGGAGGCCCCAGGTTAGGGAATGTTATGCACCAGAGCGCTCGGCATAAGCACCTCGACAGGCTCCAGGACAAATCCAGTCTTGGAGGACGTGCCAAGGGGCCCGGGGAGCCCAGCGCCGTAACCTCCGACAGGGGTAGGATGTTCCCTGCTGTGTCTCCAGGCCGAGCCAAACGGGCTCGGGGAGAGCTATGGGAACAAACCACCACCAGGTCGGCCGGCAACAGGGATTTTCCACCTCCAAAGCGATCAGGGCTCAGCACCAGGTCCCGTGGGCCTGATCCTGCCTCTGACAGTCTCCAAGCCAAGAGTCAGTCGCCATCCGGCTGGACGCTTACAACACGGGAGTGGGATGGGTATCGGCACCGAGAGCGCAAGGGCCCAGGCCAGACCAGCTCCCGGCCCTCGGCAGCGTGTAGGAGGAAGCAGAACTCCTGCTGGAACTTGTCCCAGGGGGCTGGAATGGCTCTGGGTGGATTCACAAAGGCTCCAGTATCCTGTTCCCAGCAGCCGACCGACACCCAAGCCCCAGCAAGGAGCTGGAGAGCCAGGGGCTTTGAGCAAAGTTTAAAAAGAAATGGGTTCGACTAAAAATCCTTCCCAACCCATTCTGCAGCACCCGGGCCTCGGAAGCCCTGCCACCCCCGGAGCTCCATGCCCAGGGGGCAAAAGGGCACCAGGCACCGAGCCCCCATTTCCTTCCCCAAGGCTGTGGCCCCCGCTCTGCCCCCCCCCTCCATGGCAGAGCTCCCCAGGGCCATCCTCACCCGCATCCCTGCTCGCAAGTCACCGGGCGCTTTGGATTGTGCTCGCAGTCATTGAGGTGAGACATCAGGTTGTCAAGTCGCACGACCGCCGTGCAGCCGAAAACAGCGTTGTCGCACGTGATCTGCAGCTTCGAGAGCATATTACGCATGATCCGCGGGACGGGGCGGAGGTGGGCAACCGTCACGACGCTGCGGTCCACGGGGCACGTCTGCTGCTGGGAGAACCACTGGGTGATGCAGGCATTGCAGAAGGCGTGCTCGCAGTGAGGAGCCTGCGGAGGGGCAGAGAACAGCCGCGCGTTACTCGGACCCGGCGGGGAAGCGTTCGCTGGTTCGCATGCGGAGGACAACCTTGACCGGAGAAAGGCGCTCAGCCTTCGAGGGGTGCTGCCGTGGGGGAGGGCAGCAAAGGGAAGAGGCACCTCCCTTACACCAGCAGGCACAGGGGAACGGGGCACTAAAAGCCAGAGCCATGCACAGCACCTTCCACTCCAAGGCAGAGCCCCCCAGCTGCCCTTGGAAAAGCAGCCGCCCACCTTCATCCACCTCTGGGTTTAGTTTGTGTGCCCAGCCCCGCCACCGGACCCTCGTCCCCCCAGGCACGTGGTGTCCTTGCAAGCAGAGCGGCTGCCTGGGACAGGGCACAGACCCCCCCTCCCCCCCGTGCTCCTGCCCTGCTCTGCTGCCCCCCGAGAGGGCTGAGGGGGCACGGCAGAGTGGGACCCTAAGGGCGGACATTTTTCCAGGGCAGATTACTTCACTATTTACACAGCTGGGCTCCGCTCTTGCGCTCAAGTTGCAATTGAAAGAGCATTAAGGCTGGGCAGGGGGAGTGGGACGTGCGCCAGCTCTTCGGACAACACCAAGCTTTCTTCCAAGGAGCAGAAACCCGGAGTTACAGGAAGGTCAGAGGCACTCAGAGCCAAGTCTCCTTTCCAAGCTGTTCCCTTGGCACACAGGGCCTCGCAGGCTGCCCCATACCAGCCGACACAGGCAGATGACGATTGCAGGATGGACGCTGAATTGGGATTCACCCATTCAAGCTACAGGACCATCTTGGGAGTTTTAGTGCGGCCCCCCGTGGCATCGCAGCTCGAGCCAACCAGCCCAGCCTCTCCGAGCCAGCGGGCGGATAAGCCAGGCTCTGGCACAGGGACAGCCCCTCCTCTCCCTCCTGAAGTCCTGCTCTCCAAGGCTCTACACCGCTGGCTCCGCTCCCCTTGCGGCATTTTACCCTCTCAAGCCCAAGCCCAACCCCACTGAGGTTTAGGAATTGGGGGGTGGCCCTGCTTTGACCAGGCAGAGGGCCCTCGCTGGAAGGGAGGAACAAGGAAGGAGCCCTCAGGAATTCGCTCTCTCCAGAGCAAAGCTTGTGCCCAGCTACGAACTCAGCCCCAGTGCAGCTCCGGCTGCTGCGGCACTGGCAGGAGCAAGAGGGCTGGCACCCAACAGACAGGGTTAAACACGCTTGAGAGAAGCCTGGGAATGAGTGGGTTTTGTGATATTGAGATTTAAATAAACATGCAACTTCCCCTCTGGTTTATGTGACAGCCTTTAAAAACAAAGCTCCTTTGACCTAACAGACTAGCGTGGCTGGAAGGTGCTAACACACGATTTTAATGATGAGAGTGCAGCTCCACGCACCCCAGCCCCCTGGGCTACAGCAGGCAGCCCCCAGGGCGCCGGGATCCCCCTGGGGCAGCTCACCAGCAGGGCACAAACCACAGCTTGCGTGATGCAGTTCATTATTAAGCCATGAAACTGCAATAATTATGCACAGGGTTCAGATCAGCTCCATTTTATTTTAAATCCGTTTTATTTCAAACAAAGCTGGATTTGCGCAGAGGGTACTGAGCCACCCAGCATGCAGCCACAGCTCGGCCAGCGTACGAACACCGCCAGTGGCATACAGACCCTGAAGGGAAGGGGAAGGGAGCAGGGGGATAAAGTCCTGTGTAGAAATCAGTGCTCTGCTTCGGTGAGGGGGCTCTAACAGCCCCCAGTAACCTCTCCCCAGGTACCAGGGCTCAGCAGGACCCCGTGCTCGGGAGGGACGCTGTGCTGGAAGAGCTCGGAACAACAGAGCTCACAGGGAAGCCCCATCCAACAGCCCTTCCACTTCGCAGGAAGCGGAGGGAGGAGTGGAAGCGGCCGCTCCCCGTGCACACCCCCCGTCCCCAAGGGGCTGCACACGCTGCAGAGTGAGCCCGAGGATCCGCCAAGCCACCCGGCTGTGCTGGGCCCAGGCAGAACAGTGTGCTGGTACCAGCACCGGGGTCTGTCCATCCCCTGAGCTACGCTGGGTGACAGGGAGGGAGCAGGAGAGCCAAGCCAGGCTCCCATGGGCAGGTAAACCAGAGCAGCTCTGCAGCATGGAGGAAGCACGTAGCGGGGAAGCATGGAGGGTCACAGCCAAGCATGAAGCCGAAAGCAAGGGTCAGATTTCAGCAAAGCTGCTGCTGTCTCTGCCTTGGGACCCCACGCAGCTGCACTGAGCTTTGGCAGAGTTAAGAAGGGAATAAGGAACGACAGAGTAAGGGAAACCTGTCCCAGAGCAAGCTTATTCCTTCCTCCTACCTCCTTGCTGACCCCAGGACATCCCCCAAACCCAGAACTTTAGTTCAGTTCCACCAGAACTCACACAACCACAGACTTTTATCCCTGGTGCTGGTTCCTTACCCGTACTGTTGCCTTAAACCATTAGTAGGAAAGTTAAGAATGCATTGAGCTCACCTAGTGCACACGCTGCGTGTGGCGCCCATCATCTGATCAAGACATCTAGAAGTCTGGAGCTGCAATCGGAGGCTTTCAGTAGCCACAGTCAGTGCTCAGACGGAAACCTACCTGAACCGGCTCCTCCAGGACCCCGCTGCAGATGGGGCATATAAGGTCTTCATCAACGTCCCCCTGAAAACGCGCTACATCATACCCCATTGCTCATCACCGATG
>NW_009259132.1:13081-19323 GCF_000687185.1 Egretta garzetta | reverse complement strand
GCCCGGGCAGAGCAGGTCCCAGCCCTCACAGTGTCCCGGTGCCCAAATTTCCGCTCTCTCCTCCTAGCGTGGCACAGCCAAGCGCCGCGTGGAGGAGCAGGGGGAAGCGGTCTCAGCCCCCTGTGTGTGTGCTGATCTGCTCCTCCGTTCCGACGCGCTGCTGGCACTGCTGCTCTCCCACACATGCTATTACTAATTTTGCTGCAATTTTTCTACTTGCTGGTTGTTTGGGTTGGTTTTGCACAGTTCTGTTGGGTTTAGAGAGGAGAGGACAGCACAGGGCGCCTCTAACAAGCAAGCCCAGTCCCACGGGCTGAGCAGTGGGATGCGTGCCAGGGACCGTTCCTGGGTGCAGCCAGACACCCCCCCCAGCCTCACCGCATGAGCTGTGGAGGAACCAGCTCCTTCCCTGGGAACAGCAGCCCTGCTGGCTCCTGGCACCCCAGCTGCCTGCTGTAGGTGGTGTCCTCTGCTGCCATCCCCAGCAGCTTTCCCACTCGGCCGAGTGGACGCCCAACACCACCTCCAGCGGCGCGCGACCCCGGCTGGGTGCTCCAGCGCCGGGACGAGGAGTCCCCACGGCTCACCGGAGCTGTCGGGGCTCCTGCTCCCAGCACAGAGGGCGTGCAGCGCCGAGAGCAGCCCCGCAGGCACCAAGCCCCCGTCCCTCCCCACTGAGGATGGCAATCCCAGGTAACACCGTTCACCAGCTTCTTGTGCTATCAGCCAGAGGCCGACCTTGAGCTCTGCCCTGGCACACCGGCAGTTACCAGTTCCTCTGCAGCTTGTCCCTAAAGAGCCAGCTGCTCCTCTCCCATTCTCACCAACATCAAAGTCGGTGACAAACCGCCACGGCCATACAGATTCACACTGCGCTTGGCTCCAGATAAAGGAGTCCCCACCCCAAACACAAGCAGGAGCCAAGAGGGGACGGGAAGTACACGAGGGCATGCGGACGCCACGTGAGGCTCCGAAACCAGCAGCCATGGGGTGAGGAGGCTGCAGCATGGCAGCGCTTCCAGCTGTGCAAACACCAGGAGCATCTACCTGCTCCGGAGGGCAGGTAGGGACTTGCCCTGCTGCTGCTCCGCAGCCAGACATGGCCACCCAGCCGTACCGAGCTGGTAACAACGCCACGTTACCTCCCCAGCCAGCTCTTCGCAGCTGGAAGAGCTTTGGCTCTAGCCAGACACAGCAAGCAGAGCTGGTTGTGGAAACCCCTGCGTCTGCTCCGCGAGAGCAGCAAGGGAGGAGAGGAGGCGATGGACAGACAGAAAGGGAGGCTGGAGGTAATGCAGTCGCTTCATGGTTGGCCCTCGGGACCCTCCCCAAGTCAAAGGGCAGCAGGGAGGGACCTCAATCAATCCCTGGACACTGTGAAAGTCAGACGATAAATCAGCTCCACGTGCAGATGGATTCTTTGCTCCCACAGAGCAGGCACAGACAAAGACTCCTCTGACGGAGGCTGGGGTGGGGAAAGTCCCTGTGCCAGTTTGCAATTCAGATAAGATTAACGGCTGCAGGGAGAACGGATCTCCAAGATAGGTTGCTCTTAAACCTTCCCACACCTTTGGAGAGGTGCTGTTCTCCTCCACTGGGAAAGAACCCAAATTCCTTCCTATGCCTTTATGAGCCGCTCGCACCACAAGTCTCAGCACCTCCAACACATTTACATTGGGTTCAAACCACCTGGAAGGGCAAACACAGATGGGGAGGACCCAGCACAACAGCTCCTGGCTGCCAGCTGAGCCACAGGGCAGCTCGCTAGTCCCCCACGGCCGAGGGGCTTCGCTTTGCAGCTGGGACCACTCTGACCACCTCTGCTGCTCAGTGCTCGGGCACAGGCTCATGCCCTGGTGTCTTAACATGTCTCTGAATCCACAAGCAGCTCCACAAACAGCCTGCCCCCCGCTTCCGCTCGGGAGGCAGCGCCTGCTCCCGCACAGGCACTCAGGTATCCAAGTGGAACCAGACCGGGCACCGCTTCTCCAGAACCACACTCCCTAGCAACCTGGCTTGCTTTGTCTTTCGCTTCCCAGCTTCCAAATCCAGCCTCATCCTTCCAACAAACAGCTGGGCAAGACACTGAACGGCTTCGCATCCGCTCAGGAAAGAGCCAAGCGGAGGGCAAAACACAAGCGCCGACAGCCAGCCTTGTATCCGCCAAACAGAGGCCACTTCAGAACTTCCTCCAGAAAAATTTCAGCACCTGCACAAGTCTGAGCACCTCCAAATTCTTCTCATTCCTCGACCCAGGTGTTCCCCCTTCTGCCAGAGATCATCTGTGGGGCTCTGCCAGCACAGCAAAGCAAGGAGCGCCCTGCTGCTATCGCAAAGCAGAAACGGGAGAGCTGGAAGTGTCTACAAATGCTCGAGATGGAGCTGGCAACCCAATCTCCCTCCTGCTAGATCCAGAGGTGAATTAATGACCTGGCCCCGCAGGATACTGGATACACTCATTCTTCCCTGGGCTCAGCAACCTGCAGGATGGCCCCAAAGAAGGAATCGTACAGCTAATAGCAGCAAGCCCTACTTGCGCAGCGCTCCTCAGAGCTTAGCAAACACCTTTCCTGGAAGAGCTTGCAGAGGTGCTCGGAGACCAGGGTGAAGCAGAACCATCTGCAACACGGGCGAGACACGATACAGGGACGAAGGCTGAGCAGGAACCCAGACAAACAGGAAACTGCCTCCACAGCACACAGCAACACCGCCTGTGATTACACTTGATTGAGGCAAATGAGCTCCCCTGTCCTGCCCTCTCCAAACATGCACAGCTTCTTGATGACCCCAGCACCACCAGCCTGCCTTGGGACAACTCGCAGAGATGCCAGGGACAGAACAACTGGGCATCAGCCCCCACTACAGAGAAAAGCCAGGATAAGTCACTTCCCACCCCTTCCCTCCGCTCCCCTTGTCACCACGCTCCTGCCTTGCCTTTGTAGATTGTCATCTTCCTGGCCTGGGGACCTGGAAGGCCTGCGCCCACTGCTCAACACAGAAGAGATCTACATAGCAACAAGGGCTTGATGGTATCAGAGAGGATCGGTAATTAACAAGTCAAAAGCACTTTGACATTCCTACCCCTACCCAAAGCCTCCTCAGCATCCACCAGCGGAGACAAAGGTCCCTAATACGCCCTCGGGGAAGTAGAGGAGAGGAAAGAGGAAAGCAACCACTCACTCCCCAGCTGGTTAGAGCAGCGCTGCACCCAGGACAGCCCCAAGCCCGTCACATCCCAACGGATCCCTCAGCTCCCGATTGCTACGGAGGGGCCAGCATCTCATCTCCAGCCCTGACGAGCACTGCTCTTCCGTCCTCCCCATGAACCTGCCATTTATATAGGCAAATGTGACACCTGGAAGTTAAGGCAGACCATTGCTGTGCACACCCCCTACTCTGGCCACAGGACTTTCATCCCTACGCACCCAATGCATTCCAGTTTTGCTCCAAATCCTGGGCAAAAAGGGGCTTCATTCAGTTGTCTGGCACAAACCTTTCTCCGCCCTACAAACGGCAGCGCAGGATCCCAGGGAGCAAGGCTGGGGCTCCGACCCAAAGCATATCTGCCCATCTCTCATGTCAGCAGCAACCATACAGATAAAGATTTCCGTGGTAATGCTGTGCCGTCTTCCAGCACGATAACCGACTGTTCCTGCCCCCAGAGGAAAATTCAATTGCTGAGAATATTTTTTCTGTTGACAAAAGGAAAATTAACAGCTTAAAAAAGGTCCCCCTCCTCCTTGGAAAAAAAAAAAAAAGTGTCTGCATGGGAGCCCATGGATTTGTTCCAGAGCCCCCAACGCACATGTTCACATGTTCCCTCCTTTCTGCCACAATATGTTCAAGCCGCTGGATCCCAGACACCTCGGCTGAGCCAAGCCTTCTGCCTGGTCGACTGCTCCAGGCACAGTCTGTGGAGCAAGGCAGCACCTACCAGCTCCGGAGGAGCTCTCCACTCCGCCGGCACGGGCGGCCTGACTCATCTGGAGCTTGCAGGGTTGCGTTTCCACCATCCTGCTCGCCCACACAGCCAGCGCTCGCCGGTCAACACTGTCTCAGACTACGAGCACACCTGGGCAAGGATCCAGGGCGACCTGGAAAGGGCCAGGCTGTAGACAGCTTTTCTGGGAAAGCAGCATCTTCCACGAGATCTTACCGGCACCGTTGCCTGCGGGTGCCGGGGCAGGAGCAGACACCTCCACCTGCACCATGCAAACGGTGTGCCAGGCTGTCGGGAGACGCTGACTCACTCCCAGGAGCTGACGAGTACAAGTGTGAGCAACACGAGCAAGGACCAGCGTGGAGGCAGACAGCAGCACGGCAAGGGAAGCCAGTTTCACCCAAGTAAACAATGTGCTGGCTACAAAACTCCCTGGGAACCCCAGCCACCCAGAGCCCGAGGAGGCGAAGGTTTGGAAGAGGCAGCGACCAACCTCGACCCACGCAGCTGCGCCGAGCAGAACAGGCGACAGGGCCGACTGCCCCCGCAGCGAGAGCTCACCGAGACAAACCAACCTGGACCAAGGCAAGCAACAAATGACAACAGTGAGAACAATGTGGTGACGGGAGCGCAGCCAGCACCTACCTACTAAACACAGGAAGAAAAAAAAAAAATACGCCTGGAAAAAATTCAGAGTACAGTGGTCAGTAAAGGCAAGGACTGGGCAAAGAGCATTGGCCGCCCCAGGGCCTTGTGTTCAAGCACAAAGGTGTCCAGCTCCTCCCCGGGGACAGCAGCCACCGGCAGCGCCTGCCCACTCCGCTGCCTGCCCTCCTCTTAGCAGCGGATCCGTGCGGCCAGCCCCTCTTCCGAGCCAGTATCTGGTGCCAGTTCACTAGGGAAGCCCATCCCTTCTGTGGGAATACAGAAGACCAGACAGAATCCCTTAAAAAATTAAAAACAAACAAACAAAACAAATCAAACTTAATTAGCCTGTGCTGGGAGTCTCCAGCATCAGGCTTTGCCTGCTTCTCAGGGAAGAAAAAAAAAAAAAAGACCCCATTTTCTCATTATTCCCAATATAAGCGTTGCCAACAGATACCAGAGCTGCTCTGCAGCTGGGATAGCTCAGAAGAAACCTGTTCCGTGAGCAATGGTGTTTTTAATAATCTTTCCTAATTTCATCAGCTTTGTGAGCCAAAAGAAATAGAATTAAAACCAGAAAGCAAGGGGGAGGGGAGGAAAGGGAGAGAAAACAACATATGGATGCAAGAGGGGCTGTTCTGTAGCAGTCACAGCCCAGCATGGGAGCCGGGACACCAGTGATCTTCTCACTGGTTTGCGCTGTGTGTGTTCTGGGGCACCACGCTTTGTTGTCTCTGTTTCCCTGCTGTGAGTAAATACAGAACATCTCCGGGGGGCTGGACGGTTTCCGAAGCAGCCTTGCTGCCGCTGGAAAGTTTCCAGGGGGGAAAAAAAAAAAAGCGACCCAGAAGCTTAAAAGTAGTCAAAGTTTTCCAGCCACTGGCTCCCAGCCCCCAGGATCTGCATCCATTTAAGGTGGCCTCTGCTCCCAGGAGTCCTGGTCGCGGTAAGGGAAGAGGCTGCCGGCACTGCTGGTGGGACGGCCGGTCGCCGGGACAGAGCCACACAGCAGAAGCTGCCCCGTGGGTACCTGGGAGGGAGCGCAGGGGCTCTGCAGCGGGGCTGACATTTGGCTGAAGCCCTTTGCCAGGCTCCATCACCCAGCCCAGGCAAGGAGGCTGCTCCGTCAGGATCAGGGCTGGCGCCAGGACGCAGGCAAAAGGGCTCTGCTCAGCTGGATCTCCGGTCTAACGAGCAGATTGAAGATGGAAGAGTCACCAGCGTTGAAGCTGCGCCCGTGTTCCTGCCTTGCAGCTTTAAAGCAGCTCCTGACCTGACACGATGGAAACCCTCACGTCTGCAGGCAGAGCTGGCTCCGGTGACAGCAGCCCGTCCCCATACAAGGGGAGAGGATTCACCAGCCCAACAGCAGCCAGGGCGCAGAGCTGTGACCCTCTGTTCTCTCCTGCAAGTGACCCAGTTAGTGCAGCCCAGCTGGCCGGGGGCAGCTTGCCAAGCCCGGGCGATTACTCGCCTGCCCTCCTGCCAGCACCACGCACTGCGGCTCATGACATCCCCCGGCATCCGAAGTCCGTTTTAGAGAGCACGGCGCGGTCAGCAGCTGTCATGAACTTGCTGGGCCCCTGCAAGCCACAAACTCGAGATGAGTGCCCAGCACATGGCCACCCCGCTCTGGGTTAGGGCCACCCGGCAGTCG
>NW_009259132.1:11617-12857 GCF_000687185.1 Egretta garzetta | reverse complement strand
CCCAACAGCAGCAGTGCAGTCTGGCCCCCAGCACCCAAGTGGATGGGAGTCGTTAGGGAAAGGAGAAGGCAGCGAGGAGAGCGCTGGGTTTCACAAAGTATGGGCTGAGGACCAGCCACCTTCCCTGCTGCGCTCCCCTCGCCACCCCGAGCCCCACAGACCCGGCCAGACCGTTCCAAGCGACTGCATTTATAGCCTCGGCTCACGCCAGACCTCCCTGGTCTTTCTGATCATTACCTTGACTTTTCTGAGACAAAATTACACCCCGTGCTCACCCGTCTTACGCGCTGCTCGACAGAGCGGATCTGATTTCAAAAGCCAGCAGCAAAACCGAGTGGGGTCCAGAGTCCACCCTGCGTGGGCGATCCCCGGGCTCAGCCACACACCGTCCCGTGCTCAGCGCTACCGAGAGGTCTGGAGGGCAACTCAGTGGCCACAGGATCAGACTCGTGGCGCTGCTCTGCCTGTTCCTCTGCTCCATCCCATTTTGTGGCCTCTGGCTTGCCCGCGTGTGTGGAGCGAGCCTGCGTGGTTGAGTGGTTTTCCCAGGAATTTCTGCCATGCACTTGAGACCTCTGTGGGCCACGACCTTAAAAACTGTGGGCGCAGAGGAGAGTGCTGGCCCACAGGCCAGGCCGGTCGCTTCACCTGCCCCACTTCAGCTTCGCCATCGAGAGTAACTGGTGAAGAGCAGCAGATACAGCAAACCAGTTCTGCCTGCATGCACAGCACCAGCATGTGCATAATTAACCACCCCACTAATGACGCCAGGGAGCAGCAGCCCTCCCTCCCCACCAAAATAATTGATCAGACACTCCAACAGCCTCAGCTGCAATGTGACTCGCTCGCTCCTCTCCGGCATTAGTCCACAGGGCCTCCAATTGCTGTTGCGCATACCCAGGAAGCAGACAGCGATTTGGAGTCATTTAGGCTCCACGGGCAGGAAAAGCCGGCGAAGCGATGCTAACAGCGACTGCGGATCCAGGGCAGGGCCCAGCAGCCGGCACGCTCCGTGGCACAGCCGCATCTGGGCAGCGCTGCCCTGCGGCACGGCCGGTTGAACTCCGCAGACGGACCAGGGCCACGGCAGGGCCACGTTCCAGGCTCAACAGGAACACCTCCTCCAAGGAGCAGGGTTTGATCCATTTACACGGCGCTAACCGGTATCTTGGTCCTCCCTCACTAAAGCCCCTTGGTGGGTTGCCACCCACTTTGTGCTGAGCCAACGTACTTGTTTTGG
>NW_009259132.1:5386-11440 GCF_000687185.1 Egretta garzetta | reverse complement strand
CAGCAGGAGGAAAACCCGATGGGTTTAGCGTGCCCACTGCAGTCCCTCCCACACCCGAAATAATTGAGATCCCCCAGGCCTGGAGCTTTTCTTAGGGGGAGGTGTTTCTTCAGGGGGTTTAACCAGAGCAGAGGCTTCAGGAACGACTGACTAATCCAGAGTTGCAGCACACACTATTTTGATTCAAGAGGCCGCAGGCGAAACACAAAAATATTACTCATTATTTGCTAATTAAAAGCCCAAAGCATCGAGAGCACAAACCTAACAGCTCTTTCCCATAAAGATTTCTCCTCCAGTGTTGATCTCCTGTTTGACATGAGCTCGCATCCAGAGAGCAAAACTTTCCAAAGGAGGGGGGAAAAAAAAAATCCCTTTCTCTACAAAGCCTTTCACAAGTCAAAGGAAGCTTTTGCCCACGTACACACAGGCAAACAAGATCAAAAGGCAAGCGGGGTTAAACAATCGCCCTCGGTTGTATAATAGGAGGAAAACACATCAATCGCGAGGCCCTGCCCGTGTTCATGATCCCGTTTTGGAAGCTGGTGGAAGGACACACAATGTGTTGGAGAGCTCCTGTTGCTTAACCCCTGCAGAATCAGGCTCGAGGGCTTTGCCACCCAGCAAGGCCCTTCCTTGTTCCGGGGAGCTCGTCAGGGTCTCTAAAGCCTGGCTGATGGTCCTGGGAGCACTGTGAGCATCACGCCTATCGCTGGCAGCACCTCAAAATCCCACGACACAAAATGACGCCACCAGTACCAAAAAGGCACAGCCAGCCTGCAGGCTCCCCAGCCGGGACCCGGCAAACTCATCCCGTTCTCCGCACTTTCAATGCATTGAAAGGATTGAAATGAGGGAGGCTGGAGGCAGAAGAGCTTTCCAGGGAAATCAGCCACCTCAGGAAAGGAAAGCAAAAAACAGAAACTCTTTGGGAAGTTCCTCGGGGTGGCTGCCAAAAGCGGAGTGGCTCTCAGCAGGCCAAGCTCACATCGTGCTCTGCAGGCACCACCACCTCTGCACCTACAGAAGCAAAGGACAAGCCAGCAGGGAGGCGGACAACCCTGCATGCAGCCACGGGGCAAGGGCGTTATCCCCTCGGAGTGGGCAAGGCTCACCCGAAAAAGCAAGCCAAGCAGCCCAAGTAAATCTCAGAGGTGCCCCATCCCCCCTGCCTCCAGCACAGCCTGCTCTCTGGCACGTGCTTGGCACAAAATCACTTCTATCCACCTCATCCCCAATTCCACGGATGGAGAACTGAAAGGGCAGCTCTCTTCCAGAGCCGCAGGACGAGCAGAAGCAGCATCCGCAGACCAGATCGAACCCCTGCTCCGCTCCAGCCACCCTTACCTTCAGCCCGTGAGGAACATGACAAGGTCTCCTGGGCCGCCAAGTCCTTGGCGCTGCGTCCAGTCCTACAGCCCTATGAAATGTATAATCAAGAATCGCGGCCGACTGCAAGCCTCTGCTTCGCAACTGAAAGCAGCTCAGGGAACGCAGTTTGTTGCTGCAGGTTGCTAAGCCATGGTAACAACTTCTGGGGGGGAAAAAAAAAAAAATAAAAATCACACGTTGTTTCAGGAACATCAAGGTCCTGCTCTTTGTTAAGACATTCTGACAGGGTGGCCTGGCCTGGAGCTGCCCACCCAATTCCTGCCCTTCTGTGTTTTTCTCAGATCAAGCCCTTCCAAAGCTCAGGAATTCAAGCTGCAGCGCTGTGAAGGGGCTTTGACGCCTCAGCCAGGACGCCAAAGGGGCCGAAATAACACGCCAAACCCCACAGATACGCAGCAACACGGGGACGAGTGGGAGAACACTCGAAGGTCAGCACCACTTCCACGTCGGGGAAGGAAACCTCAGGGCAGATTTCCACAAGACGGCGTTATATTCCTCCAAATGTAGCTCAGCAGGAGGGGGATGCGCTCCTTTACAGGGCTACCCCCATGCTTTGTCGCCTGCCCCCACCAAGCACTTGCCCACCTTGCAGGGGCTGCAGGGCTGGGGTGAGACCCTGCCAGCCACCCTCCCGCACGCGTTGTTTCAGGAACATCAAGGTCCTGCTCTTTGTTAAGACATTCTGACAGGGTGGCCTGGCCTGGAGCTGCCTACCCAATTCCTGCCCTTCTGTGTTTTTCTCAGATCAAGCCCTTCCAAAGCTCAGGAATTCAAGCTGCAGCGCTGTGAAGGGGCTTTGACGCCTCAGCCAGGACGCCAAAGGGGCCGAAATAACACGCCAAACCCCACAGATACGCAGCAACACGGGGACGAGTGGGAGAACACTCGAAGGTCAGCACCACTTCCACGTCGGGGAAGGAAACCTCAGGGCAGATTTCCACAAGACGGCGTTATATTCCTCCAAATGTAGCTCAGCAGGAGGGGGATGCGCTCCTTTACAGGGCTACCCCCATGCTTTGTCGCCTGCCCCCACCAAGCACTTGCCCACCTTGCAGGGGCTGCAGGGCTGGGGTGAGACCCTGCCCGCCACCCTCCCGCACGCAAGGGCTGTCACTGCCACCGGCCACCCTCACGGGCAGGGGATGCGCTCGGCCCAGGATCGCACCCAGAACCACAGACTCCCAAGCCCCAGGTTCCTGTGCCCCAGGTTCATCAGAAGGGAAGCGTTCAAGACCCAGGCAGAAACACACACTTTGGGTTTTGTTTTCTGCTATGAGCTTAGAATATTCTCCCCACTTGCTGCATTTCAACAAAGTCTCTGTATTTTGCTTGAGCTCTGTCTGCAACAGCTCCTGCTGGGCAGGAACTAAACGAAGTCCTGTGACTTGGGGGACAAGCTCCCATCAAAACCTACTGAAGCCACCAGCTGCTGGGCACAGGCTGCCCCCTCCAGCTGCCATCCGAGCTCTGACCCATCCCACAGCCCCCAGAGATGACAGAGGAACGCGGCACAGCGCGTGCCCGCAGCGCAGCTACAGGCAGAGGCAGCAAGACCAGAGGAACACGCTGCCCCCGACGGCCCAGAGGCAGGAACCCGACCCCAGCCTGCTTCTGGGGGCTGCACGTTCCTCATCGGCGACAGCAGAGACACCGGCAGGCTCTGACCCGGCACCCACGAGCAGTGGTTTGCCTGGAGAGCATGCATGGATATCAATAAGGCAGAGGAGGGTGTGAGGGTCTGCGAGGCGGGCGCCCCTGCGTTAGATCAGCACAAGCCACTTGTTTAACAGCTGGGGCCATGCTGGAATTGCACAGCGCAGCTTTACGCCGTTCTGCCAAGCCTTTTATTTTCTGGTCCATTTCTCACGGTGTCAAAACGCCCAGAAAATGATAAGCCTGAATCCATAGTTAAACCAGTTTCTGTTTGGGGGTTTTTTACCCCCCAGAAACAGCAGATGTAAATCACAGCCAGCAAAACGTCTGAATACGCACACGCAGTTACAAAAAGCATCCCGCATCGCTGTGCCCCGTCCCCTCCCGACTCTTAACTGCTCTGCCACGGGTGGAAGCAATGCCTTGTCCCGGAGGAAGCCACGCCAGGCAGTGGTTAAACGGGGGCAGATGCGCTGCCCTGGTCCCTGCCAGAGGATGCTTGGGAGCCACCACCTCCCCCAGCAGCACCCTGAGAGGTCCCAGCTCCCCAGAGCGGAGGGGAGGATTCGCAGAGGCTCAGGGCAGAACCCACCTTCAACCACCAGGCCCTACCGTTATACCGAGCGAGCCCAGACCAGCTGCTGCATGGAAATCATTACCATGAGAAAACCCAAGAGCTTTTTGCCTTTAAGTCCTTTAAAGCATTTGGACACGAGGGATCTCTTTAGACTCGTGAATGATCCCACCCTCCCAGCCGAACGGCGCAGATCCTATTCAGTGAGCAGGGTTTCCTGTTTTCTGCTGCAAGGAGCCCACACAAGCTGCAAAGCCCCAGCAGTTGGCCGGTCACCAAGCCGACTGCTCAGCAAGAAAGCGCAGGCAGAGACCGCTGAGCAGCACGGCTCACGGCTGGCTTTTACCTTCAGCTGGCTTTGCGTCGTGTCCCGCTGCCTCTGCAGCCCTTTGGGACGCCTGTCCAGAGCTCCAGAGTCATCAGCGGGGTTCATTAACAAAGCACTTTCCCTGGTCGCAGGGACCCTCTCCCTTCCGAGGGCACTCTGGGAATCCCAGCGTCTGCCCTTCTAGAGCACCGAGTGAAACAAGAGATAGAGGAATCAGGCAGGGGCAGTTTTTAAGCCAGTTTGGCAGGATTTATTTTAAACCTCTGAAACTTAAGGAAGATCTTGCTATTTCCCTGGAGACATTAATTTACAACAAAGGTTCTTTAACGGGTTCAGAGCAAGAGCTGTCTCCATCCCTGTGAACCTGCACAGGCCCGCGAGCTGTCATCTCTAAAGGGGGCAAATCTGCCAGGGGAGACATGGGGCAGGTACAGCCTGCGAGAACAGCCGCACGCCTCGCGCTGTCAGCGCAACGGGGGGACTGTCAGGCATCCAGAGATTGATCTTGTCAGCAAAGCACAACCAAAGCTTTCAGATAAATCATGAATGTTTTGCGTTGGAAGGGACCCCTAGAGGTCATCTAGTCCAAACCCCCTGCAGCGAGCAGGGACACCACTAACTACATCAGGTACAGCCTGCGAGAACAGCCGCACGCCTCGCGCTGTCAGCGCAACGGGGGGACTGTCAGGCATCCAGAGATTGATCTTGTCAGCAAAGCACAACCAAAGCTTTCAGATAAATCATGAATGTTTTGCATTGGAAGGGACCCCTAGAGGTCATCTAGTCCAAACCCCCTGCAGCGAGCAGGGACACCGCTAACTACACCAGGAATGACTTCAAAGTTGTCGGCAGCAGCCAAATGAAAGCCCTGAAAGCGAACATAAAGCAACAGCCCATAGAAGTGCTGATGTAACTCTTAACTGTTCACGTGTCAGAGGCTCCACGTGCATGGAGGAAGGACCTAAAATGCATCCCCTGTGCACAGATGGAGAAAGCTTTGAGAGGCGCTCGATTTACCTTCCATGGCAGAATTCCTCCCTAAGTAGCAAAGAGGCAGGGCTGGGCTGGGCTGGCTCTTTGCAGGGAGACGCTCCCAATGGCCCATCTTTTCCCCTTCCTCTTCTAGAGTTTAAAATGTCATTCTTCGAGGGCCAAGAGCCGCTGCCATGCAGGAGCCATAAGGTCAGACAGGACAGATCTGGTCACGAGGGAAAAAAAATAAAAAAGGGGAAGGAAAAATGAGCACAGTAAAAGCCAAGGTGGAAGCTGTGCCCTGCCCTTCGGCCCCTCTCAGGGCCCAGATGAAGACGCCTCTCTTCCTCCACGCAGGACCCCAGGCCTCCAGCCCCGCAGAAGAGAAACCTGCGTTGCCCAAAGAGCCCTGGCACCTCTCCTAAAAACCAGAATAACCTGGGCAGAAGCCATTGAGCGCCTGCAACACGAGCCCCACACACCTCTGACACGGATCCACATTCCCCTGGGGAGAAGGGTCTGAAGTCGATCACGAGAACAGGGACCACCACGGCCTCTCCGGGCGCTCCTCACCTTGCCTTCCAACCAATTAACAAAATTACTCTGCCTTGCCTTTTTTTTTTTTTTTAAATTTAAATGGCAAGAATAAGGGTCAGTCCGGAGCCCCCAGCCAGGCTCAGAGAGCCCTCGCACATCCCAGCCTCCCTGACAGGCTGAACGCGACCGAGCCGGTGATCTCAACATCAGTTGCTTCCCCATGGCGCCTCGCTTCGGAAATTCCAGCCCTCGGCCAGCACTCCGCTCGCCTCAAACCTCCGCCTCACTCGGCTGGGAGAAAAGCTGGGACGAGAGGCGTTTCCAGCAGGATCGCACTGTGTGCGGGGAAAGAAACATTTGCCCAGTAGGTAAAGTCTCCGCTTTTAAGTTACGCAATCCTGCTAAAAATAGTTTCCCCAAATGCCACCTTAAGATCTTCTGACACAAATCCAAGATTTTCTTGCAACTCCTCTGCGCGCTCCAGCATTGCAAAAATTGACAGCAGGGAAGCCTGAATCGGAAAAACTGCTTTGGTTTGATCTGCTGGTCTCGGCAACAAGGATAAAACCAGCCCAGAAACACGCCTGAACGCTACCACTGT
>NW_009259132.1:4747-5369 GCF_000687185.1 Egretta garzetta | reverse complement strand
CGATGACACCCGGCCCCCGAAGCCACCACAAGCAGCTTTATCATTATTATTATTATAACAACAAAAATGTTCCTTTGATGCTGTTGCATTTTGGGGTATTTTTACATTTATCACTTAAAACCATATTAAAAAAACACCAAGGCCCTTCCTGTAAGAGGAGATGCCGTCGAGCGCAGGTGCTGACAGGCGAGAGGAGCAGCAGCACGGGGCCGGCTCGGCGAACCCTCGTCGCAAATAAAGCCTTATCCCATTTAATTATGGACTTCTCTCTACTGCCTGCCCTCCCTGGACAGACAGACAGGCGTTGTGAAGCGCTGGGGAGGCCTGGCCTGCAGGGACGGGGAAGCGGCGCCTGTTCCCCACATTCCCTGCTCATGGGCGATGGGCGCTCTCCTTCCAGGGCCGCTGCCCGCAGGGGATTCCCCCCTCGCCCGGGAGCACCCCGGGATCGGGCCAGCCCGAATCCTCGCCGCGCTACAGCAGCGCCCAGAGGCTGCAAATAATTTGTCCTGGGAGCAACTTCCAGCCCAGCTCAGGTCTTGCCTTCCAAAGCGCCTGGCGGAGGAATTCCCGGCGAGGCCCAGGCGCGGCCGGCGCTGCATCATCAGGCGGGACCAGCACC
>NW_009259132.1:0-355 GCF_000687185.1 Egretta garzetta | reverse complement strand
CCCCCCCAACCCCGCAGTGCCTCAACGTCACCCAGCTACTGGTGAATTTTGGGCTGGACTCGGTGTCCCAGCTGACGCCCGAGCAGTTCACCCTCCTCTGCCCGGCCCTGCTCTACCAGATCGACAGCCGCGTCTGCATCCAGCACAGCGATGAGGTGACGCTGCCTCCCCCGGGGGGGGCCCTGTGGCCAGGTAACCCCAACCCGGGGCCCCTCCCTGGCCCCTGGCCCCAGCGCGTCCGTCCCCATGTCCCCTGTCCCCGCAGCTCCGTCCCCAGGTACCCCAGTGTCTGGTCCCCATGTCCCCTGTCCCTGCAGCTCCATCCCCAGGTACCCCAGTGTCTGGTCCCCATGTC
>NW_009259131.1:20836-21639 GCF_000687185.1 Egretta garzetta | reverse complement strand
TGGGTTGGGGAGCGGGGTGGAAGGGAGAGGTAGGGTTGGGATGGGAGACGGCGTAGGGATGGGGCTGGGGGTTGGCGGTGGGATGGGGAAGGGGATGGGAATGGGTAGTGGGATGGGAACGGGCGGAGGGATGGGACTGGGAGCGGGCACCGGGATGGGAATGGGCACCGGGTTGGGACTGGGGAATGGCACCGGGATGGGACCAGGCACCGGGATGGGATCGGGCACCGGGATGGGATTGGGCACCGGGATGGGATTGGGCACCGGGATGGGATCGGGCACCGGGATGGGACCGGGCACTGGGATGGGACCAGGCATTGGGATGGGACCGGAATGGCACTGGGATGAGACCAAGCACTGGGATGGGATCAGGCAGTGGGATGGGACGGGGCACTGGGAACTGGGGAATGGCACCAGGATGGGACCGGGCTCTGGGATGGGACCAGGCACTGGGATGGGACAAGGCACTGGGATGGGAGCAGAGAATGGCACAGGGATGGGACCGGAATGGCACTGGGATGAGACCAGGCACTGGGAAGGGACCGGGCATCAGCATCAGGATGGGACCAGGGAATGACACCGGGATAGGAGCCGGCACCAGCACTGGGATGGGACCGGCCACCGGCATTAGGAAGGGGACAGGAGCGGCTGTCGGGAGCGGGGGGCCGGGCTGAGCAGCGACAGCGGGACGGGAGCGGGACGGGAGCAGGATGGGAGCGGGACGGGAGCAGGATGGGAGCGGGACGGGAGCGGCACCGGGCTGGAGACGGGTGGTGGAAGGGGACTGGGGAGCCGCCGCCGGG
>NW_009259131.1:19177-20054 GCF_000687185.1 Egretta garzetta | reverse complement strand
ACCAGTGACAGGGACCGGGGATCGGGGGTGGGAGAGGGGGACGGGGACCAGGGACCGGGAGAGGGACAGGGACTGGGGATCGGGGCTGGGAGAGGGGGCCGGGGACTGGGGACCAGGACCCGTGACAGGTACTGAGGATTGGGGCTGGGAGAAGGGGACAGGGCTGGGACCGGTGACAGGGACTGGAGATTGGGGCTGGGAGAGGGGGATGGGGACAGGGATCAGGATCAGGACCTGGGATCAGGTCTGGGACCAAGAGCAGGGCCCAGGATCAGAAATCGTGGCTGGGAGAGGGGAACTGGGACGGGGACCGAGACTGGGGACAGGGGAACAGGAATGGGATTCACGACTGGGACTGGGGATCAGGGCAGAAACTGGGGCCAGGGATCAGGGATCAGGGCTGGGAGAGGGGAACTGGGACAGGGACGGGGACCAGGGACTGGGGACAGGGCCAGGGACTGGGGACAGGGCCAGGGACTGGGGATGGGGCCAGGGACTGGGGACGGGGACCTGGGATCAGGGCTGGGACCAAGACTGGGGACGGGGACCAGGGATCGGGGTTGGGACAGGAGGGACTGGGACAGCGACCAGGACCCTGGGACAGGGACTGGGGCTGGAACTGGGTCAGGAACTGGGACAAGGACCAGGACCAGGGCCTAGAGCTGGGGCTGGACACAAGGGATGGGGACAGGGACTCGGATGGGGGACAGGGACTGGGACGGGGGACAGGGACTGGGGATGGGGACGGGAACTGGGATGGGGACCAGGGGCTGGGGTCAGGGACAGGGACTGGGGATGGTGACGGGAACTGGGGACAGGGACCAGGGACTGGGGCTGGGGCCAAGGACTGGGGATGGGACTGGGGCTGGGGGCTGGG
>NW_009259131.1:18728-19097 GCF_000687185.1 Egretta garzetta | reverse complement strand
CGGGAGGTGGCCGCCCTGGGGGCGTCGCTGCCCGGGTTCCTGCTGGCCGTCACCCGCGAGGGGAAGCTGGTCGGCGTCACCGACAACGTCGCCCAGCACCTGGGGCACTCCATGGCGGGCACCCGCACGTGGGGACGGGGTTGGGTGCTGGGTGCTGTCGTGTGTCCCCCTGCCCTGCCCCAGGGTGTAGGGGGCTCTAGCGCTGCAGGGGGATGGGTGCTGGGTGGCAGGGGAGGGTGCTGGGTGCTGTGCCCCCCCCATGCAGGTCGTCCTGGTGCTGGGGGTTGCTGGGTGCTGGGAGTTGTTGGGTGCTGGGGGTTGTTGGGGGTTGGGGGTTGTTGGGGGGTGGGGTTGTTGGGTGGTGGGGGT
>NW_009259131.1:16930-17735 GCF_000687185.1 Egretta garzetta | reverse complement strand
TGGAGGGATGGGGGGAGGGGAGGACAGAGGGACGGGGGGACGGAGGGACAGGAGGAGAGGGACGGGATGGGAGGGCAGAGGGACAGGACAGGACTGAAGGGCAGAGGGACAGGAGGACAGAGGGACGGGATGGGAGGACGGAGGGACAGGAGGACAGAGGGACAGGATGGGATGGAAGGATGGAGGGACAGGAGGACAGAGGGACGGAAGGACACAGTGACGGGAGGACAGAGGGACAGGATGGGAGGACAGAGGGACAGGATGGGAGGACAGAGGGATGGGAGGATGGAGGGACGGGATGGGACAGGAGGACAGGGGGATGGAAGGACAGAGGGACGGGATGGGAGGACAGAGGGACAGAAGGACAGAGGGACAGGATGGGACGGAAGGACGGAGGGGCAGGAGGACAGAGGGACGGGAGGATGGAGGGACAGGGCAGGATGGAAGGACAGAGGGACAGAAGAATGGACGGAGGGATGGGAGGACAGAAGGACGGGAGGATGGACAGAGGGGTGGGAGGACGGACAGACGGCGGGTGGGATGGGAGGACAGAAGGACGGGACGGGAGGACAGAGGGACAGGAGAATGGATGGAGGGGTGGAAGGACGGAGGGATGGATGGAGGGGTGGGAGGACAGAAGGATGGATGGAGGGGTGGGAGGACAGAAGGATGGATGGAGGGGTGGAAGGACGGAGGGATGGATGGAGGGGTGGGAGGACAGAAGGATGGATGGAGGGGTGGAAGGACGGACAGATGGGGGGGGGACAGACAGACAGAGGCCGCAGGGACCAACAGATCCCCTCCC
>NW_009259131.1:13693-15402 GCF_000687185.1 Egretta garzetta | reverse complement strand
GTCCCCATGTCCCCATCCCCCCCAATCATCCCCGTTGGTGTCCCCATGTCCCCATCCCCCCCAACCACCCCCATCCCCGTTGACGTCCCCATGTCCCCCCACCCCGTCCCCGCTGACGTCCCCGTGTCCCCACAGCAGGAGCAGGGGCTGAGGCGCGGGGGGAACTGGTGACACGGCTGCAGCGCAAGGACGGCCTGGGCTGGACGTGGGTCTACGCCCGACTGCGCCCCGAGGGCCCGGCCCTGCTCGCCCACAACTTCGTCATCAGGTGGGTGGACCCAGGTGACCCAGTGGCCCCGAGGGACCCAGGTGTCCAGGAGGTCCCCACCCCACTTGGGACCCATGGGTGCAGGCACCCCCCACACCCCCCCAGGGGGACCCAGGCATCTGGGAGACCCCACCCCATGTGGGACCCATGGGCACAGTCACCCCCCACACTCCCCCGGGGGGGCCCAGGCATCCAGGAGACCCCACCCCACATGGAACCCATGGGTGCGGGCACCCCCTACACCCCCCCAGGGGGACCCAGGCATCCAGGAGACCCCACCCCATGTGGGACCCATGGCCCCCCGCACTCCCCCAGGGGGGCCCAGGCATCCAGGAGACCCAACCCCATGTGGGACCCATGGCCCCCCACACTCCCCCGAGGGGGCCCAGGCATCCAGGAGACCCCACCCCACGTGGGACCCATGGCCCCCCACACTCCCCCGAGGGGGCCCAGGCATCCAGGAGACCCCACCCCACGTGGGACCCATGGGTCTGGGCACCCTCAACACTCCCCTGGGGGGTCCAGGTGTCTGGGAGACCCCACCCCACATGGGACCCATGGGTCTGGGCACCCCCTACCCCCCCCCGGGGGGGCCCCAGGCATCAGGCCCTAACCCCCTGTCTCTCCCCCAGTGAGGCCGAGGCCTGGTGTCTGCGGCAGCAGTTGGCAGCCGAGGCCCCCCCGGGCCCTCCCGAACCCTTCAGCCCTGGCCTTGACTTCCCCGGTGCTGGCGTCGGAGCTGGTGGGGACCTTGGTGTTGGCACTGGCCCCAGCATTAGCCTCGGTGTTGGCCCCGGCGTTGGATCCAGCGTTGACATTGGTGTTGGAGCTGGGCTTGGAGACGACGTTGGAGCTAACGTTGGCATCAACATTGGTCTTGGCCTTGGCCTTGGGGTCAACGTTGGATGTGGCCTTGGAGCCGACGTTGGACATGGTCTTGGAGCTGGCCTTGGGGCCAACGCTGAGCCTGGCCTTGGAGCTGGTGTTGGACCCGGTCTTGACGCCACCATGGGACCTGGTCTTGGAGCTGCCATCGGACATGGTCTTGAAGGCACCGTTGGGGCCAATGTTGACCCTGGTCTTGGAGCCAGCGTGGGAGTGAACATTGGACGTGGTCTTGGAGATGGTGTTGGACACAGTCTGGGCTCTGATGTCGGCGCTGGAGTTGGCATTGGTGTGGGAGCCGGAATCAGAGTCGACGTTGGCCTTGGTGTGGCTGCTGGTGCCAGCGCCGATGTTGGCCCCAACCTTGGGGCTGATATTGGAGCTGCTCTCGGAGCTGGCACCGGAGATGATGTTGGAGCTGGTCTCCAAGTCAATGGCGGAGCAGACGTTGGCCCCAGTCTCGGAGCCGGTGTTGCGCTCAGTGTCGGGGCCAACATCGGGCCTGGTCTCAGTGGTGGCGTCAGAGCCAGCGTTGGGCTCGGCATCGGGGCGGTTG
>NW_009259131.1:12899-13680 GCF_000687185.1 Egretta garzetta | reverse complement strand
GCGCGGCGGTGGCCCCCCCCGTCGGTGCCAGCATTGGAGCCAATATTGGAGCTGGTGTCAGTGCTGGCGTTGGACTTGGCCTCGGAGCCAATATTGGAGCCAACATGGGCTCCGGTCTTGGATCCAATGTTGGACTCGGCCTTGGAGCTGCTCTTGGAGGCAACGTTGGCTCTGCTCCTTCATCTGGTGTTGGACCTGGCGTTGGCCTTGCCGTTGGAGCCGCCGTTGGAGCCAACGTCAGCTCCAGTCTTGGATCTGGTGTTGGACTTGCTGTTGGAGCCGGTGTTGGAGCCAACATTGGTTCTTCTCTTGGATCTGGTGTTGGCCTTGCCATTGGAGCTGGCATTGGAGCCAATGTTGGTGCTGCTCTTGGATCCGACATTGACGTTGGCGTTGGACTTGGTGTTGGAGCCAACGTTGGCACCGCTCTCGCATCGGATGTTGGATCCGGTGTTGGACTCGGCATTGGAGCTGCTGTTGGAGCCAACATTGGTGCCGGCCTTGGCTCTGCTCTTGGCTCCAGCATTGGACTTGGCCTCGGAGCCCACGTTGGCTCCAGCATTGGCTCTGCTCCCGGATCTGATGTTGGCGCCGGCGTTGGACTTGCGGTTGGAGCCAGCGGTGGAACCGGCAGTGGCTCCAGTCTTGGATCTGCCCTTGGATTTGCCGTTGGAGCTGCGCTGGGAGCCAACGTCGGCTCCGGGCTTGGACCTGATGTTGGCACCACTGTTGGACTCAGCCTCGGAGGCAACGTTGACTCTGCTCTTGGAGCCAGCGTCGA
>NW_009259131.1:9787-11377 GCF_000687185.1 Egretta garzetta | reverse complement strand
TCCCTTGTCACCCACCTTCTCCCTGCCACCCACCCTGTCCTTGTCCGTCCCCTCCCCCTGCCTCCCGGGGTCTGCGTTTTTGGCAGAGTCCCCCCAAAAGTTTGTGCCTCCCCCCCAGAGGTGTCATCCCCAATGTCCCCAATGTCCCCAAACCAAGGGACCGAGGCACGATGTGGCTTGATGTCCCCAACGTCCCCAACCCAAGTGATGGAGACATCGTGGCCTGATGTCCCCAATGTTCCCAACTCATGGGGCTGAGGCACAATGTGGCTCGATGTCCCCAACGTCCCCAACCCAAGGGATGGAGACCATGGCCTCATGTCCCCAACGTCCCCAACCCAAGGGATGGAGACCATGGCCTCATGTCCCCAACATCCCCAACCCAAGGGATGGAGACCATGGCCTCATGTCCCCAGCGTCCCCAGCCTGGCGGGGACAGGGGCACCCATTGCCCAAAGCCATTGGGCTGGGACAGGTCATGGCTCGATGTCCTCAATGTCCCAAAGTCCCCCAGGTCCCCCAAGGGACTGTGAGGCCTCATGGCCTGATGCCCCCAATGTCCCCAATGTCCCTAACTTGAGGGACTGAGACACATCGTGGGTCAGTGTCCCCAGTGTCCCCAGCATCCCCAGTGCCCCTGACATCCCCAATGTCCCCAGTGTCCCCATCCTCGATGTCCCCAACGTCCCCCCCCCGCAAGACATCAAGATACGTCGCAGCGCGATGTCACCAAGCCCGAGGGACTGAGACTCATCACAACTCTACGTCCCCAACGTCCCTGAGGGACACGGGCACTTTGTCACCGCTGTGACTCAAGGGACCGAGACCTAGCCCGGCTCAATGTCCCCAACGTGTCCCCAAAGGATGTGGACACCACCTGAAAGGACTGAGACATGTCACAGCCCGACGTCCCCAACGTCCCCAAGGGACACAGGCGCCTCGTCACTGCCTCGGCGGGAGGGACGGAGACCTGCTGTGGCTTGATGTCCCCAATGTCCCCAAGGGACGTGGGACCTTGTCATCACCCTGGATCAACAGACTGAGACACGGCGTGGTCCGATGTCCCCAACGTCCCCAACCCAAAGGACTGAGACCTGTTGTGGCCCAGTGTCCCCAATGTCTCCGATGTCCCCGAAGGATCTGGGACATCTTCATCGCCCTGGCTCAAGGGATGGAGCCCCACCACAAGCCTGATGTCCCCAACGTCTCCAATGTCCCTGAAGGAGGTGGGACCCAGCATCACCTTGGCTCAAGGGATGGAGCCCCACCATGGCCTGATGTCCCCAAGGCCCCTGATGTCCCCGAAGGGCGTGGGACATCGTCATCGCCTTGACTCAAGGGACAGAGCCCCACCACGGCCTGATGTCCCCAACATGAGGGACGGGCCCCCGTTGTCCCCAAGTGTCCCCAGTGTCCCGCACGTCCCCACCCGAGGGACTGAGACACATGGTGGCCCAACAGCCCCCATGTCCCCGATGTCCCCCATGTCCCCTGGAGGCCCCATGGCCCCGACAACCCCCGGCAATAAAGTGGCCCCCATTGACCCCGTGCCCATGGCAGCTTCTGTCCAGGGACCCAGGCACCCTTGGG
>NW_009259131.1:7634-8246 GCF_000687185.1 Egretta garzetta | reverse complement strand
CCCCTTGCTCCCGGACTGGGCCCATTTCACCCGGAACCCCTCCCAGTGCCCGGACTGGTCCCAGTAACCCACCCGGGCTGGTCCCAGTAACCCACCCGGACTGGTCCCAGTAACCCACCCGGACTGGTCCCACTCCCCCCCCTCCTCCCGCCATGAGAGGTCCAGCACCCATAAAGCTCCCAGCACCCCCATACTGGTCCCAGCACCGATACTGGTTCCTGTAACCCCCTATACTGGTTCCAGTAACCATCCGTACTGGTCCCAGCACCCCCATACTGGTCCTAGGGGCCCATACTGGTCCCAGTAACCCCTTACTGGTCCCGATAACCCCATACTGGTCCCGGTAACCCTATACTGGTCCCAGTAACCCCATACTGGTCCCAGTAGCCCCATACTGGTCCCGATAACCCCATACTGGTCCCAGTAGCCCCATACTGGTCCCGATAACCCCTTAGTGGTCCCAGTGAACCCATAGTGCTTCCAGCATGCCTTACTGGTCCCGGCTCAGCACTGGTCCCAGTGACCCCAAAGAACTGGTCCCAGTGACCCCACACAGGTCCCAGTGCGCCCCAGCACCCCCCCAGTAACCCCCAGCACCCTCCCCATACCCCC
>NW_009259131.1:5204-6147 GCF_000687185.1 Egretta garzetta | reverse complement strand
GGGGGGTCAGGGGGACGTAGGGGACCCCAAAGCTTGGGGCACTCCGGGGGTCTTGGGGGACCCCAAAGCTTTGGGGGCTCAGGGGGGCGTAGGGGACCCCAAAGCTTTGGGGGCTCCTGGTGGCCCTGGTGGCCTTAGGGTCCCCAATGCCCTGGAGCCCCCCCATGGCCCTGGTGTCCCCAGCAACCCCAGGGTGCTCAACGCCCTGGAGGTCCCCAACGGGCTGGGTGCCCCCCGTGTCCCAGGTGCCCCCCATGTCCTGGGTGCCCCCAACACCGTCAGCGATGGGGGTGTCCCCAATGCCCTGGAGGTCCCCAACGCCCTGGGGGTCCCCAAGATCCTCCATGACCCAGGTGTCCCCAATGCCCTGGAGGTCCCCAACACCCTGGAGCACCCCAACACCCTGGGTGCCACCACACCGTCATGGGACCAGGTGGTCTTCGTGCTTCCAGCCTTCGAGGTCCGCACGGGCGCACGGGTGCCGGGGACAAAGGCGGAGCTTCTGCAGCTGTGGGGCACGGGGGATGCCCGGCCCTTCTATGGGGCACTGTGCCCCCGGTGCCAAGCACCCACGGCCTACGGGCGCTGGTGGGCGCTGCCACCCACCCCCCAGCTGCGTGTGGCCTACGAGGCCCCATGGCGTGACCCCTGGGAGCCTTTCTACGTGGGGCCGGCCCAGGGCGTGCCACCCTTCGATGAGCGCTTCCTCCAGTATGGCTTCAACCGCATCAGCCAGGTGCCGTGGGGCAGGGGGCTGGGGTGGCCCTGGTGACCATAGGGTGGCTGTGGTGACCATCGGGTGGCCATGGGCTTGGGGGTGCTGTAGGGCGGCCATGGTGACCAGAGGGTGGCCATGGGGCTATGGGTTGCTGTGGGTGGCCATGGTGACCATAGGGTGGCCATGGGGCTATGGGGGGCTGGGGGGGGCCCAGGGGAGCCGAGG
>NW_009259131.1:0-922 GCF_000687185.1 Egretta garzetta | reverse complement strand
CCCCCGGGCTCCTGGCCCCCTGGGTCCCCTCGGCCTGGACACCTGGGTCCCTTCTCCACCGGATGCCTGGGGCCTGGACACCTGGGTCCCTTCTCCACCAGACACCTAGGTGTCCTTTGCCTGGACACTTGGGTCCCCTCCACTCCAGACTCTGGGTCCCAGACACCTGGGTCCCTCCTCACCAGACTCTGGGTCCTGGACACCAGGGTCCCTTCTCCACCGGATGCCTGGGTGCCCTTTGCCTGGACACTTGGGTCCCTTCTCCACCAGACTCTGGGACCCGGACACCTGGGTCCCCTGCACCCTCACGCCTGGGTCCTGGACGCCTGGGTCCCCTCTGGACTGGACACCTGGGCCCCAGATGTTTGGGTCCCCTCCACACCAGACTCCTGGGTCCCGGACACCTTGGTCCTGGACACCTGGGTCCCCTCTGGACTGGACACCTGGGTCCCTTCTCCACCAGACGCCTGGGTCCTGGACACCTGGGTCCCCTGCACCCAGACGCTTGGGTCCCAGATACCTGGGTCTCTTAGTGGACACCTCGGTCCTGGACACCTGGGTCCCTTCTCCACAGGACACCTCGGTCCTGGACACCTGGGTCCTGGACACCTGGGTCCCCTGCACCCAGATGCTTGTGTCCCAGATGTTTGGGTCCCCTCCACACCGGACTCCTGGGTCCCAGACACCTGGGTGCCCTCCACCCGGACCCCTGGGTCCTGGACCCCTGGGTCCCCTCCACCCGGACATCTGGGCCCCAGACGTTGGGGTCCCCTCCACCCGGACCCCTGGGTCCCCTGTGTCCCCCCCGCCTTGGTGGCCTGACCCCACTAAAGATGGCCGCCTGCCCACGTCACCGCTGTATGTGTGATGTCATTGCTGGTGGTGATGGGGTTGCCATGGCGATTGGTGAGGGATTCCCGGA
>NW_009259130.1:0-200 GCF_000687185.1 Egretta garzetta | reverse complement strand
GGATCCCCCTGTCACTCCAGAAATACAGATGGACTCTGCCCCTGTATAGCTTGACGGCATTAGGATACACTGTGCACTGGTGATGTACCAGGCCATCGAATCCACACAGTCCAGTAAACCCAGTTGTGCCTTTCCTCCAGCTGGCTGGAGGCAGGGCCTCTCTAGTCCTGAGATACCGGTCTGTACAGGTGGGGAGTAGG
>NW_009259129.1:63062-63533 GCF_000687185.1 Egretta garzetta | reverse complement strand
CAAGGGTGGGGGCTGTTTTGGGAGCCCTGCCCCCGCCCCGCGGGTGGGGATGGATGCTGGGATGCGGCCCTGGGGGGCTCGGTGGGCTGCAGCCTCCACCCAAGGGCTCAGCACAGCACGGGGCTACACCTCCCCTGGCAGGGCTGCCAGCACACAGCAGCAAAGGCTTGGGCTGGAGTCAGGCACAGAGGTGCTGCCTGGGGAGAGCCCCTGCCCCCAAAAGGCGCCTGGGGCCCTGCGTGGGTGATTTAATCTCCCTTACAGCGTTGCTGTTTGCACACTGGGAGGTGCCGCTGCCTGGGGAGAGCCCCTGCCCCCAAAAGGCGCCTGGGGCCCTGCGTGGGTGATTTAATCTCCCTTACAGCGCTGCTGTTTGCACACTGGGAGGTGCCGTGAATCTGCCTGAGCTCTGGCAGGCGGCTCCGCGTGCCCCAAGGGCGCTCTTGTGCGCAGGCAGCTGCTGCAGGCAGG
>NW_009259129.1:62788-62997 GCF_000687185.1 Egretta garzetta | reverse complement strand
GCCTGCGCCCCTCCCCGCCCCCCCCCCCCCCCCCAGCCATGCTGCTTGCATGAAACCAGCCCATAACGCTGGAAAAGTACAACCGTGGGGTCTGGGGGTGCCCTGCTGCGCCAGGGAGCTGGTGTGGGTGCTGGGGGGCTCCACACGGTGTGCAGCCGCTGGCCCTCTTCCCCACTGCCCACGGGGTTGGGGGCACGTTGCCCTGCCTG
>NW_009259129.1:60999-61289 GCF_000687185.1 Egretta garzetta | reverse complement strand
CCATGCCGGTGTCACCCTGGGCAGGGACGGTGCGGGTGGCGAGCGGCACCAGTGCCAGGCTGGGCAAGCAAAGTCATTGCGAGGGGCTTGATCCGGCCGCGCTCCCAGCCCCGGGCAGGGGTGCACAGAGAGGCCCCACGCCCCCCCAACAGCTCTCGCCTTGCCTCATCACCCCTGGGCACTGTGCCTGGAGCCTTCAGCACTGAATGAGCAACGGCGGTCCTGCCGGCTGCGCTTGCTCAACAGGCACTGTGCAGAGCAGGCAGCCAGCACCTCTGCCGTGCTGGCTG
>NW_009259129.1:59527-59837 GCF_000687185.1 Egretta garzetta | reverse complement strand
AGGCCAAGTAGCCACAGGGCATCGGGCAAGCTGGGCCTGCAGCCCCCGTGCCCCACTGCGCGCCCCCCTCGCCCTGCGCTGCGGGCTCAGCTCCACGGGTCCCGCAGCATTGGGCCCCAGCTCCTCTCTCGCAGGGGGCCTTTGCACCGTGTTTCCTTGGCTGCTTCCTCGCCATCACGGGGGCGATGAACGGGCTGTCGGCGAAGGAGAACTGGTCCAAGATCCAGCAGGTACGTGCTGCTTCCCCGGGGCGGTGCGGGGCCGTGGGCGGCCGGGGCGCCTGGGCAGCTCCTCCCGGGGTGCCGGTGCT
>NW_009259129.1:58154-59296 GCF_000687185.1 Egretta garzetta | reverse complement strand
CGGGGGCACCATTGGGGCTGGGCGACGTCATCGGGCAGCAGCTGGTGGAGCGGCGGGGGCTGCACGGGCACCACGGCACCCGCACCATGAAGATGATGGCAGTCGGCTTCTGCTTTGTGGTGACTGCCAGCCTGCGGTGGGCACCCGGGCTTTGCCGCACGCGCAGGGTGGGATGGGGTGGAAGGCTGGGATGGGATGGAAGGCTGGGGTGAAGGGCTGGGATGAAGGACTGGACAGAGTGCTGGGATGGAGGGCTGGGACAGGATGGAGGGCTGGGACGGGACAGGACGGGATGGAGGGATGGGGCAGGATGGAAGACTGGGATGGATGGCTGGGATGAAGGGCTGGGATGAAGGACTGGACAGAGGGCTGGGATGAAGGGCTGGGATGGAGGGCTGGGACAGGACAAAGGGCTGGGATGAAGGTCTGGACAGAGGGCTGGGACAGGGTGGAGTGCTGGGATGGAGGGCTGGGATGGAGGGCTGTTTCGGCAGAGTGAGACCACGGTGCCTGGGTGTGAGGCGGGCTGTCCTAGTGCCATCTCCATCAGCTGTGGGCAGAGCGGGTCCCCTCGAGGCATGCCCCGTCCCTGTGCCCAGCTGTGGGTGAAGGCTCCCCTGGCTGGGGGGGGGGGGGGGGGGGCCCCCCAGCCTCTGTCCCTGCAGCCTGGGCAGCCGTGCCCATCCCCGCTGCCAGTGCCACCCCTGGGGAGGTTTCCCTTGGCAGGAGGATGGCTCCGCACCCAAGGGTGCAAACATGCTTTGCTCCGCTGTGTGTGGTGAGGCCTAATCCTGACCCGTCAGCTCCTGTGGTCCGGGGAGGGGGCTGCTGGAGGCAGTGTCCTGTGCTGGTGGCTTGGGCAGGGAGGGCCCCAGGCGGCACTGGCACAGCCGGGGTCCCCCCACCACGGAGCTCTGCCCGCTGTGCCAGGCATGAAGCCCCACGCCGCCCCGCTGGAGCGGGCCCCTGGCTGCCCTGAGCTGGTGCTGGTGTTGCCTGGCGGAGTGCGGTAGGAGGGGCGGGGGGGCTGCAGGCACCCCCCTACGCAGGGCTGTTGCCCCACGGCGCTGCAGAGCCCAGCAAGGGGGCAGCATAGCCCGGCAGGGCGGGCAGGACGGGCCCAGGTCCCTGCGTCCCAGGGC
>NW_009259129.1:56338-56999 GCF_000687185.1 Egretta garzetta | reverse complement strand
CCTGCCCCACTGCTGTGGGGCACGGAGCAGCGCTCTGCCTGGCCGGGGGTACGCAGGGACAGTCCTGCCAGGCTCAGCGCTGGGTGCCGGCACCCTGGGGGCATCAGGTGCCTGGTGCTGCCGGTCCTGCGGGTGCTGGCTTTGGCCGCTCCCTGTGGCACGGCTCTCTGGGGTCCCGCCGGGGCCAGGGTGGCCGGGCGCCTGGTAGCACCCCGCTCCCTGCACGCCGTCGCTCTCCTGGCTGTGTCTCCAGAGCCATTACCGAGATGGCTCCCATTAGCAGCGATTGCTGGAAACCAGCGCAAACGCTGAGTCAGCGTGTCCCGAGGGTGAGTCACCGGGACGGGTGGCGAGGGGGTGACCACCGCCATGGGATGGGGCGTGCTGGGTGGTCGCGTGAGGGGGGACTGAGGCGCCTCTTTCCCCTGGCGCTGCGAGAGCGGCAGCCGGGGTAGGAGGTGTTTTGCGACGCCCCGGGGCACACGCAGGCTGGCCCTTGGCACGGGCAGCGCTCCCGTCTGCCCCAGCCGCGTCTCGAGCGGGCCGTGTCGTAGAGCTTGCCTTGCCTGCCCGGGAACACCTCCTGGGGCATGAAGCGTGGTGGTGGGCAATTCCCGCATGCCATGGCTCCTGGCCGGTGCCCTGCCTGGGGAGGGGGCTG
>NW_009259129.1:54709-55295 GCF_000687185.1 Egretta garzetta | reverse complement strand
GCCGGGGCTGGGGGGGGGGAGGTGAGCCCAGCCCCTGCTGAGGGCTCTGCCCTGGAGCTGCAGGGAGGTGGTGCTGGGTGCCAACCTTCACGCCAGATCCACGTCACGGGTGCATGGCACCGTGTGCTGCCTCACTGCGAGCAGGGCTGTGCCCCACCACCCCGTGCAGCCCGGCGTGGGATGCGCTGTGCGAAGGGCCGGGCTCTGTCTCTGTCCCCAGGCTCTGCCTAATGCCAGCACCGTGGAAGGAGCCTGCTCTGGGCGCGTCTGGGTACCTGCACCACCATCGGCGCTGGGTGTCAGCTCGGTTCCTTCTCGCAGAGAGAGCCACGGGGCTGCTAGGCAGGGCGACAGCACTGATGGGGGGGGTCTTCAGGCAGCAGCGTGGTGCACCAGCAGCTACCTCACCTTTTGGCAGCAGCGGCCAGTGCCCCGGGCTGGAACATCCTGCATGCAGCACAGTGCTGTCGGTTCCGGTGCCTTCACTCTATGAGTCACGGAATTTGGCTGGGGGTGCCTCGCTGCCGCTCAGCGCTGTCTGCAGCGCCCGGCCCAGCGCACGCCGCCGTTTGACCTCGGCACCACG
>NW_009259129.1:52302-54047 GCF_000687185.1 Egretta garzetta | reverse complement strand
AGTTCAGGAGCTGCCCCTGCGAAGGGGCTTCCCTGTGGCTCTGCGCTGGGCAGCGGGAGCACCCAATAAACAGCGTTTGTCCCTCTCGAACACACGCTCGTGGCCCTCCGTCCCACGCAGGGGGCTGCGCAGAAGCAGTTCCGGGCTGGTCGTTCCTGTGCTCGCAGAGCTGCTGGCACCCCCCTCCTGTCCCCGGGCTGGGAGGGGGCACCCAGAGCTGCTCTCCCCATCACGGGCAGGCAAGCGGGACAGAGGGACAGCTCTGCTCTCTGCCTGCTCCCCGAGGCGGTGTGCATGGGGCCGTGGTGCTGGCATCACGCATGGGGCTGAGGCACCGCGGTGCTGAGCAGCTCAGGGTGTGGGGGTGGGCTACCCCAGCTGCCTCGGGGGGTCTGGCAGAGGGTGGATGGTGGCTCAGGGGGCCACCAGGGGCCACCGCGGCTGGTTTGCGGGGTCTGATGGTGCCTCTGCCGCGCTGGGCAGCAGGGACAGGGTGAGCTGCAGCCCGGGGACACAGGCGCTGGGTGCAGGATCCTCCCGAGCCCGCAGCATGCTCGGTGCAGGGCTGTGAGTCGAGGGGGGTGCAGGGAGGGTCTGGGTGAGGGCTGGGGCTGGGGCCCTGATGGGACCACAGCTGCCTGTGCCTTGTCCAAGACGAGCCTGCCTGCCCCGCCTGTGAGGAGTCCCACGGCGCTGCCGCCTGCCCATTGCTGCCCTGTGCCGACGTGCACCCAGGCTCGTCCTATGCAGGCGGTGAGCAGATGCGATCCGGCGCGTGCAGCGCGCTGCCCAGCACGTCCTGACCAGGGCGGCCAGAGTAGATCTGGTGGGACCGCAGCGGATCTGGTGGGACCGCAGTGGCTAACCTCGCCCAGGGGCCTGAGCCCCAGCCCCCTTGGCAGTGCCACTGCAGCCCCAAGCGTCGGGGTCGGGCTCAATGGGAATGGTGGACGGGGTCACCGGGGACGGAGGACAGAGCAGAGCTGGGACGGGGCTGTGCGGGAGCAGAGGGGTGGGCAGCGCTGAGCACAGCGGGCCTGGGGATGGCGGGGAGGGACGCACCGCGGTCTCCGTGGGAGAAGGAGCTCCCAGCCCCTGAGGTGAGGTGGCCATGGGTGCGTGGAAAGCGAAGAGCACAGAGCGATGGGAATGGGGGGTGCCTCGCCACCGCCACGTAGGGCAAGGGGTGCTGCTGCATGCACAAGCGGGCAGCCAGGGCTGTGAGCAGGGGGCGCCAGCGCTGCTGTCAGAGCACTGCAACGGGGTGGGATGGCTGGGGGGGCAGATACAGGCCCTTCAGGAGGGGTTTTGCCCCCCCCATGCAGGAGCACTGGGGTTGGGGGCGCTCCTCTGTGGGACGTACTGCTGAGCACCAGCAGGTCGGGACTGGAGCAGAGGGAAGGGAAGGGGACACGGGTGGGGCACGTTTTAGACCCCTCAATCAAGAGGAGGACATGGATGAAGCCTTCCTGAGACAGCTGGGGGAGGTTCAGCCACCTCATGGGTGGCTCTGGTCCTCAGGGACCTTCAGCCTGAGCCAGTTGAAGCCGTCCCTGCTCATTGCAGGGGGGGTTGGCCTAGCTGGCCTCTAAAGGTCCCTTCCAACCCAAACCGTGCTATGATTTGATGATTCTATGATAACCCCCCCCCCTCCCCCCCAATACCTGCTAGAAGGGCAGCAGAGTGGGACTGGAGTAGTGAAGGGGATTTCTGGAGGGTGCTCAGGGCTGTGATGGTGGGAGGCG
>NW_009259129.1:46474-49074 GCF_000687185.1 Egretta garzetta | reverse complement strand
CAAGAATGTAGGCAGCAGGGTGCAGCCCCCGGACCTCAGGTGAGCTTGTTTCAGTGTCCTGGTAGGTGGGGTCTGGCACGAGGCAACGCAGGACGAAGGAGCTGCGGAAAGCCAGGAGGCCTTTGAGGCTGAGCTCAAGAACGACCACAGGACGCCAGGATGGCAGATGGTGGAAGGGGTCTTTGGGAGATCACCCACTCTGCCCCCCCCTGCTCAGGGCAGGGCCAGCGGGCACTGGCTGCACAAGGCTGTGCCCATCCAGGCTTTGGAGGAGGAAATTCCATCCAGATGTGAGAAACCTGGTACTGGAAGACTGCACTGGCAATGAAGACTGTACGGGACCGGGTTCCCCAGAGCATCTTCCTTCCTGAAGCGACTCGAAACCAGACTGGATGCAGCACTGGACGAGCAGCTCCCTGCCTGAGCGGGGGCTGGGACTGGAGCCCTTCTGCCCCTCAGTGAGTCCATGGCGGCTTCACAGCCGGGGGGGCACAACCTCTCTGGGCAGCCTGCTCCAGGCAACCTGTTTGAGCAGCCTCGTCCTAAAAAAAAAAGGTGGGGTGGTTTGGTGGGGGTTTTTTAGAAAAAAAAGACTTTGGAAAAAGGTTTTAGTGGACTCTGCTGTGGTTCAGCCTGTGCCCATGGCCTCTGGGCCTGTCACTGGGCACCACTGAGAAGAGCCTGGCTCCATCTTCCCTTCCGCCAGGCATGTACACAGATGGGCGCAATCGCCCTGAGCCTTCCCTGCTCCAGACTGAGCGGTCCCAGCCTCTCATCCTGCAGACGCCCCAGTCCCTTCAGCATTGTCGTGGCCCTTCCCTGGACTCCAGGGGTCACATTCTCCTCATACAAGGAAGCCCCTGGCCAGGGCTCCGCAGCCATGACCTCCCCGTGCTGCATGGAGGGGAGGGCTCCCTCCCTCCCCCAGCTCATCCTCAAAGCCCAGGGTGCTGTTGGCCACCTCTGCCGGGAGGGCACGTCTGCTGCCGCTCCAGCTTGGTGTCACCACAGAGAGGTGATTTGTTGCTGTTGCCCTTCATGTCCCTCAACAGGTCCAGCTCGCAGTGGGGCCTCCGGAGTCGAGCAGTAGCTCTCGGCACACTCACAGGCTCCCTGGCCGGTGTCCACAGGGGGGCACAGCAGAGCTGCCCCCAGGACCAGGGAGAGGCATGGATGTCCTGGGGGTTGGTCCAGAGTTGCTGGGAGGCCATGGTGGAGATTGGGAGGTGGGGGTGGTGGAGAGGCGGGGATGGGCACGAACACACAGGGTGGGCCAGACCACACAGGAGGAATTTTAAAACCTTGCCTGGATGTGCAGGGAGCGTCAGGCAGCCATGGACCAGCCGGGGCTGGAGCGTGCGAGGTGGAGGAGAGCATCCCCTGCACCCTGGGGAGCTGGGGGCTCCCAGGGGACAGACTGGGGCTGGGGAGGGCAGAGGCGGGTGACAAGCACTTGGAGATGGGGCTCAAGGAAGAAAAAACACACAAACTAGAGGAGAACCAAGATGGGGCTCTCCTGAGACGCCTCAACTCCAGCCACCCCCACTCCCCCCCCACCAAGCGGTGATTGGGACAGGGGGACATCCCTGAGGGGTGGAGAAAGACAAATGCCACATCCCCAAATGGCCCCAGTCGGTGCAGGGATGGGGAGGCCACCCAGCCTCCCTTGCTCCCCAGGGATCAAACGAGCCCTCCCGGGGCACATTTCTGGCATGCGATGGAGCAGCGGGTGACCGGGAGCAGCCAGGCTGGGCCGCGGGGTCGATCCCCCGCAGCTGCGTTGCCTCTGCCATGAGTGACAGCCTGGGGACACGGGCGAGCAGAGATGTCCCATAGCCCATCCCCAGCCAGGGCCAAGTGCGAGTGCCCGTGCTGGGACATGGGGTCTGGTGGGTGGGCAAGCGGTGGGTGTCGGGGGTGGCTCGGGGAGCTGCGCTCTGCCAGGGACTGGCAGCTGGCGAGGGCACTGTGCCGGGGTCCCCCACTCAGGTTTGTAGGTAACACCAAATCTCCAGGGACCAGGCACCCTGCTCGAGGGCAGAGCTGCCACCAACGGAAGCGAGCTAGGCTGGAGGAAGGGTCCAGTGGGGACCTCACAAGGACAAAGGCAGAGCCCTGCCCCCAGCAGTCCTGCAGCTGGAGCCCACACTGACCATGGGAGCGAGTTTGGCATGGCCAGGAGGAGGGAGCTCTGCCAGGCCATGTCCTGGGGACACACACACACGTGTGGTGCCATGGTGGCCTCAGCTCCAGCATCAGCCTCTCTCACCCATCTCCCTGCCCCAAGCCAGGTCCACGCTGAGGGTGGCTAGGGCTGCTCTGGACTCCCCAGCCCCTTTTTAAGGGCTGCTGTGCTCTTGGAAGAAGAAGTTTTCCCAGGTATCCAATGGGAATTTCCTCTGTCCCAGCTTGTGTCACCAGCTCCTGCTCCAGGTCCAGGTCCAGGTCCAGCTCTCCAGACCCCAGGAAGGGGGGTCTCCTCTCCCCCAGCTGCATGAGCCCGGCTCCTGTCCCCGCTGTGTCCCCTGCCTGGCCGGGTGTCCCTGCCTGTTTGCTCCCAGGGACCCAGACTGGGCCAGGAACCAGCCAGAGCAGGGAAA
>NW_009259129.1:44492-45796 GCF_000687185.1 Egretta garzetta | reverse complement strand
GGGGGCCAGCTCCGTGGGGCAGGGGCTGTGCCAGGGCCAGACCCCACGGAGCTGTGCAGGGGGCAGCCCCCATGCCCACCCCAGCCCACACACCACACTGGAGATGACGTCCTCGCACACGGTTTAATGTCGGAGAGGGGCAGCTCCAGCATTTGGGGAATTACAGCGGCAGGGCTGGGGGTGCCGAGGGTGCCAGGGACAGTGATGAGCCGGCAGGCGCCAATGCTGCCCCACAGCACTGGCTCAGTGCTGACCTGTGCAGGAAACTGGGCTCAGCACTGCACTGTGGGGACCCCAGGACCCCCACCCCTGCAGGCAGGGGGACAGGGACAGCCTGGAGGGCCCTGAGGGGTGAAACCCCCCCATCCGCATCCCCATCTGTCCCCAGGAGGTGCCTCCTCTGCCCCACGGCACCCATGGCCTGGCCCTGTCCCCATCTCCCACCCCACCTCGGTACCGGTGAGGGTCTCACCGTGGGGAGAGCTTGCCAGCTTCTGCCTTGGCCCCACATCTGCAGAGGGAAAGCACGCGACAAGATGGAGGCAGGGATGCCCCAGCACGCTGCAGGACCCGCGCAGCTCCATGCAGGCCACGGCACAGCCACACGGACATGGCGCTGGGCACAGCACGGCACATCCTCCCCCTCCACGGGCACAGCAGCCCCCTGGACCCCACTGCCCCCCGATACCCCCACAGCCAAGCACAGCACAGCGCAGCAGGGACTCACCCTCCGTGGCGTCAGGCACCTCCAGGCTGTCCAGCCGGTCCTCATCCACCGCGGCCTCGCTGCTGTCCCCAGGTCCATCAGCTTCATCCTCGCCCAGTGGCTCTGTGGGGCAGGGCAACCGGTCAGCCGGAGCACTCCTGCCCTGTGGCTTGGGCACCCCAAAAGGGAGCCAGGAAGGGGCACAGGCAGGCCTGACCCTGCAGGGTCCCTGGGCAGTGCCGCGGGGCCACACATCCCCATTCCTGTGCACAATGGGACGCATCCCCATGCAGGGCACGAGGTGGCAGGGGGGGCTGGATGCCCCGGGCAGGCCCACGTCCCCCCTGGGCACAGAGGCATCTGTGCTGATGCTGGCACCTGTCTGGAACTCGATGGTCCTCAGCATCTCCGCCACATAGTCCACATTGATGGAGAAGTGGTCCATGTTCTCATAGCCGGGCTCCGGGCGGCTGCTCATCGACACTTTGGACATGTCTGTGATCCTGCAGGGCAGGCACAAGCCCGGGAGCTGCCAGGGTCCAACACCCACGGGGCCACTGCAGCCCCCAACCATGGCCTGGCAGGCCCCTGTGCCCCC
>NW_009259129.1:40180-40642 GCF_000687185.1 Egretta garzetta | reverse complement strand
ACCCCCCCCCCAGCGGCCCTTGGGACCCCCCCCCCCGGGACCCACAGCCACAGCCCCCCAGCACAGGGCAGGGCCCCGCAGAGGCAGACCCCGCTGCAGCGTTTGGGCAGCCCCCGACGAGAGACCCCAGAAACGCGCTACCCTCCTGTTGTCCTTTAATGGTGCCCATAAAACCCAAGGGAAGTGCCCGTACCGGGCCCAGCCCTGCAGGGAGCCTTCCAGCAGCGAGCGTGGGGTGCAGCCAGCGCCCCAGGGCTGCGGCAGGGCGGAGGAAGGGGGTACAGGAGGCAGCACCCCAACCCCAGCAGCAGCATTTGGCACCCAGCACCCACCAGGAGGGTCCCTGCGAGGGCGGGTAGTGGGCTCAGCCCAGCCCCAGAGGTTACAGTGCTAACGGTCTCAGACAGGCTCGGACACCCCTCCGAAGCTACGGACCCCGGCCCGGAGAGGTCCCCGCTCACA
>NW_009259129.1:38014-38299 GCF_000687185.1 Egretta garzetta | reverse complement strand
GTGCCCCCCCCGGGGCGGGGGCGGCAGCGGGAGAGCGTTTGAACACCAAACCCTCCTGCCCCTGCCCTCCCCGAGCCACCGGCCAGCCCCGAGGGGATGGAGTGTGGGGTCGCTGGGGACAAGGTGGCTCCTTGAGGACGTCCCCAATCCCTGATGCTTTTCGAGCAGCAGGCCCGGGCGGTGGGGAGCGCTGGGCCGCTGCTCAGAATAAATACAAATAAATACAGATTCCAGCAAGGGAGGCGGCCCGGCACCCACCCAGCACCTGGAGGGGACCGGACCCCG
>NW_009259129.1:36019-37114 GCF_000687185.1 Egretta garzetta | reverse complement strand
CGTGGACACGGTGCTGTCCATGAGGATGACGTAGTCCTCGCTGATCTCCTTGGGAAGGCGCAGGTAGTGGAGCTGAGAAGGGAAGGAGAGGTTGGTTGCCCGCCCCGTGGGGACGGGGGCTGAGGGCCCGGGCCGCAGGCGCCGCTCACCTCGGGCTCCCCCGTGTCGTGGTTGGTCTGGATCAGGATCTTGCCCAGACGGATGTCCTTGCACACGGCGGTGAGCGCCTGCTCCATGGTCTCACCGCGGCGGGGGGGAGCAGCCCCAGCAGGGCAGCTCGGATGCGCAGGGACAGACCCCAGGAGCCACCGGGTTTTCCCGGTCCGTGCCGACCAGAGACGGGGCAGCCACGTGCTTGCAGGGAGCCGGGGCAAAATCTCACCCTCTCCCTGTGGAACCGCTTTCCTTCATACATTGTCCCCTGGGGCGTCTCCACAGTGACCGACTGCAGAAAGGGGAGGAGAAGGGAGTGGGGATGAAGCCGGGCCCCCGTGTAGCCCAGGGGCTCAGGAGGGGGAGACGTGGCCACGTCCGTGCCCCAGGGGTGGCCGCTCACCTTCAGTGGCAGGAAGGAGAGGGCGTGCTCAATCAGCAGCCTCATCAGGCGCTTGGAGTAGAAGATGAATTCATCCCTGGTCGTGTCCTTGTTCCTGTGGAGTGAGGACACCCGCGTGAGACGAGCAGCGGCCCTGCTCCACCCCAGACAGCCATCGGGCTCCAGAGGAAGGCCGGCAGGGACGGAGAGCAGTCCTCGGGAACCTGGGAGCTCTCGGGGAGGAGGCGCAGGGAGCAGCCATCAATGCTTCAGGGCCTGCTGAAGACCTGGGGCGCTGTCAAGAAGGGTGTTTGGTTCCCCTGGAAGGGGGACGCAAAGCCTGCAGCGGATCACGCAGACCAGATAAAGTGAAGGGACACCACGCGATGCTGCTCGGTCCTCTTTGGGACACAGGGGACAGGTCGGAGCTGGCACCACATGGTGGGCCAGCCAGACTAGCAGAGCGAATACGGCCAGCAGCGAAAAGGAGGGATGAGTGAGCCTGGCACCAGCAGCCCGGTGCAGACGTACGTCCCGACACTGAATGGAGACGGGGCAGG
>NW_009259129.1:35351-35930 GCF_000687185.1 Egretta garzetta | reverse complement strand
TTTAGGACGTAGCTGCTGACTGCGTGGAAAGAGCCAGGAGAAGGGCGGGGGGGCGAGTGCAGCAGAACGTCAGGCAGCACCATTGGTTCTGGGGGCAACGGAAACGCAGGAACAAGCGGCAAGTGTTCTGCTGGAGGCAGAACAGGAGCACACCCAGGACGGACCACGGCACAGCAGCGCAGCCGGCTCCAGGAGCACCTCAACACGGAGAAGCCCAGGCTGCACCACAGCCAAGAGCAGCTGGGTTACCCAGCACCAGCAAGGGGGGAGTGTCAGACACGTGCCCAACCCCTCGCCCTCTGTGTGCCAAGTTGGGGACAAACTACTGCCAGGAACCAGGCAGATTTTGAAATACCTGGCGCCACCTCATCACAACACCGAAGTGCTGAGGGCAGCAAGGAATAAAATAAATAGAAAACAGAATAAAGCCACACAGGGATTGCAATTCACGGGAATCCCCCCCTTAGAACCAAAGAATGGTTTGGGTTGGCAAAGCCCTTGAAGCTCCCCCAGCCCAACCGCTCCCCTACCCCTGCCATCCCACCCCAAAACCTGGCCCTCAGCACCGCCTCTGCCCGG
>NW_009259129.1:33933-35158 GCF_000687185.1 Egretta garzetta | reverse complement strand
GCCGCTCCCCAGCAGCCTGGGGCTCCAGACGCCTCCCCAGCTCCGCCGCCCTTCTCTGGACACGCTCCAGCCCCCCCAGGTCCTTCGGGGAGGGAGGGGCCCAACCCTGACCCCAGCACTCGAGGTGAATTCCTTCTCCCACAGGAGGAGGACAGCCAGCTGTACATGCATGCGTGCTAACCCCGTGCCGGGGCGGAGGGGAAAGGCGCCAGCTTTTCTCACTGGGGGCCCTCTGACCGCCCGCAGGCGTACGAGCTGCGTCCCGACCCGTGCATCAAAGACAAGCACTGCCCAAAGCTGAGCGTCACCTGCAGCACACAGTCCTCACCGTAACGCAGAGTGTGCGGCCCCTCCCCTAACGGCGGGCAGGACCGCCCCAGCCCCACGTTACTCCGAGGGTATTTCCCAGTGAACGGAACCGCTCCTTCAGCAGCACTGCTGGGGCCAAGTGCCTGCAGGCAACAGATGCACCCACAGCAAGAGGCCAGGCAGCAGGAGGAGGAGGAGAATCCGAGACTCGCTCGTGGTTTAAAACGTGGCCACAAAGAATCCAGCGACGTCCACCTGCACCTCCCGCAGCCCGCGGCTGCTTCGGCAAAAGAGCAAGAAGCAGGCTGTAACCCAAGCGCCGCTCCACTGGCAAGCCGCCACCAACAAGCTTCTGGCTCCCCGGCCAAACAACAAACCAGGAGGCAGGCGGGTGCCGAAGGGCCGGGGTAACAAGAGGCACCTGAAACCTGTTTCACCTTCCGCAACCTGCGTCTAAAGCCACGCAGCCTGCGCAGACCCCTGGTGTTTTCTGGGGAGCGTAGGGAACGAAGGAACCCTACAGGCATCTTACAGATGGGAGAGGTGGAGCTTGGCAACAGCCCAGAGGAGGCAGAAGGATACCGAGTATTTTTACTCCGTATTTTAAGACATCATCTGCCACTTCTCCCACCTCACCACGATGACAGCCAGCCCAGCCCACAGCGCTCAGGAGAAGGACAAACAGCCGCTCCCATCCCCGGGTGTTGCTGCAGCCAGACCTGGGCAGCTCGCACCCGGGTGCTCTGCAACAACCACAAAACCCAGCGAACGCGGATGGTTCCAGCACACCCGGGGACAGCAGGGCACTCCCAGAGAAGTAAAAAAAAATCATTTCTGGCCTGGAAGAAGCAGGCACCCTGCCTACGGCTCTTCAGCGTGGGCTGTCAGCACGCACGCTGCCCCACGGGGGGGGGGG
>NW_009259129.1:29504-33861 GCF_000687185.1 Egretta garzetta | reverse complement strand
GCCAGCCCCGTCAGCGCTCCCGCAGAGGCAGGCTCCTCCGCAGCCTCCAGAAGGCATCCCACGGATGGAGGAGCATCCTCGGTCCCTGTGCTGCCAAGGCCCCAGCCTGCCCCCCTTTTTGTGCAGAGGCGAAGACAACCAAGAAACTTCTCCTGGCCCGAGGGACAAGCAACTGCCAACAACGTGAGGGGAAGGGGCGGCCCCAACATCCCCCGGCGGCAGCGGAGGACCCTTCCCGCAGGGGTCAGAGCGCAGGATCACTCCAGCCATGTCTCCACACCAGAAGCGCTCCCAAAGAGGACATCACTGTCCTCACACCAGGCCTGCTCACCCCGCTGCGTAACAGCACAGGCTCGGTCCCTCCTGCCATGGTGCAGGCCAAGCCCCATGGCACACGCTGCTCCGGGCGCTGCCCACCCCCGCGGGGGAGAGGGCTTTTTTGGCTGCGAGGCTGGACACGGCGTCAGCTTGGTGCCCGAGCAGCAGCCTCCGCAGCTGAAAGCCAGCCATCGCATTCAGACCCTCAGGGAACTCAAGCACGGACGGGTTTCACGTCCGAAGCACCCTCTCCGGCACTGGTGGCTTCCCGGCGGGCAGGGAGCACCCAGCTCTGCCCCTCACCGAAGCACCGACAGCCACTCGCTCCCCAAGGACGGCTCCGGCGCAGGACAACGTGTCCTGCCAGAGCACAAAGTCCGAAGGCTCAGGCCAGAGCAAACTCACCAAGAGATGCGGGTGACCAACGCCACCCACAGGCTGTGCCGCAGGGGATGTCCCCAAGCCTTTCCACGAGCATGTGGGTACCGAGGTGCGAGCGGTGGAAAGGAGCTGCCGTTACCCTGCGGCAGAGAACGCCCAGGATGCTTCAGGGATGTCGGGGGGCAGAAAGGACTGCTCGGGCCCTGCAGAGGAACAGGCGGCAGGGAACGCTCCTGTTGGCTCTGGTGATCTGGACCCGATACCGAAGTGCCTCGTAAGTCACAAGCTAGGAGCCGTGCGCTTATCGCACTGCCCATCTCCAGCCTGATCATGAACAAAATCATTCAGCTGCTCTCGTGCAGAGCTGTGCTTCAGCTTCCGCCTCTCCACAATAACAGAAAATCACTCTGGAAACCACTTCTCCCCGCAATGCCAGGCCCGACTTGGCCATGACCATGCTCAGCGAGATGCTCATCTGCTGCCGCAGCACAATCTTCCAGGAGGGCCCTCCGAGACAGAAGGCTGGGGCTCAGAAGAGCCTCCAGTGTTGAACAACAGGGAGAGGGGGTTGGCCAGCAGCAGCCTGGCAAGCCGAGATCAATGGGCTGTCTCCCAGAGAGCCGCACGGGGAAAGGCAGGCTGGAAAAAGGGAACCTGGGGGGGGAGATCGTGGCTCATGGCTCTGTGGTGCATCTCTGGATGCCAGGCTTGGTGTGCCAAGGCACTCCGGAGGGCAGTACTGGTGGGGGCACCAGCACTGCACGAGGGCCACCACTGCGGAGAGGGGCTGACGGCACCACGGCAGCCAGAATGAAGTCGGGAGATCAGATTTGCCAAGACAGGATAACTTCACGCACTGAGGTGCAGGAAGCTCGGCAAAAGGCGTGCGTTCGACCCCCCGCCAGCCCAGACCTCTCCAGGGAGCCCGGAGAACATCAGCAGGCGGGGAAAAGTGCCGGGAGGGTCACACGTGAGGAGCATCAACAGTTCCACACCGCACTGAAGTCATGCAGAAGCAAGCGAGCGCTGCCAAGCATCACCTACAAGCACCAGAAATAAAAGCCGCCTTGCCGTTGCTGAATACAGGAACTTTCTGCCCAGAAGAGAGGCTCAGCTTAGAGATCTCAGTGACAGCACTGCTCCAGCCTTCCGTGCCTCCTCGGGCTGCAGCGGGATTTGAGGGGGTGGCTGACAGGCCAAGTCAACGCCCCTCATAAATGCAGTATTTTGCATGCGGAAAGGGGAATGGCCCCCCTCCCCGCCCCCCTGCCGCTGACACCGGCTGGCTCCAGAAGCGTGGCGCCGCCACAGCAACCTGAGATCAGCGGCGCCGCTGGGCTCCAACCACAGCCACGTGGGTTTGATGCCCTCCCTCCCCAGGACAGCCAACAAGCTCCTCAGCCCAAGCAGATTAAGGTTATTAGATGCTTGTGGTGTAAAGGCAGAGGCACAGGAGGCCGTTCCCAGCGAGGCAAAAGGACGCAGGCTTCAGGGAGGAAGCTGGGAACAGCAGCTACAGATGAGAGGATTTGGCGCCTGCCCGCGGTGCTGTCCCTTCTGGACGGGGGCTGGTCAAGCCGGGCTCTCGGCACCGCGAACAGATCAGCCCAGGCTCGCGTACATTGGCTCTCCTGAGGGAACAGGAGGGGCCGTCGGTGCCAGAGCCTGTGAAGAGGAAGGCGAGAGACGGGGTGGGCTGGGCTACGGCACAAAGGCTCGCGTTCTTCTGTCCCCGCACAGCCCCGGGTAAGGGAAAGCTGCTCCTCTGGGATCACGGAACATGCCGCCTCTGGAGGTGCTGTTCTCCCAGGATCTCCCTTCAACCTTCATCTACCACTGTGTGTGCAGAGGGCGGATGAGACAGGGACATCGGCTACCCCCCCCCTGCCAGAGCAGTGGAGCAAGACGCCACCGGAGGGACACGGTCGTACCCGCTCCCCAGTTCCCTTAGCTGGACCGATCTCAGAACTACCAGAACACCGCAGCCTAGGGGCGAGGTACGCGAGCCTCAGCCATGGCACAGGTCCCTGCCCGGCGCAGAGAAGGTGCCACGTCACCTGACGAGGGAGATCAGGCTTTTGACTGCCAAACGGCCTCGGGAGCCTGCGCCGCCACAGGGAGGAGTCACAGCAGGGGCCTGGAGAAGGAATGCCTGGCTTCCTATGGGGAAGTGCACGGCCTGCCTGCGGTGGCAGGGTTATGTTCCCCAAACCAGTGCAGGGGCACCAGCAGCCGGCCACAGTGCGAGCAGGTGCAGGGGAAGAGCCCTGCTGAGCTCAGCATCCCCTTTCTGATTTACAACCCAGCGACAGAAACGCGTGCAGAGGCTGCAAGCTTCTGCAACTGCAGTAACGTCTTAGTGGTCCCACGGGATTCAGCTCCTGACCTGGCACTAATGCCACTGTCACCTGGAGCATCAGTAGGGAATTAAAAGATCACATAAGCAGCGGCCTGGGTCCCTCACCCCATGCCACCAGCTTCCAGGCCTGTGCTCTGGCTAGGGAAGAGATGGCCTGCCTCCTCTCATCCTAAGAAAAGCCCATCTGCGGCTCAGGAGTCTCCCCCGGGCAGATGTGCTGAGGTCTTGTCACCAAAAGTGTCTGCAGGCCAGAGCCAGCTCTGCTCAGTCCTCTCCAAGGCCATACCTGCGCCTGAAGCCCCAAGGGCAGAGGAGCAAAAACTCACGCCAGGTTTTGTTGCATGGTCCCACAGAACAGCCCCTCCAGGAGGAACACGGAAGAAGTCCCGAGGGAGGCAGGGACCTACCTGATGATGGTGTGCATGCCTCGCACCTGCGGCGTGTTCTCCAGGACGCTCAGCGTCTTCGGCAGGGGCTGCCCTTGGTGGGCAGAGGCCAGAGCTGCCCTGCAAGAGGGACGCAGTGGTCAGAGCTGCGGAGCACACGCACCCTGACCGACGGGAGGCTCCTCCCAGAGAACCCGCTGCACAGGCTGGACACCGGGATGCACTCAGCCTTCCCGCCCTGGTCCCTAGGAAAGCGCCACATCCAGTACCAGCTGTGAGATCCCAAAGCAGTACCACCCTGTGAAATGGGGGCAAACCTGCCCCGACCACACACCCAGCCCTCGGCTGCCTCTGCACACAGGAGCCTCTGCCAGTGCCCGGCGAGCGGGGGCAGCAGCTCTGCACGGGCAGGACCTTATGAGGCATCCTGGGCCAGGGCTGCCCGGGTTGCACCACGGTACAAGGGCTGTCCCACCCAGGCTGCCTACACCGTGTCCCAGAGAAGAGGGGGGGCTGCCCAGGGCACTTCCCCCACAGAAGGGAGCAGCCTGTGGCACTCCAGCATTCGGGGCAAGAACCATGCTCTAGGAAGGGACAGGAGCAGCACAGGGAGCAAGTCACACAAGGGATGGGTTACACAGGAGCCTGCGGCCACAGCGAGGCCACCCCCAAGAAGCTGCACGCAGGGCAGCCACCTCGGCCATCGAGGAAGAGTGGCTGCGCTCGGGCTTCTCCGCAAAGCTTTGGCCTGCGGGGACAGAGAGGAGGCAGGGCTCGGAGAAGCGGGGGTGGGGGCAGCCCCCCACCCCCAGCCCAGGAACCGGTCCCTGGGCGGCCAGCAGGGTCCCCACATACCTGACCGTGATCTCGCGCTGGGTGGTAGAGCAGAGTCATCCAGCCGGGCAGAAGGGGA
>NW_009259129.1:28010-29482 GCF_000687185.1 Egretta garzetta | reverse complement strand
GCCCCCAGCCCAGGAACCGGTCCCGGGGCGGCCAGCAGGGTCCCCACATACCTGACCGTGATCTCGCGCTGGGTGGTAGAGCAGAGTCATCCAGCGTGGCAGAAGGGGAAAGAAAGGACACCCAGTCACTACACCGGCCAGGCACAGCCACGGGGCAGCCCCACTCCAGCTCCCACCCCTCCTCCTGGGGCTCCACCGAGAGCAGGAAAACCACCTCTGGGCAGAGCTGGGAGGCAAGGGCAGGCTGCCGGGGCGCAGCCAGGGGTGAGCACGGTGGGGACAGCGGAGATCAGAAGAGCTGACCGGGACCACGGGCGAGAGCAGGCAAGCGGGGTTTGGCCAGCCCGCAAGTGCCAGGTGTCACTGCCAGGGCAGGCGCTGTGCCCAGACCTGTCTCCATTGCCCCAGCCCCTGAGCTGCAGCTCTGTCTGTCCCGAGAGCTGAGCTGAGACCTTTTGTAAAGAGAGAGGCAACACCAAGAGCCTCTGGGTGCTCCAGGAGCACAGGGCTGCGAGCAGCCACACCCTCCCCTCTGCATGCAGAATCCCCCTCCTCCTCCTTGGCCGTGCCAGCAGCGATCAACGAGCCCTCACCTTCTCCAGCTGGCTGTGCACGTGCTGCACGATGAGGTCCAGGGCCACAAAGTTCTCCCCACCTGACAGGAGAGCGGAGAAGCCAGGTCAGACGCACGCACACTGACCCCACCCCGTCCCAGGACACCCGCTCCCGATGCTCGGCTCAGGTCTGGCAAACGCAGCACAGCCTCACCCCTGGGCACCACGATGTCGGCGACCTGCACGGTGGGCTCGATGTACTGCTCGAAGGCCGGCTTCACAAATTTGTTGTATTGCTTGATGACACCCACGATGTCACGCCCCGCCCACCCGCTGCACACTACCGCGTGCCCCCTCCCGCGCCACGCACCAGGACGGGCCACCAGCCGCATCAGGCAGCGATACCTTCAGCAACTCCTTGTTGGCAAAAGCCAGTATCCCTTCAAACACGATGACGTTGGCCCCATACACCGTTTTCTGTGGGCAGAGAAGAGCCGTGCTCGCCCCACACTCTACAGCAGCGCCGACGCTCGGCACAGACAGCACCTCAATCCCTGACCCACGCCAGGCCCTCGCCACCCATGGGCGGCACCGCCCATAACCATTACCCAACCTTTAAGGGCCCTTTTTCTCCCCACTGCACCCTGTGCCCCAGCCCTGCACTGACCCCGAGCCTTGCTCCAGAACCACAAACCTCTGCCCATCCCCTTCCCTGAGCCCCCACACCCCTGCGCTCCTTCACGCTCCACCTCTCCCCGAGCTCCGCGCTGGTCCCCATTTCCACCCATCTCCGTGCCTCTGCACTCCCTCCCTGCCTCTACACCCCCAGGCCCCCCAAAGCGACCCCCACACACCTGATAGCCCCCCGCCCCTTCCTCCCTTTGCCCTCCCCGACCCCCCAGCCCCCCTACTCCCCAC
>NW_009259129.1:25948-26257 GCF_000687185.1 Egretta garzetta | reverse complement strand
GGAGCTCCTGCGGGATGCCGAGCCGCGAGCCTGGATGAAATCTGGGTACACCACGTCCACTGCGCTCCCGCCGCCTGCCAGGCCCCCCGTCTCGGCACGGAAGGTGATGGGGTTGGCCAGGCACGACCCCCCCTTGGTGAAGCCACGCTCATTTCTCGTGGTGACTTTCTTGTCCTTCACGTTCCCAGGACTGGCTGTTCCATCGCCTTCCCGGGGACAGGGACCCCCTGTACCTAAACCGTCCTCCCCATACCTGAGCAGCCCCCCATACCCAAGCAGCCCCCCATATGAAAGCAAAGTTCACACACA
>NW_009259129.1:21688-22138 GCF_000687185.1 Egretta garzetta | reverse complement strand
CCGCGGGGCCCCCCCCCCCCAGCCATCCCCCCCTGCCCGGCAGCACCAGCGTCCGCGCAGCCTTCATCCACGTGGTGGGCGACCTGCTGCAGAGCATTGGCGTCCTCGTGGCTGCCACCATCATCTACTTCAAGGTGCCTGGGCTGGACTCCCCTCCGCTGCCCATGGGAGCAACCCCCTCAGCCCCGTGCCGGGTGCCGTGGGGCGCTGGGCACCCAGCTCTGCTCTGCACCCCCAGCCTCACACAGCCCCTGCTCTCCACAGCCCCAGTGCAAGATCGCAGACCCTATTAGCACCCTCTTCTTCTCGGTCTTTGTCCTCGGCTCCACCTTCACCATCCTCAAGGACGTCTTCAGAGTCCTCATGGAAGGTGTGTGGTGGGTGGGGAGGGTGCAGGACCATGGGTGCAGGGGGCTGGTGGGGCACAGGAGCTCCTTGGGGCCGCAGCTG
>NW_009259129.1:20352-20816 GCF_000687185.1 Egretta garzetta | reverse complement strand
CCTGGCGCGGAGCCCCCACGCCGTGTCGGTGCACGTGGCTGTCGGTGAGTGCCCCGTGCGCGGCACAGCCCCCAGGGCACGGCCGGGGGAACCTGCTGGCTGCCCATGCGCCGGGGCTGAGCCGTGTCATCCCATCCCCAGATGCCAGCGCCGAGCCTGAGACGGTGCTGCGGGAAGCTACCACTCAGCTGCAGAGCAAATTCGGCTTTGCCTCCTGCACAGTGCAGGTGGAGCGATATCGGGAGGAGATGGCAGCCTGCCAGCACTGCCAGGACCCCCACGCCTGAGACCCTCGCCCGCAGCGGAGCTGGGACAGGCCCAGCCCTGGCCCCCCACCCGCAGGAGCTGCTCCCGGGGCAGGGAGTACGGCTCCAGAGCAGGGACAGTGCTTGGGCTCCTGTCCCCATGCTGCACCCACCCTGCTGCTGCAGAGCCCCAGGGCAGGACTGCATCCCTGAGCTGGG
>NW_009259129.1:17979-18500 GCF_000687185.1 Egretta garzetta | reverse complement strand
GAGCACTGGGGGCTGAGCTGGGCTGGGGGCCCCAGGAGCCCTGCCCTGTCCCACAGCACAGCAGGGCTGGAGCAGGGGAGGGGAAGGGGGTGCTGCCATAAGGGCAGGGGACACCTGGGGCATGAGCCTAACCCCGAGGGTCCCATCCGCAGGGCAGAGGCTGCCCTTGCCCACCACGCAGCGATAGTGAACCCCAGCTCCCCCCCGTCCTGGGCAGGGCACAACGGCTTCTTACAAATCTGCGGTCCGAGGAGCGCTTGACGTTGAGGGGGTTGACGGCCAGGTCGGGCAGCCCCGCAGCCACCAGCTCGCCAGTGATGTCTCCTGCAGCCACCGTGTTCAGCCAGTCCGAGCCCGATATGCTCTGTCGGGACAGGCGGGGGGGGGGGGGGGGGGGCCGCCCGGTGGGCAGCGGCCTGTCCTGGAGCGGTGGCTGCCTTGCCGTCATGTCTCAGCTTGCGCTGCCTTGGCCGGCAGGGGCGCACATGATGGGGACAGGAGCTGGGACAGGGGCAGGGGGG
>NW_009259129.1:15577-16267 GCF_000687185.1 Egretta garzetta | reverse complement strand
CCCCGTTCCCCCAGGCTGAAGGAGCACGAAGCCCCGCGTGTACGTCTGCCTGCCACGGGCTCCCCGGAGGCTCTGCCGCAGGCTCCCCGAAAGCCCCTCTTGTGCCAGAGGGGGACTCACCGTCATAAAATCCAGCTGCAAGGTGGTGGTGGGGCTTGGAGGGCATCCAGGAGAGGCTAAAGCACTGGCCGCACTCAGACGCATTCCCTGCCTGCACAGAGCCCACCTGGAGCGTGGCAATACACTGCACCTGGAGCCGAAGGACAGCCATCGGTCAGCCCCATGCTGGCGCCATCCGCGCCCCAGGAGCCACGGACACCCAGGGTTGGGAGCACGGCTCAGCTCTGCCGCCCCAAGCCCCCGGGGCTGGCGAGCTCTACCAGCGTCCCGACACCTTCCCAGGCTCTCGCAGGCGCCGGCAGGCACCAGCCCCGAGCGGGGACCGCCGAGGACACTGACCTTGCAGATAATGTGCTTGTGGGAGGACCCATCTAGAAGAGAGCAGAGGAGGGTCAGGATGGTGCCAGCTCTCCCAGAAGACCCCTGCTGCGGGAGCTGCCCGGAGCCCGGCTAACGGCTCCCTGCGGCCCCGCCAGGGCTCCCAGTCCCCATCCCGCCGCCCGTCTGGGGCGGCATCCCCAGCGCAGCCAACGAACGGCAGGCAAGCGCTCCCTGCCGCAGGCACCGGCG
>NW_009259129.1:4986-5269 GCF_000687185.1 Egretta garzetta | reverse complement strand
CATCCAGGCAAGGCAGACAGACGTGGATCAACCCAGAGCCACGTCCTCGGAGCCAATGGGTATGTGAGGGTGCCTACGGCCAGCCCATGGCAAGCCCTCCCCCTGTCCTGGGGACAGGCAGAGGGGTTCCTGCATGGTGCCCACCACTTGCTACTGCTCGCCCAACGCTGCCCCTGTACCGGCCCCGCAGGCTCCCCGTTCCCCCAGGCTGAAGGAGCACGAAGCTCCGCGTGTACGTCTGCCTGCCACGGGCTCCCCGGAGGCTCTGGCGCAGGCTCCCCCG
>NW_009259129.1:0-330 GCF_000687185.1 Egretta garzetta | reverse complement strand
GCCCTGCCCCAGCCGCAGCAGCCACCGAGACGGCGTCACACTGGGCCAAGGACACAAAGCCCCATTCTGCGGACTCCCACAAATGGCAGAACGGCTGCCGGGACCCTGCCCTCACCCCCTGTCAGCTTCCGCAGGGCCCAAGGCCCCCGCGCCCTCTCCCGGGAGCGCCTGTCACCCTGTCCCAATCCACGCTCACTCGGAGCTGCCTCTGCCCCCAGTTAAACCCACAGAGCCCGTGCCCGGGTTGACGCTGACGGGCCCTCTGCCACCCCTGACCGAGTCCTGCTTCGGGGCTGTCCTGCCCCAAACGGCCGGGGCTGGGGATGCCCC
>NW_009259128.1:657-1107 GCF_000687185.1 Egretta garzetta | reverse complement strand
GGCCCATCCCTAGTCCCTGGCAAAGTGGGGATTTTAATTCTTGCATTGCCAACTGCAAACTTGGAGGGGAAAACAACAAAAGAAACGCCCAAGTCTGGACCTGAGAAGAGGATCCGGCGGTTTAGACTGGCAGGAGGAGGTTCTCCCTGGGTGATTTATGGGTCTGTTTTGCTGTTGCACAAAGTCTTCAGGTTTTTCCGGTGAAAAGCCTCCAGGCGCTGGGTGGGTGCTGGAGGAGCTCATCGGTGTGCGCCCGCTCTCGTCATCCCCCGACGCTCCCGTACCTGCTCAGACGTGGCCGGAGCTGGTGGCCGGCTCTGCTCCCCAGCCATCGCCTGGGCTGGGGTGCCTGTGGGGCAGCGTGGGGGTGGGCTGGGGTGGTTTCCTCCCCCAGACCCCAGCCCTGCGTCAGGGAGCGCTGAGGGGCGCTCCCGGCTCGAGGTTTCCCGG
>NW_009259128.1:0-272 GCF_000687185.1 Egretta garzetta | reverse complement strand
AAGGCAGGCCCCGGGCAGCGGCGGGAGCCTTGGCATTCCTCCTGGTCCCTCGTCCGTTTGCTCCATTGCCCGTTCTCCCTCTGCGCTGGCATTTTAATTCCCGTTACATGTTTTTAATTCCCGTTACACGTTTCCCTGAAAGGAGGCTGTAGTGAGGAGGGGGTCGGCCTCTTCTCCCTGGTAACAGATGATAGGACGGGGGGGAATGGTTTGAAGCTGCGCCAGGGCAGGTTTAGGTTAGATATTAGGAAAAAATTCTTCACTGAAAGGGT
>NW_009259127.1:38862-42505 GCF_000687185.1 Egretta garzetta | reverse complement strand
TGCAGCACCCCAGCGGGGAAGGTCTCACCATCATCCATCTGGGATCCGGGTGGAAAATGGGGATCCCTTCCCATCTCCTCCCGAGGATCCATCCTCCTCCCGAGGGGGATCCTGGGAGTCCCTTTGGGTGAAGAGGGGTGCACAAACCACCACCTCCGTGGGTAGCCCAAACCTTGAATTCCCTTGCCAGGCGCGTTTAGCAGCGGGAAGGCTGCGTGGTCGCCACACGCGTGGGGCCTGCGCCTTGCGTTCCGCGCGGACAGACATGGCGTCAAACAGAAAGCGAGGAAAAGAGGGAGCAGTGGCTCCGTGGGTCCGGGTTCCAGCGCTGCTCCAGCCAACGGGGTGGGGGGGGTGCATCCATTTTCAGGGTTCCCCGCAGTCTTGGGGTGGCTCGTGGCTTTCAGCCCGCACTTGTGGCTTCTATCCCTTGCTTGTGGCTTTTTGCCCCCCACTTGTGGATTTTCCCCCCTGATTTGTGGCTTTTATCCCTTGCTTGTGGCTTCCCCCCACACACACACTTGTGGCTTCTATCCCTTGCTTGTGGCTTTTTGCCCCCCACTTGTGGATTTTCCCCCCTGATTTGTGGCTTTTATCCCTTGCTTGTGGCTTCCCCCCACACACACACTTGTGGCTTCTATCCCTTGCTTGTGGCTTTTTGCCCCCCACTTGTGGATTTTCCCCCCTGATTTGTGGCTTTTATCCCTTGCTTGTGGCTTCCCCCCACACACACACTTGTGGCTTCTATCCCTTGCTTGTGGCTTTTTGCCCCCCACTTGTGGATTTTCCCCCCTGATTTGTGGCTTTTATCCCTTGCTTGTGGCTTCCCCCCACACACACACTTGTGGCTTCTATCCCTTGCTTGTGGCTTTTTGCCCCCCACTTGTGGCTTTTCCCCCCTGATTTGTGGCTTCTATCCCTTGCTTGTGGCTTTTTGCCCCCCACTTGTGGCTTTTGCCCCCTGATTTGTGGCTTCTATCCCTTCCTTGTGGCTAGGACCCCCAGGACCCCCTAGGATATCCAGGACCCCTGTGACCCCCAGGACCCCCTAGGATATCCAGGACCCCTGTGACCCCCAGGACCCCCTAGGATATCCAGGGCCCCTGGGACCCTCAGGACCCCCTAGGATGCCCAGGACCCCTGAGACCCCCAGGACCCCCAGGACCCCCTAGGATATCCAGGACCCCTGTGACCCCCAGGACCCCCTAGGATATCCAGGACCCCTGTGACCCCCAGGACCCCCTAGGATATCCAGGGCCCCTGGGACCCTCAGGACCCCCTAGGATGCCCAGGACCCCTGAGACCCCCAGGACCCCCAGGACCCCCTAGGATATCCAGGACCCCTGTGACCCCCAGGACCCCCTAGGATATCCAGGACCCCTGTGACCCCCAGGACCCCCTAGGATATCCAGGGCCCCTGGGACCCTCAGGACCCCCTAGGATGCCCAGGACCCCTGAGACCCCCAGGACCCCCAGGACCCCCTAGGATATCCAGGACCCCTGTGACCCCCAGGACCCCCTAGGATATCCAGGACCCCTGTGACCCCCAGGACCCCCTAGGATATCCAGGGCCCCTGGGACCCTCAGGACCCCCTAGGATGCCCAGGACCCCTGAGACCCCCAGGACCCCCAGGACCCCCTAGGATATCCAGGACCCCTGTGACCCCCAGGACCCCCTAGGATATCCAGGACCCCTGTGACCCCCAGGACCCCCTAGGATATCCAGGGCCCCTGGGACCCTCAGGACCCCCTAGGATGCCCAGGACCCCTGAGACCCCCAGGACCCCCAGGACCCCCTAGGATATCCAGGACCCCTGTGACCCCCAGGACCCCCTAGGATATCCAGGACCCCTGTGACCCCCAGGACCCCCTAGGATATCCAGGGCCCCTGGGACCCTCAGGACCCCCTAGGATGCCCAGGACCCCTGAGACCCCCAGGACCCCCAGGACCCCCTAGGATATCCAGGACCCCTGTGACCCCCAGGACCCCCTAGGATATCCAGGACCCCTGTGACCCCCAGGACCCCCTAGGATATCCAGGGCCCCTGGGACCCTCAGGACCCCCTAGGATGCCCAGGACCCCTGAGACCCCCAGGACCCCCAGGACCCCCTAGGATATCCAGGACCCCTGTGACCCCCAGGACCCCCTAGGATATCCAGGACCCCTGTGACCCCCAGGACCCCCTAGGATATCCAGGGCCCCTGGGACCCTCAGGACCCCCTAGGATGCCCAGGACCCCTGAGACCCCCAGGACCCCCAGGACCCCCTAGGATATCCAGGGCCCCTGGGACCCCCAGGACCCCCTAGGATATCCAGGGCCCCTGGGACCCTCAGGACCCCCAGGACCCCCTAGGATATCCAGGACCCCTGTGACCCCCAGGACCCCCTAGGATACCCAGGGCCCCTGGGACCCTCAGGACCCCCTAGGATACCCAGGACCCCTGTCACCGGAGAGAAACACCCTGGGATGAGCCGGTTGCTACAACCATGGTGGAGCAAACACTGGTAAGATGCCAGTGCCGCTTACCATATTCGTCCCGCGGGTCAGAGGTGCTGTCCCGTGGGCCATAGGGCGTCAAGTCAAGCACTGCCTGGCATCTGATGTTCTGCCCATCGTCCGGGTGTTTTACCGTCAGCCGGTGGGTGACCCACGCCAACACCGGTCCAGACAGGCTGTACTGCTCAAAGGTTTTGGTGTGCAGCTTCTCGCTGCCCCTCCACAGGATCACCCTCAGGTTCTGGATCGGCGCGATGTTCCTCACACGGCACACCAGCTCCTGGGTCTCGCCCACCACCAGCTGTGGCACCGGCTCCAGCTTCACCGGGTTCACAGAATCACAGAATCCCAGAATGGCAAGGGTTGGAAGGGACCTCAGGAGATCATCTAGTCCAACCCCCCTGCTCAAGCAGGCTCTCCTAGAGCATGCTACACAGGACTTCATCCAGGCAGGCTTTGAATATCTCCAGAGAAGGAGACTCCACAACCTCCCTGGGCAGCCTGTTCCAGTGCTCTGCCACCCTCAGAGTGAAGAAGTTCTTCCTCATATTCAACTGAAACCTCTCGTGTTTCAGTTTGCATCCATTGCCCCTAGTCCTGTCGCTGGACACCACTGCAAACAGACTGCTTCCGTCCTCTTGACTTCCGCCCTTAAGATATTTGTACGTGTTGATAAGGTCCCCTCTCAGTGTTCTCTTCTCCAGGCTGAACAAGCCCAACTCTCTCAGCCTTTCCTCGTAGGGGAGATGCTCCAGTCCCTTTATCATCCTAGTTGCCCTCCTCTGGACTCTTTCTAGGAGTTCCTCGTCTTTCTTGAACTGGGGAGCCCAGAACTGGACACAGTACTCCAGGTGGGGTCTCACCAGGGCAGAGTAGAGGGGGAGGAGAACCTCCCTCGACCTGCTGGCCACACTCCTCTTAATGCACCCCAGGATACCATTGGCCTTCTTGGCAACAAGGGCACATTGCTGGCTCATGGTCAGCTTATTGTCCACCAGGACTCCCAGGTCCCTCTCAGCAGAGCTGCTATCTAGCAGGTCACCCCCCAGCCTGTAATGGTGCATGGGGTTCGACCTCCCCAGGTGCAGCACTCGACACTTGCTCTTGTTGAACTTCATCAAGTTCCTCTTTGCCCAGCTCTCCAG
>NW_009259127.1:36283-37372 GCF_000687185.1 Egretta garzetta | reverse complement strand
AGGGAAGGGGGGAAAGCCATGGCAAGCAGGGAGAAGCTGCAGAGGCACCGAACTTCTCCTTTGGCTGTGGGAAGTGGCCAGCTTTGCCGGTGGGCAGGATCCATCCCCCCCAGCCAGCTGGAAGCCTTCATCCAGAAACTCGGTGACAGGGGGCAAAGAGGGGGGACCCCGAGACCTGCATCTGGCCCTCGGGGGCAGGAAGAGAACAGAAAAAATAATTCCAGCTGCAATCTTGGGGCTTCGCAAGGATAAACAGGCCATGGGTGGTGGCACCTCCTGCTTGCTCCCCACCCACTTCCCAGCTTCTCCCATGGGATACGGTGCAGAGGCCATGGCTTCAGGAAGATGGGGGCTGGCACGGATCCAGGCCCCCCACAGAGCCTGATGCCACCACCACCACGGCACGCTTGTGCTGCCATGGTGCATCGATGGGGACACGCTCGTGGGGACAAGGTCGCGCTGGCACAAGTGCCCACAGCGACGCGCTCGCACCGCTACCCCCAGCCCGGTGTCCCCCCCGGTGTCCCCTCACCTGCGATGACACCCAGGGCGCACAGGGCCAGCGGCAGCAGCGTGGGGTGCATGGTGCCGTGGGGTGGGCACCGGGACCGGCACCGCCACCGGCACCGCCTGGGCTCCGTCCTCTGGGAGCACCGGGATGGGTCCGGTCGGGGTCTCCGGGAGCACCGGGATGGGTCCGGTCGGGCTCTCCGGGATCAGTTCCGGCTCCCCGGGAGCACCGGGATGGATCCGATCAGGGTCACCGGGACGGGACGGTTCGGGCTCCCCGGGAGCACCGGGAAGGCTCCGGTCGGGCTCGGTTCGGGCTCTCTGGGCTGGATCAGTTCGGGCTCCCCGGGAGCACCGGGAAGGGTCGGCTCAGGCTTTCCAGGAGCACCGGGAAGGCTCCGGTCGGGCTCTCCGGGATCGCTCGGTTCCGGCTTCCCGGGAGCACCGGGATATGTCCGATCAGGGTCCCCGGGAGCACCGGGATGTGTCCGATCAGGGTCTCCGGGACCACCGGGAAGGCTCCGGTCGGGCTCTCCGGGATCGGTCGGTTCGGGCTCCCCGGGTCGGGTCCGGTCGGGC
>NW_009259127.1:33961-35579 GCF_000687185.1 Egretta garzetta | reverse complement strand
CAAGGGCCCCCATGGCCAAGCCCCGGTGCCGCACCGGCTGCCCCGGGGTCAGCGCTGGGTGCTACCGGCTGAGAGAGGAGGCAACGGGGGCAGGGTCCCATCCTGCACCCCTAAATTTTCCTCCTAGCAGCTGGCCTAGCTCTGCGGGTTGGGTTTAGGATGAGAATGTTGCTACCACCCTGATGGTTGCGTTGGTGCCAAGCTGGGATAGATGGAATTTAGAGCCATTATTGCCATGTCGCCATGAACCGGCAGGCTCCGGTGCTGGCCGGGGGGCTTGCGCTGCTCTTCGCGCTCCCTTATCATCTTCCTCCACCTCACCTAGGCCCATTTTGATAAGTGCTGTGGCTACAAGCCTGGACTGGAGGGTGTCCAAGGCACCTGGCCAAGGTGGTGCCGGAAAGGCTGGAAGTCAGGTATGACCTCAACTCGAAGGGGCTGTGACCTGGGGGTGAGTCCATGCCAAGAGTGGGACCACCCCAAAGCATCTGCGGCTGTGGATAAGGCGAAGGAGGGGAGGGGTTCTCTTATCGAACCTCATGAGTTCCCGGCAAACCCCAGCTTTGCTGTCATGAGTTGGTCAGTCAGGCACCCCTGAATTGGAGCAGAACCTCCAGGGCTGAGGTGGGGAGCGGTACCGCCCGTATCAGAAATTCCCACATGGTTGAGGTGGGGAGCGGCACCGATGCTTCCGCAAAAAAGCGTAAATAAGCGGTGATATAAAACCGCTGCGTTGGCCATCACCACCGGCAAACAAGTGATGGAAGACGGCAATGGCCATAGAAGTAGGAGGATTCAGGGCAGTTCCAGCGGCACAGAGGGCACAAAAGTTACAGCTGTTGGTTCCAACGCTGCGCGGGCTGGTGCCACACAAGGGCTCTGCCAGTGGGAATCCCCAAACTGGGATGTAAAGAGATTTCCAGTTGGGAGAAGTCAAGATTGATAATTGGTAGTGACTATGGCCAGAAGAAGTCCGGGATGGGGAGGGATCAGCTCCAGGATGGGATGGGTCAACGCCAAGATGGGATGGGTCAACTCCAAGATGGGGATGGGTCAACTCCAGGATGGGATGGGTCAACTCCAAGATGGGATAGGTCAACTCCAAGATGGGATGGGTGGACTCCAGGATGGGAGTTGGTCAACCCCAGGATGGGGAGGGGTCAACTCCGAGATGGGGATGGGTCAGACCAAGATGGGAGGGGTCAACTCCGAGATGGGGATGGGTCAGCACCAAGATGGGATGGGTCAACTCCAAGATGGGGATGGGTCAACTCCAGGATGGGATGGGTCAGCTCCAGAATGGGGATGCGTAGAAGCTCATGCCAAAAATAAGCCAGCCCCAGACTGGAGCTGAAAGGCAGCAGAATTGGGAAAACGGAGAGAACTCCTCGAGTTCTGACTGGTACCAGTTGAGGGAGTGGTTACACCAGAAACCAGGACATGCAGGCACGGAAGGACATTATTTTTGCTGTGCAAAGCAAAGGCTTGGCCGCTAGACAGGAAAACTTGGAAAGCTGTTCCCACAGAATGTCCTTGGTGCCAATTAAACCCAGGAGGAAATGACCCTGAGAAAGCACCACCCCTATGCAGAATCCCAGAATCCCAGACTGGCTGGGGG
>NW_009259127.1:22868-24478 GCF_000687185.1 Egretta garzetta | reverse complement strand
GGGGCTACAAGCCTGGACTGGAGGGTGTCCAAGGCACCTGGCCAAGGTGGTGCCGGAAAGGCTGGAAGTCAGGTATGACCTCAACTCGAAGGGGCTGTGACCTGGGGGTGAGTCCATGCCAAGAGTGGGACCACCCCAAAGCATCTGCGGCTGTGGATAAGGCGAAGGAGGGGAGGGGTTCTCTTATCGAACCTCATGAGTTCCCGGCAAACCCCAGCTTTGCTGTCATGAGTTGGTCAGTCAGGCACCCCTGAATTGGAGCAGAACCTCCAGGGCTGAGGTGGGGAGCGGTACCGCCCGTATCAGAAATTCCCACATGGTTGAGGTGGGGAGCGGCACCGATGCTTCCGCAAAAAAGCGTAAATAAGCGGTGATATAAAACCGCTGCGTTGGCCATCACCACCGGCAAACAAGTGATGGAAGACGGCAATGGCCATAGAAGTAGGAGGATTCAGGGCAGTTCCAGCGGCACAGAGGGCACAAAAGTTACAGCTGTTGGTTCCAACGCTGCGCGGGCTGGTGCCACACAAGGGCTCTGCCAGTGGGAATCCCCAAACTGGGATGTAAAGAGATTTCCAGTTGGGAGAAGTCAAGATTGATAATTGGTAGTGACTATGGCCAGAAGAAGTCCGGGATGGGGAGGGATCAGCTCCAGGATGGGATGGGTCAACGCCAAGATGGGATGGGTCAACTCCAAGAAGGGGATGGGTCAACTCCAGGATGGGATGGGTCAACTCCAAGATGGGATAGGTCAACTCCAAGATGGGATGGGTGGACTCCAGGATGGGAGTTGGTCAACCCCAGGATGGGGAGGGGTCAACTCCGAGATGGGGATGGGTCAGCACCAAGATGGGATGGGTCAACTCCAAGATGGGGATGGGTCAACTCCAGGATGGGATGGGTCAGCTCCAGAATGGGGATGCGTAGAAGCTCATGCCAAAAATAAGCCAGCCCCAGACTGGAGCTGAAAGGCAGCAGAATTGGGAAAACGGAGAGAACTCCTCGAGTTCTGACTGGTACCAGTTGAGGGAGCGGTTACACCAGAAACCAGGACATGCAGGCACGGAAGGACATTATTTTTGCTGTGCAAAGCAAAGGCTTGGCCGCTAGACAGGAAAACTTGGAAAGCTGTTCCCACAGAATGTCCTTGGTGCCAATTAAACCCAGGAGGAAATGACCCTGCGAAAGCACCACCCCTATGCAGAGTCCCAGAATCCCAGACTGGCTGGGCTTGGAAGGGCGCTCAGAGCTCACCCAGTGCCACCCCCCTGCCCAAGCAGGGTCACCCAGAGCAGGGGGCACAGGACAGCGTCCAGGCGGGGGTTGAAGATCTCCAGAGAAGGAGACTCCACAGCCCCCCTGGGCAGCCTGGGCCAGGGCTCGGGCACCCTCCCAGGCAAGAAGTTCTTCCTCCCGTTCACCTGGAACCTCTTCTGCTTCAGGCTGTGCCCATGGCCCCTTGGCCTGGCGCTGGGCACCACTGGGAAGGGTCTGGCTGCGTCCCCGTGCCCCCCACCCTTGAGAGAGTTGTAGGTGGTGATGAGATCCCCTCTCAGCCTGCTCTTCTCCAGGCTGAACAAGCCCAGCTCCCTCAGCCTTTCCTCCTAGGG
>NW_009259127.1:21467-22684 GCF_000687185.1 Egretta garzetta | reverse complement strand
TTCATCTTGCTTCCCAAGTCTGCCTGCTCCTGATGCCACCCGAGGTGGCAACGGCTCCCGCTTCTCTGGCAAGGAGGTACAAGAACAGGCAAACCCGGAAGGAATTTAATGGATGCTCCACACCCCGCACCTCCCACCACCCCCAGTCCGATGGCTAACGGCTCGTTAAAAAGGAGCCTTGCGCCCACACGAGGCCCCGCGGGGTAGGCGGCTTTCTCAAATCCTTCGCCAATGAAATAACCGACAGGGACCCACTGGAAACCCGGAGGCGAGCGAGTCCTTGCGACCGAGCCTAACGCTCCCTCTGCTGACGGAAGAAGAAACCCGGGACCGTTCCGACCAACGGGTTACGGTTCATTTACGGCGACCTGGAAACGCTGGCCGCGACTTTGCGTAACCGTGGTGGTGGCACACGCGCTCGGGCAGCTCTTGATAACGGTGGTGCAAAACACGGGGTTGCCGCCGGGGGGGGGTTATCTCGTACCGTAAGAGGGGAAAAACCTTCGGCCCTCCCCACCGCCACCTTTTTCTCTTTTGCTTTGAGGAAAGAAGAAAGAATCTCCATCGCCGACAACGGTGTTGGCACGTTTATGGGCCCAGAGGCAAGAGGCGACTGCTCCGTCCCTCGGTGGGGGAGGTGGATTGGCTTTAGCCATGGGGGGGGTTTTGGGGGTCCCCCCCCCCCCCCCCACCTGCCCTACCACTGCCAACCTCCTCTTCTCTTCGACCTTCAGGAATTCCCACCAAACCATGGCCTTGGTGGAATGAGTTGGTCAGTCAGGCTCCCCTTAATTGCGCCACAAATTCCCACACAGCTGAGACGGGGAGTGAGAGCAACCAGTACAACCCAGTACAGCCCAGTACAGCCCGGTATAACCCTCTCCCCTCATGCTCGAGGTGCTCATGGATGAGTTGACCAATCCCACATGGACAACTCAGCCATTAAGAGACCTTCCCCCCCCCTCCCCCATCACCCCTGACAGGAGCCCAAGGCCAGGGTGATGGGCACAGGGGGGGGTGGTCACCATCCCTGGGGCCACCGAGCCCCCCCAGCCGTGGGCAGAAGCTGGGACCAACCACTCGCCCCCCACCCCTACACCGCTGTCCTTGCGGGCTGGATCCATCCCTCAGCCCCAGGGAGGGGTTGGGCTGCCTGCAGGGGGGATGTGGCTTTTGGGGGGGGGGCTATGGTGGAGCCCCCAGATCATGGAGGGGGG
>NW_009259127.1:20448-20912 GCF_000687185.1 Egretta garzetta | reverse complement strand
GCGGCCCGGGTCCTCACCCTGCCCCTCTGTCCAATTCTGGCTGGGGGGGCAGCTCCTGTCGTCCATCCGGGGCTGGTCTGGAGGTGAGAGCAGAGGAACCGCGTTACGCCCCGACCTGAGCCCTGGCATCGCCGCCACCCCGGGCTGGGGCCACCAAGGTCCCCACCGCAGCCTGGGGTCCTGCATCACGAGCCAGGTCCCCGCGTCTTGCACTGGGGCTGAGGGGTTTTGAAACATGGGCAAGGGGCATTGCACGAGGGCAGAAGGGTTTTGCGTTGGGTTGAGGGGATTTGCACCAGGGCCAAGGGCTTTTGCACCAGGGCCCAGGGGGGTTTGCACCAGGGATAGAGGGGGGGTTGCACCAGGGATAGAGGGGGGGTTGCACCAGGGATAGAGGGCGTTTTGCACCAGGGCCCGGGGAGGGGTTGCACCAGGGATAGAGGGGGTTTTGCACCAGGGCCCAG
>NW_009259127.1:19054-19990 GCF_000687185.1 Egretta garzetta | reverse complement strand
GCTCCGTCATCTCCCTCGCTGGCCATCAGCTCCAGGAGCACAGGACCCTCCACCCAGGGCTGCGGGGGCCAGCGGCTGCTGCGGAGCTGCAGCTTCAGCCCCGGGGGCTGGCTGGGTGCCGAGGAGCACTCGATGGCCACCGACTGGTTGCAGGAGGCATTGGGGTTGCTGATGGCCAGTTGAGGCTGGGGGAGGTCTGTGGTGGGGAGGGAGGTGGCACCCAACAGCTCGGGACACTCCAAAGTGACCGGATCCAGCACCCAGCTCATCCCAAGCTCTCCCTGCACCAGGGATAGAGGGGGGGTTGCACCAGGGATAGAGGGGGGGTTGCACCAGGGATAGAGGGCGTTTTGCACCAGGGCCCGGGGAGGGGTTGCACCAGGGATAGAGGGGGTTTTGCACCAGGGCCCAGGGGGTTTTGCACCAGGGATAGAGGGGTGGTTGCACCAGGGTCAGAGGGGGGTTTGCACCAGGGCCCAGGGGGGTTTGCACCAGGGCCCAGGGGGGTTTGCACCAGGGCTGAGGGGGTTTGCATGGGACAGAAGGGTTTTGCACCAGGGCCAAGGGGTTTTGCACCAGGGATGAAGGGTTTTGCACCAGGGCCAAGGGGTTTTGCACCAGGGATGAGGGGTTTTGCACCAGCGCCGAGGGGTTTTGCAGAGGCTCAGAAGGGTTTTGCCCCAGCACACTGGCGGCACCCACCACCCCACTCACACACGACACGCAGCGTGGCCGTGGCCGAGCTCTTCCGCAGCGTCAGGTTGCCCAGGCTGAGCTGTGCTTCGCAGGCGAACTCAGCTCCATCATCTTCCTCGCTGGCCATCAGCTCCAGGAGCACAGGACCCTCCACCCAGGGCTGCGGGGGCCAGCGGCTGCTGCGGAGCTGCAGCTTCAGCCCCGGGGGGCGGGCGGGGGGCGGGGGGGACTCGGAGGGCC
>NW_009259127.1:18036-18985 GCF_000687185.1 Egretta garzetta | reverse complement strand
TTTTTTTTTCCAAAGTGACCGGATCCAGCCCCCAGCTCATCCCAAGCTCTCCCACCCAAGCGCTGCTGGATCCAGCACCCGCCTCATCCCAACATCTCTCCCCCAGGACCGGTTGTGGCCCCAGCCCTGCCCCAGTTTGCCCCATCCCGCTGCCCCCCGAGGGGTGGGGGCTCCCCAGATCCGGTGCATCCCTACCCCCTTCCCACATCCCCCATCCCCATGCCCCCTCCACCAGGAAAGCCCCCCGGGAAGGACTCGAGCAGCCTCTTACCGTAAGCCAGGACACTGAAGGTCACCACCTTCCTTGTGCCAAAGCAGGAGAAGTAGCAGATGATGTCGGAGAGGGGCTCGGTGATGTTATGGAGCTGGACACTCAGCCAGCCCGGCCCCTGGGCCACCAGCTCCTTGCTGAGGGAGGTCTCCAGCCCCCCAGCCGTCTTGGCATCGGGGCAACTGGTGGAGCAGTTCAGCAGCACCGTCCCACCGTAGCCCACCTGCGAGGTCCCTTCCAGCTTCACCTCAAAGGGGTTGGTGGGTGGCCCTGGAATGGGATGGCCAAGGGTGGGGGGCGTGGGATGAGCTGGGATGCATGGGGTGAGCTGGGGAGGTGGGATGGGATGCAGGGAGGATGAGCTGGGACACAGGGGAGGTCCCCAAATGGGTTTGGATGCAGAGAGGATGAGTTGGGATGCAGGTGGGATGAGTTGGGATGCAGGGGAGATCCCCAAATGGGTTGGGATGCATAGGGGATGAGCTGGGACACAGGGGACGTCCCCAACTCGGTTGGGATGCAGGGGGGACGAGCTGGGACACAGAGGAGGTCCCCAACTCGGTTGGGATGCAGGGGGGATGAGCTGGGACACAGAGGAGGTCCCCAACTCGGTTGGGATGCAGGGGGGATGAGCTGGGACACAGAAGAGGTCTCCAAATGGGTTGGGATGCAGGGGGG
>NW_009259127.1:16315-16537 GCF_000687185.1 Egretta garzetta | reverse complement strand
CCCCCCCCCCTCCCGCTGCCCCAGCCGGTACTGCCGGATTTTCTTCTTGCGGTAGTAAATGCCGTAGCCCACCCCACCGGCGACCAGGGCGGCCACCAGCACCAGCGGTAGCAGCACCAGGAGCAGGATGTCGGGATCGTGGTCTGCCAGAGAATGGGGATGGGTGGTCAGTGGCACCAAGTCCCCTCCGTACCCTTGGGACCCCCAAACCCCCCCAGGATG
>NW_009259127.1:13950-14391 GCF_000687185.1 Egretta garzetta | reverse complement strand
CCGATAGGTTTTATTGTTGCAAAAGGCCGCAAGAGCATCTTCCAGTCGCGCCGGCGGCTGCATCTCCCTCCGCGCCGGCTCCTCGCCCTCCCACCAGCATCGATGCCGACACCGCCCCAGCACCGAAATCCCAGGATTCAGCCCCCTGGAGCACCAAGCCAACTGGCACCGGTGTCACCATGGGGAGTAGGAGCCACCCTAAAACCATCTTCGGGGTCTCCCGAGGGATAAAGTTCAGAGAGAAAAGGAGCATCTCCATGATGGGGGGGAGGTCGGTGCCTTGCCAGCCCCCCAGCATCCCAACCGCGTGCCGGCCCGGCACGTCCCAGTCCAGGAGCTGTCACCTCCTTGTGGCAACAGCGGCCACCAGCACTGTCTCACCGTGGTGTCCCCCATGGCGCCGCGGCTCCCGCCCAGTCCTCAATGTCACTGTCACATCAG
>NW_009259127.1:9812-13444 GCF_000687185.1 Egretta garzetta | reverse complement strand
GCCGGTGTGTGTGCGGGTGACCGGGTGCGGCACCCCGGCGGGGAAGGGCTCGCCGTCCTTGGTGCACTCCAAGTGGGGTGCGGGGTTGCCCCGTGCCGAGCAGCGCAGGGTCTCATCCTGCCCCTCCGTCCAGTTCTGGCTGGGGGGGCAGCTCCTGTCGTCCATCCGGGGGGCGGCTGCGGGAAGAGCCGGGATAGGGACAACAAATTAATTCCCCATCTGGAAATTTCCCCATCAGCATCCCGGGATGCAGCCTGGCCCGTGGTGCGCTCACCCCTGATGTTGAACCAGATGGGTGGGCTCCTCTTTGGGGCTTTGCCAGTGCCAGGGAGCTTGGCGTCACAGCTCAGCATCATCCCATCATCTTCCTCATGTGCCACCATGCTGAAGGGCAGTGGGGACGGTCCCCACCCTGCCAGGATACGGTGGCCAGCAATGATCTGCAGCTGGAGCTCACTGGCGTGGCCGGGCGGCAAACCCCTGCCCCGGCCGTGCCAGCTGCCGGGCTGGTAGTGTTGATGTTCAGCGTTGGCACGGGGAAACCTGTGGGCAACGGGGACAACATCGGGGTGGTCCGGTGATGCCACAGCACAAAACCGTTCCCCCCTCCCTGGTGCAACATGCCAGGTCTGTGCAACCACCAGGTCTTTGCTGGTGCCACCGGTGCTGATACTCACGGTAGACGTGGACGGTTGCCTCCTTGCGCCGCTCCTTGGGTCCCACCGTCACGGCGCAAACCAGCCTGAACCTCCCTGGCTGGCTGAGCCCCGGTGCCCGTCCTGGCTGATGGAGAACGGCAGGGTCTGGTTGGCGAGTTCCAGCTTGAACCGCGCCACCGGGAAGACGCGCCCGACGGTGCAGCTGGTGTTCACCCTCTCGCCGGTCTCCAGGTAGAGGTGAGGCTCCAGCTTGGGATCTTCTGGGAATTCTGCCACCAGAGAGAAACACCTTGGGATAAGCCAGTTGCCACAATCCCAGTCACCGATCTCCATAAGGTGCGGGTGCTGGCTTACCGTAGACGGTCAACACCTGTGGGTCAGAGGTGGTGTTGAACCGTGGGCCGTAGGGCGTCAAGTCAAGCACCGCCTGGCAGGTGATGTTCTGCCCATCATCTGGCTGTTGTGCCTTCAGCCGGTGGGTCACCTGCACCGACATCGGTCCCTCCTCACTGTACTGCTCAAAGGTTTCGGTGTGCAGCTTCTCGCTGCCCCTCCACAGGATCACCGTCAGGTTCTGGATCGGTGCGACACGGCTCACACGGCACACCAGCTCGTGGGTCTCACCCACCACCAGCTGTGGCACCGGCTCCAGCACCACCGGCTCCAGCGAACCTGGGGGAGAGATGGTGTTTGAGGGAGGGGGATGACCCCGGTGTGCCAGGATGGGCAGCGACCCCCTCTCCCCACGGTGCCTTACGGTAGACGATGAGTTTGGTGGTCACCATCTTTCTCTCCTTGTTGCAGGTGTAGTAGCATTGGATGCTGGAGTTCCACTCGGTGACATTGAGAAGCTTCACCACCACCTTCAGCCCCTTCGACACCCACTGCTTCCGAATCGATGTCTCCACGCCACCTTGTCCTTCGGGATCCTGGCACGTCGTCTTCACCTTCACCTCGATTGATCCGCCGTGTTCCACCACCAGCACCGCCGGCTCGACCGACAAATTGAAGGAGGCTCCTACCCGCCCTGCCGGGAGAACCCAGGGGTTTGAGCGGGGGTTCTGCAATCGAGAGGACCCCTGGGCTCATCCGCATCCCCGGCACGGGGGGAGAAGGTCAAGGGGACCCCTGAGCTCATCCCCATCCCCAGTACAGTTGGGGGAAGGTCAAGGGGACCCCCAAGCTTATCCCCATCCCCAGTATGGTTGGGGGAAGGTCAAGGGGAACCCCGAGTTCATCCCCATCCCTGGTAAAGTTGGGGGAATGTCAAGGGGAACCCCGAGCTCATCCCCATCCCTGGTATGGTTGGGGGAAGGTCAAGGGGACCCCCAAGCTTATGCCCATCCCCAGTATGGTTGGGGGAAGGTGAAGGGGACCCTTGGGCTCATCCCCATCCCCATTATGGTTGGGGAAAGGTCAAGGGGAACCCCAAGCTCATCCCATCCCCAGTACTATTGGGGGAAGGTCAAGAGGAACCCCGAGTTCATCCCCATCCCCGGCAAGGGGGGGAATGTCAAGGGGACCCCCAAGCTTATTCCCATCCCTAGTACGGTTGGGTGAAGGTCAGGGGGACCTCCGTGCTTGTCCCCATCCCCAGCATGGGGGGGAAGGTCAAGGGGACCCTTGGGCTCATCCCCATCCCTGGCATGGGGGGGAAGGTCAAGTGGACCCCTGAGCTCGTCCCCATCCCCAGTACGGCTGGGGGAAGGTCAAGGGGAACCCCAAGCTCATCCCTATCCCTGGTATGGTTGGGGGAAGGTCAAGGGGAACCCCGAGCTCATCCCCCTCCTCGGTACAGTTGGGGGGAAGGTCAAGGGGACCCTTGGGCTCATCCCCATCCCCAGTATGGTTGGGGGAAGGTGAAGGGGAACCCCAAGCTCATCCCATCCCCGGAAAGGGGGGGAATGTCAAGGGGACCCCCAAGCTTATTCCCATCCCTAGTACGGTTGGGTGAAGGTCAAGGGGACCTCCGTGCTTGTCCCCATCCCCAGCATGGGGGGGAAGGTCAAGGGGACCCTTGGGCTCATCCCCATCCCTGGCATGGGGGGGAAGGTCAAGTGGACCCCTGAGCTCGTCCCCATCCCCAGTACGGCTGGGGGAAGGTCAAGGGGAACCCCAAGCTCATCCCTATCCCTGGTATGGTTGGGGGAAGGTCAAGGGGAACCCCGAGCTCATCCCCCCCCCAGTATGCTTGGGGGAAGGTCAAGGGGACCCCAGGGCTTGTCCCCATCCCCAGTATGGTTGGGGGACGGTCAAGGGGACCCCAGGGCTTGTCCCCACCCCCAGTACGGTTGGGGGAAGGTCAAGGGGACCCCAGGGCTTGTCCCCACCCCCAGTATGCTTGGGGGAAGGTCAAGGGGACCCCAGGGCTTGTCCCCATCCCCAGTATGGTTGGGGGACGGTCAAGGGGACCCCAGGGCTTGTCCCCACTCCCAGTATCGCTGGGGGATGGTCAAGGGGACCCTTGGGCTCATCCCCATCCCTGGTATGGTTGGGAGAAGGTCAAGGGGACCCCCAAACTCATCCTCATTCCTGGCACAGGGGGGGAAATTCAATAACGGCCAGCAGGAAGAGAACAAAAAATAATTCCAGCTGCAATCCGGGGGTTTCGCAACGATAAACAAGACCCGGGCGGCAGCGCCTCCCACTCGCTCCCCGCTCACTTCCCAGCTTCTCCCATGGGATACAGCGTGGAAGCCATGGTTTCAGAAAAAGGGGGGCTGGCACGGACCTGGGACCCCCATGCCAAGCTCCCCGGCAGCCCCCCCAGCGCCGGAGCTTGATGCCAACACCGCGGTGGCACGCTTGTGCTCCCATGGTGCCTCCATGGGGACAGGCACGCATCCCACCCGCTGTGACACGCTCACGGGGACACGCTTGTGGTGCCACACTCGTGGGGACAAGGTCACGCTGGTACAAGTGCTCACACCGATGCACTCGCGCCGCCACGATGCCACCGACACGATCGCGGTG
>NW_009259127.1:7421-8157 GCF_000687185.1 Egretta garzetta | reverse complement strand
CAGTGTTTTCTTTCCCAGCGCAACCGGACAAAAGGTCAGGAGCGTACGAGCGGCTCTGGCTGCGACACCGAGCCCCAACGCTGTCCCTCCCGTCCCCGGCATGCTGCCGCCACCTCGGCTCCGGCCCTGCTGGGGGAGGAAAGTCCGACGCAGCTTCTCATGGCCGTGGGGTTTCACTTCTGTACCCGGCAGCGAACCCACGCGCCTGGATGGGAACCGTGCCGGGGCAGCCAGGTTCCTCCCCGAGAGCTGACGCCAAAGCACCGTGACCCAGCGTCCGTGACCGGTGAGGGCTCCGTGGCCTCTCCCAGCCTTGTCCCCAATCCCGATGGCCATGCCACCACCACTGCCAGCTGGTTTGTCCCCATCCCTGGGCTGGTTTAGGAGCCACCGTGCCGGCAGCACCAGGAACACCGGGCAGCCCCCCGTCACTCTTTGGCCTTGGTGCGGCTCCCGGCGGGAATCCCTTATCTCGCTGGCAACCTTCCCCACCCCCGGCACTTGCCAAGGTTTGGAGGCTGCGGCGTTCACCGGTGTGGGCAAAGGGCGTTCCTGCCCTCCATGCTGGCTCAGCAGTGGGAGGACACGGGGGAACGGGGGGGGACACAGGGACTTGGGGACATGAGGATGGATGGGGGGGTTGGGGACACAGGGGTGGATTGGCAGGGATCTGGAGGACAGGGGCACAGGGGATCTGGGGGATGGGGACACGGGGGTGGATTGGCAGGGATAGGGA
>NW_009259127.1:1321-2899 GCF_000687185.1 Egretta garzetta | reverse complement strand
ACCCTGGCTGAGGGCTCCGAGCCCCCTTGCACAATCACTGTGGGGCCTGACCCCTATTGCACGCTCGCTGAGGGCTCTGAGCCCCCTTGCACGCTCGCTGTGGGGCCTGACCCCTATTGCACGCTCGCTGAGGGCTCTGAGCCCCGTTGCACACTTGCTGTGTGCTCCGCGCCCCGTTGCACACTCACTGTGAGCTCAAAGCCCCCTTGCATGCTTGCTGCAGGCTCTGAGCCCCCTTGCACACTTACTGTGGGGTCTGACCCCTATTGCACGCTCGTGGTGAGCTCTGAGCCCCCTTGCACGCACGCTGCAGGCTCCGAGCCCCGTTGCACAATCACTGCAGGCTCTGAGCCCCCTTGCATACTCGCTGTGGGGCCTGACCCCTATTGCACGCTCATCATGCAGTCTGAGCCCCCCGTTGCACACTCACTGTGAGCTCAAAGCCCCGTTGCATGCTTGCTGCGGGCTCCGAGCCCCCTTGCACGCTCGCTGTGGGGCCTGACCCCTATTGCACGCTCGCTGAGGGCTCTGAGCCCCCTTGCATACTCGCTGTGGGGCCTGACCCCTATTGCACGCTCGCTGAGGGCTCTGAGCCCCGTTGCACACTTGCTGTGTGCTCCGAGCCCCGTTGCACACTCACTGTGAGCTCAAAGCCCCCTTGCATGCTTGCTGCGGGCTCCGAGCCCCCTTGCACGCTCACTGTGGGCTCTGACCCCTATTGCACGCTCGCTGTGGGCTCTGAGCCCCCTTGCACACTCACTGTGGGGTCTGACCCCTATTGCACGCTCATCATGCAGTCTGAGCCCCCCGTTGCACACTCACTGTGAGCTCAAAGCCCCCTTGCATGCTTGCTGCGGGCTCCGAGCCCCCTTGCACGCTCACTGTGAGACCCCCCTTGCACGCTCGCTGTGGGCTCTGAGCCCCCTTGCACACTCACTGTGGGGTCTGACCCCTATTGCACACTCATCATGCAGTCTGAGCCCCCCGTTGCACGCTCACTGTGAGCTCAAAGCCCCATTGCATGCTTGCTGCGGGCTCCGAGCCCCCTTGCACGCTCACTGTGGGCTCTGACCCCTATTGCACGCTCGCTGTGGGCTCTGAGCCCCCTTGCACACTCACTGTGGGGTCTGACCCCTATTGCACGCTCATCATGCAGTCTGAGCCCCCCGTTGCACACTCACTGTGAGCTCAAAGCCCCCTTGCATGCTTGCTGCGGGCTCTGAGCCCCCTTGCACGCTCACTGTGGGCTCTGACCCCTATTGCACGCTCGCTGTGGGCTCTGAGCCCCCTTGCACACTCACTGTGGGGTCTGACCCCTATTGCACGCTCATCATGCAGTCTGAGCCCCCCGTTGCACACTCACTGTGAGCTCAAAGCCCCCTTGCATGCTTGCTGCGGGCTCCGAGCCCCCTTGCACGCTCACTGTGGGCTCTGACCCCTATTGCACGCTCGCTGTGGGCTCTGAGCCCCCTTGCACACTCACTGTGGGGTCTGACCCCTATTGCACGCTCATCATGCAGTCTGAGCCCCCCGTTGCACACTCACTGTGAGCTCAAAGCCCCCTTGCATGCTTGCTGC
>NW_009259127.1:0-827 GCF_000687185.1 Egretta garzetta | reverse complement strand
TCCTGCAGCCCGTGGTGAAGACCATGGTGAGGCAGGCTGTCCCCCTGCAGCCCATGGAGGTCCACGGGGGAGCAGTTTCCCCCCTGCAGGCCAAGGAGGTCCACGGGGGAGCAGATCCCCCCCCTGCAGCCCATGGGGGGACCCCACGGGGGAGCAGGGAGTGCCCGAAAGAAGGAGGCTGTGACCCCGTGGGAAGCCTGCGCCGGATCAGGGTCCTGGCAAGACTTTGGGGACCCGTGGTGGGGAGGAGCCCACGCCAAGGAGGTTTGGTGGCAAAACCTGTGCCCCCGCAGGGGACCCAACGCTGGAGCCGTCTGCTCCTGAGGGCCTGTACCCCATGGAAATTCTGGACCCACGCTGGAGCAGTTTGTGAAGAACTGTAGCCCGTGGGAAGGACTCACGTTGGAGGGTCCTTATCTCGACCCACGAGCCCTTTAATTTACTTTTCTCTCCTCTGTCCGGTTAGAGGGGAGGGCTAGAGCGGTTTTGGGGGGCCCCTGGTGTCCAGCCAGGGTCAAACCACCACACCAGCAAAGCAGGAAAACCACACGGAGGAAAAGTGCATTTTGTTCCCACGTACAGGCAGGATTAGCCCGACGAGGATCCATCCGGCATCGCCTTCCAGCCTCGGGCGCGGTAAAACCACCAGGAGACGGCCAGAGCGACCAGTACGGTGACCACGGCCAAGGTCACCGCCATGGGGATCACGGGGCTGCGGGGGGATCCTGCAGGGAAGAGGACGGGGATTGAGCCGGGGGTGCCGGGATGGGCATCACCGAGCGATGCCGGCTCGGCGTCAGCTTGGCGCCAACCCCTTTGCCGCGGCA
>NW_009259126.1:61526-61760 GCF_000687185.1 Egretta garzetta | reverse complement strand
CCCTGTTTTTGGGGGTCCCCCGGGGGGAAGTAGCTCAGGGGGGAGGATGAGCCGGGAGAGCCAGAGGAGAAGGCGAATATGGCCAGCAGGAAAGCGGCTCAGCCCCAGGGCTGGAGCAGACTGAAGGAGGGCAGCAAGGAGGCCAGGAGCAGCCCTGGGAACTGGCTGGATCCCCCCGGGAAGCCCCGTTCCCTCCCGGCTCCACAAGCATCCCTCCCTCTAGAGAAGGGCCGG
>NW_009259126.1:60518-61178 GCF_000687185.1 Egretta garzetta | reverse complement strand
CGGGGCTTTTCTTTCTCGGGGAGCGGGCGGCTGGGCTAAGCCTCACAGCCGCTCCTCCCGAGGGTGCCCAGCCCTATCAGCCAGCGTCCGGGGGGCAAAGCAGCAGCTCCCAGAGCACCAACCGCGCTGAAGCAGCCGCCAAATTCCATCCATCTTCTTGCTTTACGCTGGGGAGAGGAAATCACCACGTGACCGGTCAGCAACGCTCCTGATCCAGCACCACCCTCCCTCCCCCAGCGCCGGTGATGGGACCGGTGGGAACAGGCAGCGTGCCGGGGACACACCGTGCCCCAGAGGGAGTTTTTGGGGTGGCAGGAGCTGCGGCAGCGATCCAGGGAGCGCAGCCGGAGCTGCAGGTGAGGGCTTCCCTCGTTGCACCAAGCAGCATCGTGCAGACGCGTATGAACTGCAGGGGAGGAAAATCTATTTCCCCGGGAGGGAGGTAACGGGGTGCTTAGTAGTGAGGAACGACCGATTTAGGAGGGAAGGAAAAGCAATCCCCCCAGCCTCCCTTCCCAGATCTGTTATCATGGCCCCAGGAAGGGACCCCCCGGGTTGCGGGGCAGAGGCGACGTTCAGCGAGCGCCGGGAGCCGCGCCGTGCCGAGCCCTCGAGCAGCGGCCCCGGCAGGAAGCAGAACCGAGCCCAGCACACACCCAC
>NW_009259126.1:59516-60440 GCF_000687185.1 Egretta garzetta | reverse complement strand
CAGGGGGAAGCCCGGGGCCTGGCTCGGGGCTCGCTCCTTGGCAATAGATCCTCCCAGGGAGGTTTCCTGCCACCGCCTGTGGAGGGAAACCGGCTCACTTGCCACTGGGGACAAGCAAGGGACAAGTTCAAGCTGTCCCTGGGAGCCAGGAGCTCTGGGCACAGCTCTCCCAGTGCCCCCAGCTTGCCCACCAGCTCCCCTGCTCAGCGGGGCCCTTTAATTTCCAGAGCCTGACAATCCTTGGTCCCCTTGGGGGGCTCGCCCTGAGAAGGGGCGCAGAGCCCCAGCACGGCCAGGGTGAGCTGCGGCTGCGGCGCCGCTCCGTTCTCCCGTGAGCGGCACGAGCGAATCCCTCTCGGCGTCTCCGGGCTTTGTAGAGAAGACATCAAACGCCTGCTTTTAAGTTTGAAGGGGCAACACAGGGACGCAGGCACGACCGCGCTCCTCCTCAGGCACGCCCCGTGCGGCACCCGCGGTGGTTTGGGGCTCCAGGGCTTACCCAGCGCCATCGGGGGAGCGTTATCGTGCAGGATCTGCTTGGCAGAGGAAGTATTACACGGGGCGGGAGGCTCCCACGCCCCCGCCGTTCACGGCTCTTTCCTGCACGGGTGACACATCCCACACCGTCTACTACAGCTTTCTGTTCAGTCAGACGGGGGCTCTTGCCCTCTTTGATGTCCAACACTTTCTAGCCGACAACAACGCAACTCCTACCCGAGAGAAGCACCTACGGGTACCGCTGGGGTTAACAACTTTCAGCCTCACTACACGCAACCGCGCTTTCCCTCTCACACGTTAAATAACCTGCAGCTATTTCCGACGCCTGAGCAAAGCGGCAAAACATGAAGTGGGAGTAGGGCAAAGCGCCGGGTCCGTGGCGGCGGCAGAAGGCACGTCTGCATCCACGTCTGCGTCCCCGCGGAG
>NW_009259126.1:58062-59253 GCF_000687185.1 Egretta garzetta | reverse complement strand
GCTGGGATAGAAGCCCACGAGGGGACAGCCTGGAGACAGGCAGGAACATTCGCGGGCGCTTCCCGGTACATCCTGACGCAACCTGAAGGGTTCAGCTTTAAATCCTGTCCGGGCTGGATGGGCAAACGGCCGGGCAGAGCGCGGCAGGGGGACAGAGGCGCGTTTGGGAGGTGCTACGACACAAGTGTGCTCGCTCCCTGCTGCCAAAGAAGCGCTGTGAACGGCGTCCATCAGTCCCTAAAGGGCTTTGCTCACCACTGCAGAACAACAAGAGGGCCAAAGCACGCGCCAGTAGCCAGCGGCTCGCAGGATCAGCTCTTTGGTCCTTTAAAAGGGCACAGCCAGAGCGCTCATCCCCTTCACAGCTGCGCCCTCCCCCTCTCTCCTCCAGGGAGCCGGGGCTCCGACCTCAGCCATCAGCCGCAGCGTCACATTCCAGGACATCCAAAGAGTGGCAGAGTCCTGGAGACGGGCACGTCGGGTCGCTGCTGCCAGGGAAGAGGCCCCCAAGCACAAAGCCATCTCTATCCCGTGAGAAGCAGCAGCAGGGAATTTTGCCCCACGAGCTCCCTCCAAGAAGGAGCGGCGATGGAAGGACACTGCCCTACGCTAACCGGAGCGGAGCAGGGAAGCAGGAGCCGCCACCTCCGCAGCGGAGCCGCCAGACGGGCTCAGAGAGCACGGGCGCTGTTTGCTTCCAGCCCAATTACCTTGCTGCACATATTGTCCTTACTGCAGTTCTTGTTATCCTTGTCTGCTGCTTCCTCCTCCACCTTTACAAGGGAAAAAAATAAAAAAGGGTATAAATGAAAAGGCAGAGCCGGGGGGGAGGACGGGAGGAGACGGAACAGCTGGCGTCGGAGCAGTCGGGAGAGCATCGGGGTGGGATCTGGGGTGTTCCACGGCCGTCGGACACAGGGAGCTACAGAGGAGCTGGGATTCGGAGAATAAGCCAGGCAACCCGCTCGGGCGGCTTCTACTTCACGGAACAAAATGTGAGCCACAAAGATTTGTTCCTGCGAGGGACGGGGAGGTCACCGCCGGCTGGGACGCAAACCCCCGAGCCCAGTTCCTCGGCTCTGCGCAGGGTGCACGGGGAGCGCTGGGTGCTCTACGAAGCCGAACTGCGTAACCACGCGCTACCGAGCCTCTCCGCCTCCTCAGGGCCGGGACAAAGTGGCTCCGGGGGCG
>NW_009259126.1:53154-53493 GCF_000687185.1 Egretta garzetta | reverse complement strand
GCTGGGATAGAAGCCCACGAGGGGACAGCCTGGAGACAGGCAGGAACATTCGCGGGCGCTTCCCGGTACATCCTGACGCAACCTGAAGGGTTCAGCTTTAAATCCTGTCCGGGCTGGATGGGCAAACGGCCGGGCAGAGCGCGGCAGGGGGGCAGAGGCGCGGTTGGGAGGTGCTACGACACAAGTGGGCTCGGTCCCTGCTGCCAAAGAAGCGCTGTGAACGGCGTCCATCAGTCCCTAAAGGGCTTTGCTCACCACTGCAGAACAACAAGAGGGCCAAAGCACGCGCCAGTAGCCAGCGGCTCCCCGGATCAGCTCTTTTGTCCTTTAAAAGGGCAC
>NW_009259126.1:39007-52316 GCF_000687185.1 Egretta garzetta | reverse complement strand
CTGCCACCCCGTTCGCCGGCGCAAGCCAAGAATCCTATTTTCTTATTTCCTGGAAAACTCTTCCAGGTTCCTACTCCTCCATCCCGCTGTGACATCCTCCAGCGAGCACGGCCGCCGCGGTCCAGACCCCGCGCGTCTCCATCGCGCCTCCCACACCCAGCACGGTGCCAAGCCTGGATCGCAGCCACGCCGAGGACGAGCACCAACACCCCTGCCACGGGCCAGGGCCCAGCAGGCAGGAAGCTTCCAGGTAAGGAAAGAGGGAGGCATCGTTCCCATTTAGGAGCAGGCAGCTGCAGGGCAGATTTTCCTGCATCACCATTTCGGAGTTGCCACATTTCAGCTCCGTTTTAGTAGCCAAATCCATCACCTGGCAGAAACATCAGCGGAAACTGGAGGGCGGACGCCAATAGCACTGACCCAATCAAGGGCAACAAGAGCGGATCCAGGCTCTGACAGTTGCTCATCCCCGACCCCACGAGGGAGAGCAACGCCTCTGGGAGAGCAGAGACATGGGATGGTGATTCGGTAGCCGCACACGGGACAAACCCGGGCCAGAGCACCCGGGGGCCGGCCGAGCAAGCTGACTGCCGGCGGCTTTTCTAGCTGCTCCCTGCCTCCTCCCCACAAGCAAAGCCGACGGGAGCAGTCCCGGGGGAATGACAGATGGGGGGCAACCCCAAGGAGCAGCAGACGGACGCGAGGTGATACCATGTCTCCCTCGAGCGGGAGGAGAGGCCGGGGGAAGCGCAGCGGTGGGGATGAAGGCAGGGCGGGCTGGCTCGCGTGCATCTCCCCACCCGGGGCTCAGAGCCAGGTCTAAGCACAGCTTCGACAGGAGAAGGCTGAGCAGGCAGCACAGGCTGGGATTCAGGGAAAAAAAAAAACCCCAAAACCTCTCTGTAGTTCTCAGCAGCTTTTCACCGGAGGCTCCCGCAACCCTTTCTGAATAATTCAGCAGCCTGCACAATCTCTCCGGAGGACGGACACTTTGCCGTCTGCGTTCAGCGGCAGAGATCAGGGAGCGGCCGGCCGCGGTCACACGGCTGGGAATTGGTTATCCTGGTCAGTCACAGCTGCGTGAGGCTTCCCCAGCACCAGGAGCTCCTTGCTCCAGCTGCAACGCGAAGCACTCTCCGCCTACAGAGCTCAGGCCTTGAAAGCCAGCCCGTCTGCCCCCGCGCCCCCCGCAGACCCGGTACCGCTCCTCTCAGCCTCCCCGTACAAGCAGAAACGCTTGCTGCTAAAAGCCTCCCGTAAAAGGCGAAGCCGTTTCCCTGCAGTTAGGGGTCCTTACCTCCTTCCTCCACTTGAGCTCGCAGAAAACCCGTTCGAAGCACTCGTGCATGTAGTTGAACTGCAAAGAGAAGGCGGGCGTCTCTCAGAGCAGCAGGCGGCCCCAGGCAGCCGCCCTGGCTCCCAGCCCGAGGGAGTCTGGCACTGGTTGCCAGCCCAGAGCTCCCCGTGCTGCGGGCTCCTCCTGGTGGCCACCAGCCCCTGCGTCTCCTCCTACCCCAAAAGCTGGAGCAGAGGGTGCTCCTCCAGCTTCTAGAGGGAAAACAAGCAGGCTCTGGGCTTTTCCTTAGCAAATCTGCAAAGAACAGGGGTACTTACGTAGGGGGTGAAGATTTTAACCCATCGGGGTTTCTTCTCTCCTCGTGCGTATTCGAAACAAAATGCCATTCCCTCTTCGTCCGTGTCCCACCGCTGCATTTCATCCCATTCGAATGCTATTACCTGGTTCTGAAGGAAGAGGAAACCCATGTGAGGCCAGAGCCCGGCAGACTGCGAGGAAGGGGAGGTTTAAGGCAGATCAGGTGGCAAAAGTGAAGGCACACGACGGGGGAGTGAGGATGCCTGGGACAGCCTTGCTGCAGAGAAGGGAACCAGCCAAGGAAGCAGCAGTGGAAACACACGCTAATACCCACAGAGCAGCCGGAAAAACCCCTGTGCCCCCAGCCACTGCCAAAATCCCTCCGGAGGCCTCCCAGCAGCAGTCCCGAGCCCCAGAGCTTTGGGGACACGGTGCTGGTGCAAAGCCGAGGTGGAGGCTGGGGGCTGAGCCCAGCTCCCCGGGACGTCCCGGCAGAAGCCCCCTTACCTCCAGCTGGCCCTCCTCTGTGCAGGCGTGGAGTTTAAAGTGCTTAATGCTGATGGCTGTGATCACGTGTCCCTTCCGCCGAGAGTCGCAGGAGCAGTGGGGGAAGATGATCTCGTTGTAGCCCTCGCACGTCCGTAACATGTTTAAGTACTGCAGAGAGAAGGCCGCAGGCATTAGCTTGCTCGGACGAAGGGAAGGGGACCCCTGCCGCCTCCTGCTTCTCGTGTCACCTCCATCTCTCGCATGCCCTAGGGCTCATCGCCCCCTTGGGAACCCCTGGCTTTACCCCAGCCCAGAGAGGCTGGATCCCCTCCGAAGGAAATCAAACCCCCACAGGCAGCGGGGCTGTGCTAGGGGAAGGAGGGAGCCCCCTCCCCAGAAGGTGAATCCATCCAGGTACAGATGTGCACGGAGCTCCCCGGGGCCCCGAATGCTAGAAGCCCTTTCCAGGAGGGCCGGTGCAGCAGAGTCGCCGATCGGCGCGACCACGTTCCCGCAGGAAAGGGTACGGATCCGAGCAAGCAGCTACAGCAGCCCTGGGACCGAACGCACAGCTCTCGCCCGAGCCACCCCCTCCTGACCCCTCCGGCCTGAGGATGAGACCAGGAAGAGAGGCTGCCGGGCCGACGTGGGCTCCGGGTCTTGCCGGGTCCTTCGATACGAGTGCTACCATTCCTGACAAGGTCCGAAGAGGTATTTGGGCCATTTCTTTCTTTCTGAGCATAGCCCAGACAAAGCCGCGCTGTGAGGACACCGGAGAAGCGCTGGGAGCTCAGAGTCACCGCTCGGGACGTGGGAGAAGCCAGGACCTTCTCCAGGGGCTGCTGCTCCAGAACCCTGCAGCCTCTCACTGCCTGGGAAGGGTTTACACAAGGGCACAACCACAACAAAGCCTGCAGGGACTTTTTAACCAAGGAACAAGCCACATCCAGACCGGAGGAAGGGAACAGATCCTCAAGTGCTGTGCTGCAGGCAGGACCCTTAATAACACGGAGCGGGGAAGAGGATGAAGTGCTTTGACTTTGTAGGCTCCTTGGGACACAGACGTCGTCTTCCCGACGCCCTGCTAGACCGGGGCCCTGCCGCTCCGCGCGTAAACGCAGATCTTTCTTCGGTCAGTATTAGAAATCCGGTGAGACAAGCAGAAACAAGAGAGCCATGAGACAACCCACAGGAGGAAGCAGCTATTTACTGATCCTTATCATCAGTTAATAATTACCCTTCTTGGCTTAGCATTTCGGGTGACCCTTCCGGGGCACACCCCGAGGCAGTCCCCCAGCAGGGACCTCGACAACTACCGCAGTCAAGCGGGCTCTGGGGCCTGACCAAGAGCAGCCAAACAGGAGATGGGGATCCCCAGGCCATCGGCTCTTCGAGAGCGGCCAAGCCGGCCACGGGAACGCAGGCGGGGTGCAGCGCGTCGGGGGACGGGCGGCCTCCCCTCATTCGGTACCAGCAGCCCCCAGTGACACAAGAAGTTATTTACAGATCAGATTCTTCTGCTGCTTGGTCTCCAAGCCAAGCTCGCCGCTGGCAGATGAGCTCAGGGCCCCCCCTTCGCTCCCCCAGGTCCCAGGCGGGCGGGCTCATCGAGTCGTACCGAGCCCCCAAGCATTTGCTGGGCAAAGCAGTAACAAGGCAGAAAATCCCTGACCAGACAGCGAGCTCTGGCACAGGATTTGCAATCTGGGAAGACTTCTGCCAGACACAAAAAAGAGAAACTAAGGCACAGAGGGGGCCACAATTTGCATTATGAGCGGGCCAGGACCTACCCCTCCCCTGGCTAGCGCAGCCCCTCCCCTGGCTAGCCCAGCACCATCTCCGAGGCGGTCTGAGGCAGAAAGAGACCTTTGCCTCCCCATTACTAGGAAGAAACAGCCATCCCCGAAGGGCTGCGGGTGAAGGATTGCTCCACCGCACGTTAAGCGCCTCACCTTTCAACACTGGCAATAACCCACGGGCTTTTATCGCTGCCTTGTCTGGAGCTGAGTCAATGGGTGATCTTGCCAAGGACAAGCCGCTGTTCGAACGCACCAGGCACGAGGGGCGGTTTTGGTTCGTGCGGCAGCCGACCCTCGGGCACGGCCCAGCCCTGCGCCTGGCATTCCCCCGCGCCTGCACGCCCTGCCAATCCCTCCTGCGCTAAGCCCACAGCGCTCCACGGTTATTGCTTTCCAAGAAAGATGGGTTTTTCGAGGCTGCGGGCGTAGAACGGTTTGGGCTGGAAGGGACCTTTGAAGGTCACCCAGTCCAACCCCCTGCCACAGGCAGGGACATCTTCTGCTGGATCAGGTCGCTCAAAGCCCCATCCAACCTGACCTTAAACCCTTCCAGGGATGGGGTACCCAGAGGTCCTCTGGGCAACCCGTGCCAGGGTCGCCTTCCCAGACACAGCGGTGCAGACAGGAAGGAAAGCGCAGAGGACGGGGAGGGTAACTCACCATGACCATCTTTCTCTGCTCACACAGCTTCTGTAACTGGTAGGACTTCTCCTCTGCTTTGATGTAGCCTTTCTTGACATCATCAACAGCCTAAATGGAAAAAGGGAAAGGAAACCCAGGAGGTCAGGCTAGAGGATCTCTTCACCACGTCACAATGCTTCGCCCTCCCTGGCTGGCCCCGAGGCTGCTTGGAGCAGCCACCCAAATTCACAGCCCCGGCAAGGTGACCAGCGTAGCCAGGGAGGCAGAGGGGTGGCCAGGCTCAGAGGGGTGGTTCTTCACACTCCCCGACCCCTGCCATGAGCCCCTGACTGCCTTGGGGAGCGTACGGGTGCCCAGGCATCCAGGAGGACTTTACGTCCCCTGGCAAAAAAGGAGGGATCTGGAAATGCTGGTACCTGGTATCCTGCTTTTGCCGTCAGCCACAGGCTGGTACACCCCTTCCGCTCCAGACACAGCCGTCTCCAGCAGAGCGGCACTGGCTTTTACCCACTGTCTGCTGGAGCCGTTGGCATGAAAATGTATTTTTCCTTCACGACTGAGAAGGCAGCCGGCTCCTTACTCTGGCTCCCCCGCTGCCCGGCGACGTTTAAAAACCCCCCAGCCAGTGAAGAGCCAGTCCAGGTGATCAAAGGATTTGACAACTACTGTTTTTATTTTATTTCAATGTGTACCAGAGGCTGGTACAGGCGCAGCTCAGAGAGCGCTGGGGCAGCATTTTTGCTGGTTGAGACAGAGCAGGATTCATCTTCCTGAACCTTGCAGATATCTGCCCCTGAGCTGGTCATCCTAGAGGGGCTTTACAGAGGCCATGGGAGAACATAGAATCATAGAATCACTTTGGTTGGAAAAGACCTTTGAGATCATCGAGTCCAACCTTTAGCCTAACCCTGCCATTCCACCACTAAACCATGTCCCTCAGCACCTCATCTCTCCTTCTTTTAAATACCTCCAGGGATGAGGACTCGACCACCTCCCTGGGCAGCCCATTCCAGAGCCTGACAACCCTTTCAGTGAAGAAGTTTTTCCCAATGTCCCACTTCATCCCCAAGAATCTGCCTAAAGCCAAATCACAGGCAGGAACACCCCCTTCCTTCGGGTGGCCCCTACGGCCCCTTTCCCCAGCCGGTTGCAGACACCTTCACTGCCAACACACAGAACTGAGGAAAGTGTCTCCGAGCCGAGGAGCGCAGCCCTCCAGGAGCCGCTGGCTCGCTCCGTGCCCCGCAGAAAGCGGCACAAGTCCTGCCTCCTGCTCCGACTGCGGCTTGGCCACGAGCTCACCACAGCGCTGCCAGTTCACCCGACCCGTGGGCTTCTACTTCTCTACAGCTCTTGGGCACCCACCTGGTGGAAGAAGTAGGTGACTGCCAGGTCGTTGTCATTGAGAAGAACCTCCTCCTCTGTAGTGAAGAGCCATTTTCGGATGGTCAGGCACGTTCCCGGCACCGCCGAGGTGTAGTTCTGCACGTAGAGTTTGTGGGGGAATTCATTGGGCGCCAGTTTGCGCACTGGAAAACGCACAAGACACGGAGGTAAGCACACAGCCCCACGCAGCGTCGGCAGCGTTGTCTGTGACCGCAGCCTGGCTGCCGTACAAACCAACGCTGGTGATGCCCTTCAGCTGAGCCAGCTGGGATCAGGACCCCAGCTCTGCTCCAAGGCCCTTCCTTCTCCTCCCTGACCAAATCCAGCTTTTTTTTTTCAATACCTGATTCCACAGCGTCGGACCACGCTGGTTCTCTAGAGCCGCAGGCAGGACTCTGCGTGAGACTGAACTCCTCTCGGCCGCCGGAGCTCAGCGTGGCTCTCGAGCATCAGCGCCGCAGCCTGACTTCATCCCCTCCTGTGCACAGAGGTCCGCCCTGCCTGAGCCTCAGGGTCGCAGCGCCCTGGACCTACACACTGTCCCCACAGCGTGGGGGGACTGCAGAAGGTGTCCCCCCCCATCCTGGCTGGCTGCCACCAGAGCCCAGACAAAACCTGCTGCATCGCTCAGCCAAGCTGGAGCAGCTGGGCCACTGGTCGGGACACTGACTGTCTTCAAATCTGCTTTACCCAGCTGCAGTGGACAAAAAAAGGCGGGGGCCAGTACGTCCCCTTCGCCGGGTAGGGATACGGTCACTACCTTGCTGCAGATGGGGCTCGCGCTTTCCAGAGGCATTAAATGGAGTGCATCCAGATGGGAATAAACGCGGATGTTCACAGCGAGCGTCCAGAAAGCACAAGCCATAAAGGTGAACTGGAGGTAGTTTTTACTTTCCAGTGCAGCCTGAGAAGTGCAGCACTCACAGCAACGAGGAATCGGTAGCTCCAGTTAGAGGCTGGCACCGTAAAAGCTTCCGGCAAGAGACCGTGCCGGCGTGCTGCAGCATCCCATCTCCCAAGGGCAGGCATTCCCACGCAGCCCTGCCCGGCCTCGGCAATCTCAGGGCGTGTCGCCCCCCCAGCCCTGCTCTTCCCCCACCACGGCCGTGCCCTGCTCCGACACGCCAGCACCCCGTAACCCTCAAACGCGACCGCAAAGCCGGTGGCAGAGGCAGCTCTGCAGTGCCAACAGTTTTACTGGAGACTGGTGATCTCTGCTGCCCCAGGGTCAGCATCTGAAGGCAAACCCGGCCTGTTCTGCGGGGCGAGTCATTTTAGGAGGGCTTTAAGTAGCTAAAAATCGCCCTGGCCATTCACCCAGAACCTCGTGAGCACGAGGAATGGCCCTAGAAGTCTCCTCCTCCAAGGCACAGTTTGCCCTGACAACAGGATGATTTTGAGGATGACAATCCAGAAATGAAGGTACCCAGCTGGGAATGAGAAATACACCTGGCTTAAATCCCAGCGCCGGGAAAAAATAAGACACAAACCAACCACTACACCCGTTTTGTGGTGCGACCGTGACATTTTGGCCTCTCTACAGCTTCAGCAAACCCCACGTGAAGCTGGGTGAAACCAGAGATTGCTGTGGCCAGGGATCTGAACCACAGCCCGGAGGCTCCGGCACATGCTAAGCGGGAAGGGTGGCAATTACTTAAGTGCCAAAATGATCACTTGGAATCCCACAGTCAAGCCTCAAATGCCATCGGGATTTAACCACGGAAGAAGAGATGAGAAGCCAAGATGCAGCTTGCAGCACATCCCCTCCAGGACCTGGACACCAACCCACACCTATGTGCGTGCAGACCGAGCGTGCCCTCGATCCACTTTCCTTTCCAGCAAAGGAAAAGGAAAAAATCCATCCCAAGCCACGGCGGGTGCCCCCTCTCCAGAGACGGCTGCGTTGCAGCGACGCTGCCCACATGCTGGACCCTTTGAACTGAAGTAAAATGCATCTCTCCATTTAACAAAAAGCTCGTCTCCCTGAACTGCTTAAGAGAGGGAAAGCCAAGCGGCAGCAAAAAAAGCCATCAAACTTTGAGGGCTCCTCATTGCCAGCACCTGCTGGGCCTGCCCGATTCCTCGCAGGGGCTCCTGATTTCATGAGCAGAGATAAGAGCCAAGAGTGCCACCGGGCGCTGCAGAGCTTCCTCAGTCGCCCGCCAGCACCGATGGGATCAGGAGACTTACCGAAGGAGTGATTGATCACTTCAAACAAGGCGAAGTAGTTTGCGGTAATACTGTCCATTCCAACTTTCGCAGCCACAGCCTGAAGAGCAACCAAACGGGAAAACGGGGTGAGCAAGCCAGGAGCCAGCAGCCGCCCGTCCTGCTCTGGGGCAAGGCTGGCTTCGTACAGGTCATTCCCAAGCACTCCCTAACCTGAGGTGCTAGTCACCACGGAAAGCTGAATTTTACTCTTCCAGTAAACCCAGACGTTTTCTTAAGCAAGGGCTTAGACTCTCCTGCTTTCGCCTTCCTGGAAACCGCTCCGTATTTTAAGTGCCACCACAGCTGGCAATTAGGTCACGTCTTCTTCTGATGCCTCCGGCTTCAGCGCCAACAGAAGAGGCGCGCACACCTCCCCTAGCAGTTGTCTCCAACCGCACGCTAGTACTGCAGCCCAAGCTCGCAGACCTCGGCGGAGGCGACGTGAAATTCCAGAGGCTGCATCCCAAAGGCACGGCCGCACTGCGAGTCCCAGCTGCAGGACTCTGCCGCGCAGAGCTGGGGCTCCCGAGAGCCTGCTCTTTCCCAACCCTCCGGCTCCCTCGCTTGCAGCAACGTTTTTAGTCCCCCTTTCATAACAGGTCTCCCCCGCACCATCTCATTCCCCCCGATCCATTGACAGCTTCTACTTTTCTTCCTGCAGCGCTGGCTGAAGTCACTCATCCTTAGTTTCCCACTTAGCGCTGCGCCTCCGGCCACTCGCAAGCCTGTAATCTGGCCGGAGGATTCCCCAAAAAGGGTCACTGCCCTCAACTGGCCGCCCTGCCACGCAGCCGCAGCGAGACTCGTGTGTTGGCTGCAGGCAGCTCTTGGATCCAACCCCTCCACCGCAGCCGCTGCAGGCCGTAACACACGATCTGTCTCGCGCTTGGAGGCATCCGCCAGCTTTAAGATGTTATCAGCGAGAATTAATTCGGCGATGACTCTGTCCTTGCAGCCAAGCCTGCCAGCGGAAAGCGCTGCTTCAGCACGGCGTGAGGCTTGAGCTCTCCAGCATCCCTGCCCTCTCTGCTGCAGCAGCGCGGCGGCGCTGATGCCCTCCTGCACTCGGAGAGGAGCAAGCGGGCACCCACGGGGTCTTGGTTAACATCCAAATTGTTAAAAAAACCAAAAACCCCCAAAAAACTAGCTCACCTGGTACACCTGGTCTGTAGTGCTGTTCTTTTTGACTCTGACCGTCACTGTTGTTATATCTGGTAACGCCACGCGGAGCTCCACGTCCGAGACGCCGTTGTAATTCTGGAGGAGGGAAGAAGAGAGGACAGAAATCAGCACCACACGAACTGGGCCCCAAGCTCTACGGACTACTTATTGCCTCGCACTGGCTAATTAAAGCGGTCGCTTTAACAACCAGCTGCTCTGCAAGCCTCAGGAATCCCATTCCAGTTGCACCAGAGGAATTCTGAAAGGAGGAAGATGCAAGCTGAGCAAACCGCCGGAGACCACGGCGGGGCAGGGTTTTCCACTCACGGGTTTGCCAGCAAAGAGCGAGGGAAAGCTCTGGGACGTGGCACCATGGAAAGGTTGGAAAAGGAGCAACAGTCGAAGGGCAAACAGCAACTCGCTGCTGCTGCTGCCTGGTACTCAGCGTGGCCGCTGCCTTTCTGGCCAAAGGCTGACGAATACAAATGGCTCATGAACGCAGAGCTGCCCGGGCTGCCGCCAGCACAGAAACCAGCAGTGAACTCAGGGAACGTGGGGATTTTTTTTTGCCACATCTCCCCTTGCCCGAGAGCAAGGGGCCGTGATAAGGCCTTGCGGCCAGTTCTGCTCTGCGCACGCCTCCAAGAGTGCCAGCGACGTTGCTCCTAGCTGCTGCTATGGAGGAAAGGTTCCCACGCGCAAGGAGGGACAGCAAACTGCAGCCTTGTCTTTTTGCTGTGGTTTTCTATTCAAAGGACGGAGGCTTTGGCAGGGAAGGAGGTGGCAGAGCCTCAGTGCTGTCACCTACCTCGTCCGACTCCGACAGGAACTCCTGCATGATGTCGCTCTCCCCGATGACACGTATCGAACACACTGCAGGACAGAGAGAGCAGGTTAGCGGGGTGCCTGGGGAAATGGGGACCCTCCCCTCCCAGGACCAGCCCAAAACTGACACGGAAACCACAACTGCCTGTTCTGCGGGCGGTGTGAAACAAGGCTGGTATCTCCAGCCTGGAAAAAACCTGCTCAAAGCAAGTGCTCTCCGGGCTGTATCAGGTGTCCTGGCACAAGGACTGATCCAGCCTGAACCCCCTACAGTAGCAAGCGACGGGAGGTGTTGAGTAACTCAACAGGATATTCCCCACGGGTGAAATCCAGGCCCCAGGCACACAGCCAACAGGAGGCTTAGCCTATACTTAAAAGTGGGCAAGAATGCCATAAATAGTACTTTTGCCTCTAAATAAAGAAGGTTATTCCAGAGGGACTGGAACTATTTGGGAGTTCAGGCCAAGCTCAGCAATCGATGGGGACCCGACCTGTATCGTGTTGCCTCCAAGACGCAACCAGGCTGCCCCTTCCTCCAGCCAGCCGGCAGCTGAGGATGAAGACGAAGGAGCTGGGCAAGGCAGGGCTGAGGTATCAGCGGGGTGGGGAAAACCTGACCCATATCCACCTTATGGGAAGAGGGGGCTTTGCTCCCAGGTGCCGGGTGAGGGAAGAGGCTGTTAACTCACACACGCTAACTGAGCTGCTTCCAGGCAGCTACGGCAATAGAACAGCATCACAGGAACGAGGGGTCATTGCTCCCCGAATCCCATCCACAACCTCTTCACTGCAAAACGCGGGGTCGGGTCTTTCAGCCAGACCCTCCGACGCAGAGGAAAGGTTTTGCATCCACTTTCCCATCACTTGAACTCAACCTAAAGGGAACTTCTGCTGCAGGCACCACGATTCCGATCGGAACGGACCAAAGCGCTCGGCCGCGAGCAAGCCCAGGTTGAGCTGAGCTCCCCTGATGAGAACGGCCTTGAACACGACTTCCTCCCTGCTGCAGAGCTTCCCTCCTCTTTCTCCTCCCCATGCTCCTTCATCTCCGAGATTACCGGCGAGCAACATGACACTATAAATAAAAGCTCGTTACGCGTTAAAAAACTAATTACACATTTTGTTGTTGGAAGGGCGCTGCAAGCCTGTAACACGTGCACCGTTAAGCTGTGCAAGCCTGAGCTCCCTCGCACCGCTTCAGCCCTAAAACCCAACCCAACGCAGAGCCTCCTTCCCCCCCCAGGTAAGCACACACCCGGGAAGTTCGGGACCACCCATGGAAGGATGTACCCTGAGGATTTGTTTCCTGGCGTGCGGCCGCCCAGGCTCTCCGCCCAGCTCAGTACCTTTCTCCAGGTACTCCTCCAGCCCTCGCCGCCGGGCGTCCAGCTGCTGCTCCGACAAGGAGAACGGCCACTTCCCCGGGAGACGCGGGAAAGTGAAGTTGGCAAATTCCCGTTTCAGGTTCTGGTGCAGGATGGCAAACTCCCGGTACCGCTTCGAGCAGAGCTGGCGGCCCGCCATGTAAACATTGTAGACCTGCAGGGAGGAGAAGAGGCTCACTGGGGCAAGAAAAGTTTTCCAAATCTGAACCGGCACAGCTCTGCCTTCTGGACCCACAGGTAGCACAAGTTTAAATTAAGAGGGTTTGAGCAAGAACGAGAAACTGGTTTGAATAGTTAACTGTGCCGCTGCCGATCCCTGGAGCTGGGGAACTTCCCAACTACTGCCTCCACCTGACAGCAGCAGGATCGGCCCGAGTTCAAGGTGCTCCAAGAGGAGGAGAAAACCCCCAAGCCCTTTACGAAAGGCCCTGAGCCCCATCACGGCATTCACCTGGGTCATCTCCTGCACAAGCTGCAGGCAGGAGGGTCCCCGAGGTGCACCAAGCCACCGCCAGACGCCACCGCAATCCCCGGCTGACCGCACCAAGAGCCTCGGCGCCTTCCAGATGTGCTTGAAGCTACAGCTGAATTTCCAGCTTGCCACAGAATTGAGCCTCACGTTGCAGCCAAAGCCCCCGAGCTTTGGAGTCAGGGTCAAGGGCTACTTTCATCGACACACAGCGAGGTCCAAAACCAGCCCCTGGCAGCCGTCAGGCACCACCACGGGGCAGATCCCAGGGGAGAGGCAGCATGAGATCTTTTAGGAACACCCCGTGTTAACCGGTGTCTTCGCTCTGCGTGCACTCTTCCAGTTTCATTCTGGACACCGTTAAGGAAATAGGACCCTGGTCGCTAACAGGGGAGACCCAGAGCAGGACATTTCTCAGCACTGTGATGCTCTTCAGGGAATTCCCTTCCATTCATTAACCAGCCGCCTCCATTTTTAAAGCCAATCTGCTCAGTCTGGCAGGCAAGTTAAACAAGCTCTTATCTAGGCATTGCTAATATGCCCTCGGTGATAAGGAGGTCCCAGACAGCAGTGTTACCTTAATTAGCTTCACACGAGGACGGGGTGGCAGCGGGGAAGAGAGCAGGTTCACGCTTTTTCATGTCACACCAGGGAAGCGTTTGCGACCGCAGCCTTTCCTCTCGAGCATCGCCCTCCACCGCGCTCCCGAAGCCCAGGGGCTGGCAGAGCTCGGAGGAGTCGTCCAGCAAGAGGCCCGTGCTGAAGATGCACCGAGGGTGGCTTCAGCAGCGTTCAGAGAGACTCAAAGCCCCAACTCGCTCCCCAGAGGAGGGCCCGGAGCGGTCCCAGCTCGCTCGCCCTCCACGTCTGCGCTCCAGACTCCCCTCGTGGGGCAGGTACGCGCGCTCCAACAAAACCACAGCATTTCCCTTAAAAAGCAGCACGCGTTCAACCCTCCCGGCATCACCTCGGGAGAAGGTGCCAGATCCAAACGGCAGCAGCTATCGCCAGGCCAGCGAAGAGGCTCCCCCTGACCCCCCCGGCACTGCGCTGCTTTAAGGCCCTCTGGTTTCTACGGCCCTGCCTCTCCTGCCCCCCATACGGTGCGCCCGATGCCACGGCATCCCGCCAGCGTTCCCCGTGAGGCCGCGGATCCACGAGGATACCGTCCGTCCCCTTCGGAGATGGGCACGCCAGGGTGACACGTGGGAGCGATGCGCTCTGCGCAGCAGCCCGTCTCTTCTGGCGAGCCGAGCGCTGCTGAGCCCTCCCCGCCCTTCCTCTCGCACGCGCCGTTTCTGCGACGCCGACGCTGGCTCGTGCCTTCCTTGGGAAGGTGCCTCCGTCC
>NW_009259126.1:38600-38960 GCF_000687185.1 Egretta garzetta | reverse complement strand
CCCCACCCGGCCCCCGGGGCGCCCTGCCCCAGCCAAACCGACCCCCCAGGCCGGGGTGCGGGGGGGTGGAGGGAGCCGGTGTACGGCACAGATCTTCCAGCACAACTAAAACACCCGATACTCCTTGCCTCGTCCCAAGTCCCTCCACCTCATCGCCCACCCCCACTGATGGCAGCACAGTTCTCTGGCTCTGGAAAAACGAAGGCAGCACACAGAGCGGAGGAAAAATGTGGTCTGGACATGGGTAGGGCTGCACTCCGAACAATAATCAGCTATTTCAGGGGGAAGAATACCGCCCTTGTGGCACGCTTCCGTCTCTACCAGTCGCCGACTGAAGCTCGGCGCCAGCTGGGGTTCGGC
>NW_009259126.1:31439-33946 GCF_000687185.1 Egretta garzetta | reverse complement strand
GGATCCACGAGGATCCCATCCGTCCCCTTCGGAGATGGGCACGCCAGGGTGACACGTGGGAGCGATGCGCTCTGCGCAGCAGCCCGTCTCTTCTGGCGAGCCGAGCGCTGCTGAGCCCTCCCCGCCCTTCCTCTCGCACGCGCCGTTTCTGCGACGCCGACGCTGGCTCGTGCCTTCCTTGGGAAGGTGCCTCCGTCCTCAGCTGAGGGAGGAAAAAGTGATGAGCTGGTTTGTCATCTGCCTCCGGCACTTCACGCTGAAACGCAACCGTGTCCCGAGGGTGCCTGCTCCAGCCAAACCGACCCCCCAGGCCGGGGTGCGGGGGGGTGGAGGGAGCCGGTGTACGGCACAGATCTTCCAGCACAACTAAAACACCCGATACGCCTCGCCTCGTCCCAAGTCCCTCCACCTCATCGCCCACCCCCACTGATGGCAGCACAGTTCTCTGGCTCTGGAAAAACGAAGGCAGCACACAGAGCGGAGGAAAAATGTGGTCTGGACATGGGTAGGGCTGCACTCCGAACAATAATCAGCTATTTCAGGGGGAAGAATACCGCCCTTGTGGCACGCTTCCGTCTCTACCAGTCGCCGACTGAAGCTCGGCGCCAGCTGGGGTTCGGCTGCAGGCTCGGGGCCGGGGCACCGCGCTCTGCGTCCCGGAGAGACGCGGGGTGCTGGAGGACGGGGCGATCTGTGAACAGCATGGAGCCAGGCGAGGAAGCAGCAGAGCTAAGGAAGGCCAGGCCGACCGAGGAGGCTAAGTGCACCCCAAAGACGAAACAGGTCTGTCTTCGTCCCGCTCCAAACATTTCCCCACCAGCCACAGCCAGCACCAACCCTGAGCCGCAGAGGACGCACCCACCTCGGGTACTTCAGCGACGGATCATGTCAGCTCGGAAAATGACCACCAGCCTCCCCCGTAAATGCAACAGAAGAGGTGGGGAACCCAAAGGGAAAAAGACTTTTTACAGCTATTTCCCCTGACATTCCCTAAAGGGAAAAGAAATCCTGGAGATGGGAAGCTGCACTCCAAGGCATCTGCTCCCTTTGCTTTATTAAAGGTTGGACTTGATGATCTTAAAGGTCTTTTCCAACCAAAGCGATTCTACGATTCTATGATTTACGGCAATCACAGATGTCCTTAGCACTTGGTGTAAACCAGGAGATACAAAGGCTTATATGAACAAAATAATAACCTCCTGCTCGATCTGCACAGGAGATCAAGCCATTCCAGGTACATCAATAAAACAGCTCCCCAGCACGCAGGGAAGAGCTGCAAAGGAATAGCCAAGCACTGTGAGAGACGGGCAGGCCCAAATTAAGACAGCGTTGAAACAAGGCAATAATAAATTAACGTGCCTCCGTCCTGCAGACGGACAGCGCGCGCCGCCACCAACTGTCGCTAACAGCAAGGAGCGCGCCAGCTCGGCGTGCAGACGCTCCCCGTCTCCGGAGAACACCGCCCAGGCTGATACTAACCACAAACTTCTCGCCGTTTTGCTCCACGTGCTTGTACGTGGGGATGGAGATGGGCACAGCCTGTTTTTCCGTGTAGTCATAGAACGACTGCCCCAAAGAGTCATCGCTGGGATCCAGGTTATCGGCCTCGTGGGGAGGCACGGACAGCACCGTCAGAATTAACTCCTTCTCTCCTGCACGGATCAGGTCCACCACTTGCTTGTGCGTCGCTCCTTCGACGTTCACCCCATTCCTGCGGAGGAGAAAGCAGAAAAGCCGTAAGCAAGGCAGCGGTGGCTGCAGAGCCTTCAGACCACACCAGGACCAGCCCAGAGATCCATCCCCTACCTGCTTCCCCCAAAAACCCCTCCAGCCTCAACTGCTCTGGCTACTCCAGTTTCACTCTGGTCTAAGCTTCACCAACCTTTCCTATTGACGATTTCTGGTGCCATTAGTTACTGAATTATGTTTAAAGACCTCAGACACAACGAAACTTCTTTAAAGCTCCTTGGATATTTAAAACAGGCTTTGCAGTTCCTGCCATTTCTCAGTGGAAGGACACGGCACGTTCGTACCCAGAGCGCGAGCCTTTTCCCGTCAGCCCACGGCAAGCACAAGGAGACCACAGAACCGGGGCGGAAAACGCTGAACGCCTAACGCACACCGCTCCGCTAGGGCAAAGCCCATGTCCTGATCCTCTACTGCTCCAAAACGCAGGCAAATTTCCCTAAATCCAAACTGAAGCTTCCAGGTGAGCAAGAATGAGGAAGCGGGCAAGGAGGTAAATGGTGTCAGAAGGTGGTGCCCCCATCCACCAAGACCCAGCACCCCCGAGCACACCTCCTCGGGTGCAACCCAACGGAGATGCCCGTTCCCTCCAGTTATTTCCCAGCACACTGCTCTGCCCGGCCCCAAACAGCCCAGGAGCACTGCTGCAGCGAGTAACGGGTTTGTGCTTCCAAAATCACTCCAACCTGATCACCAGAGCTCCTCACAATGAGCCCCGAGCCCCTGGAAGCTCTGAGGACCCAGGACAGACCCAAGCCACC
>NW_009259126.1:29414-31407 GCF_000687185.1 Egretta garzetta | reverse complement strand
AAGTGCCCCTGCCATTCCTGCCCTCCCTGCCCGTGCAGGTAACCACCGCTTGGGTCTTGCTTTGCCCAGAAGATGGGGACCCTACCTTGGCCAGATGCTGGACCTACGCCTCGATTTCAAAGCAAAGAGAGCCGTTGGGTTCTCTTCCAAATCTGGAAAAGGATGAGCCTGCTTTTCCTCCTGACACGAGCTAAATTTAGTAGCGAGTCTCCATAAACTTGTGGTCATCACAAGTGTCTCCGTGAAGAGTTTGGTATCCAAAACATTCCCTGTGTAAACAGGAACCAGCAGAGCTTCACCCACTGCATCCCTACCAGTCAGCCCAGCCACGCTCTCGCATGGCTGCTGGAGAGCCCGGGGATCACCGGAGGCGACAGGTCCCTTTCCCCTCTGCTTCCCCAGCGGCTGCCTGGGATGAGCCTGGAACAAACGAGCCGAGGAGCTTCTCACCGCTGCCCCAGCTAGGCTAGAACTAGGTCCTCAGCCTCACTTCCCATCAGCGACACCACGCTTTCCCTTCTGCCAGCAGACCGGGAACAAACGCTCTGCCAGCTTCCTCCTCTTCCTCTCCTACACCCTCCTCAGCCCCCGGTGACTTCTGCTGCCACCCGTTTCCTCCCTGAGCTGACACCAAACCCCGGGAGGGGGCGAGGACAGGACCTGGGACTCCCGACAGTAAGACTGCAATGCATCATTTCATTCACAAAAACCTGGGAACACCCACCGCCGGCTCTCCGCCGCGCTGCTTTCTGTGAGCAGCTGCTGCTCTAGCAGCAGCCCTGCTCGCCCCTCCGCCGTGCCGCGGGAAGGAGCGGTCGGTACCGCAGCACGCGGGGCCGGGGCACTCGCACCTTTGCAATAAAGTCACCATAGCAACTCGGGCTGGAATCGTCATCGAGGAACCGACGGTGAAAGGGAACGGTAAATCACACAGCACAGGCAAATCAGGAGCAGCTGGCAAGGCGGGAGGAGCTCGGCTGAGACATGAGCCCCTTACACAGCCACGGACCTGCGGGATCCGAGAGCCGAATGCCCTTTTCCAAAGACAACGGGACACTTGGGTACTTTGCTCCTCAAGCTTCTGCCTCCATTTGGAGTTGGAAAAAAGACCCAAGCGTTACCTTTACCCTTCCAGGGGACACGTGTGGTCCCAGGAGAGGGCTGCTGAGCTGACCGCAGGGCTGGGTCCCCCCATATCTTACAGAAGGGACGTCCAAATCCAACAGCGGCAGATGACGACCAGATCCAAGAAATCCTTCCCTCCAGGAGGTACCGCAGGTGGCACATGGCTCTCTTCCGCGCAGGAAGGGAAATAGAACTCTGCTCGTGGTGGAGCAAACTGCTGCGGGGTGAAGACCATGGCTGGAGACCATGGCCAGGCACACACAGCCCCTGGCCAGCTCTGCCAGACTTCAGCAGCACTCGAAGAGCAACTTCCTCCGACAAATCACTTCTGTCAGCTGTCCACCACCAAACGGGGATGTGGTTACACCAGGAGCACAGGGTTCTGCCACCTTCCGCTGCAGGACGGCGGGCACGTCTCCTTCCCTCAGCGCCCGGCTTCCCCATCGCCTCGCCGGGATGCGAGCTGCCTTGCAGGAAGGTTACCGCAGGGACAGCTCTGAAGTCGGTGGGCAGAGGCGGTGCTGGAGCTGTTCAGTGCACGGTTGGACTGGGCAATGCGGAGCCTTCTCATGCTGTCCCTCTGCCAGGAGCACCCCCACCCCAACAGGGCTGCAAAGGGGGTCCCAGACGCTCTTGCCATCCCCCCTGGGAGCTGGGAGGAAGCCGTTTTCTTCCAGGTGCTGGTGAAGGTCGGTCTAGCTCAACGCTCACCATGACGAAGGGCTCACCTTGGCTGAGCTGAAGACAACGTAACCCCAAAGCGCTCGTTACCGTGTTTCTGTCTGCCATGGTCTCCCCGCGGCAGAGGGAACACACGCCCGTGCCGCAGCCCGCACGCCGGCGAAGATGCCTGCCCAGACAGGCCCCG
>NW_009259126.1:23187-29401 GCF_000687185.1 Egretta garzetta | reverse complement strand
CCCTGGCACGCGGGGGGCAAGATCAGGCGCTGCCAGCCTCGGCACTCGCCCGTCGGGGCTTGCCTGGTGCTACGGGGCAAGCTGAGCGCCGAGAATTACAGCGGGTTATGCTTCACAAAAGATCTTCGGCCTGTGGTTCGGCAAGCTCCAGCTGCGAAAAATACATGCTGGGGGGCAGAGCAGACCGGTGTTTGTTCACCGTAATGAAGTTAAAAGCCTCTTTGAGGCTGAGTTTCCAGAGCACCAGGCCAAAGACGGCGAGCAGCGGCTGCAGGCTGGCATGGTCCCCTGGCTGGAAGGAGGATGAGTGGCTGAAGCACCCCGCTCGCTCCCCCAAACCTGCTCTCACCAGCCACGTTTGAACCCGGGAACACCGTCGGCAAGCGTTCTCGACAAGAACAGGAACTGCTGGCAAATGCCAGGCAACCCTGAGGACGAAGCACGTGTTTGACAAAGCAAAATCCCCCATCACACTGACGCTAACGAGCAAGATCCCCAAGACTCAGAGAAGAACATTTCACTTCTCCCATTTGTACGCTGCATGACTCATTTTCTGCAAAGACTTCTTAAAATTTCCCAACTATCTGTCTGTCAAGAGTTGACAAGGAGATTTACTGCACGGAAGCCTGCAATAAGCTTCCTGGAGATTAAGACCACGGCCTGCCATTGTGCTTTGTTCAGGCAAATTACTGACCAGGCTGACAAACTGTCCAAGGAAAAAACACCCTACAAACTACTCACGTCATCTTTAAGGCTTTGCTTTTTAGCAGATGAGCGCCTTCAGCCACCCCGGGCTATTAGCGGGGCCACCACGGCAAAGCCCAGCTCTGCAGTCAAGGCAAGACCAGCAACCCCTGCGTAAAACGGGCGCAGCCGTACCTGCCTGGCACCGCGCTCCCACCCCAGCGCGGCAGAACCAGGCTTTGCCACGTGGATGTGGCCTCAGCAGCGAGACTGGCAGCAGTAGTCACATCACGACTTCATGTGTCACCTGGCTCTCGATGAGGACGGTCGCCGAGTCCCCATCTCCCCCCACCCAGCGCTTTGCACCTTCCTGCTTGGCTCAAAGCGCATCTGGCTCCGGCTCTGCCCAGGGCTGTACCTGAAGCCCATAAAATTCAACGCGTAACCAAGAAGCTCCGTGTGCTCCTGCTTCTCCTGTAACACACCCGTCCTCACCAATATTCAGCTGCGGGAGAGGTTTTAAGCGTGGTGCTGAGACGACAGCAGCGGTGACGGATTACTCTCTGCTCTGAGAAGGGCTGATGAAGGAAGAAGAGTGCTGAAGAGGAGATCCAGCGACAAGGGCAGTCGCCACAGGGATCAGCAGCCTCCTCGGGAGAGGCTCTGGGAATAAAGATGAACAGCTAATGAGCTTACAGGACACAGTGGCGTGGGGCAGCTTCTCCAGGCTCACCGTAGCCGCTGTGGAAACAGGCGCTCCATCGTCTTCACCCCTCTCCCTTCTCCAACCCAGCTAATGCCGAACTCCAGCTCCACGCCGCGTCGCCACCCATGCCTCATGGGGTGCGTTTGCCACGGGGCAGCCGCTGCGACGGTGCCGGCTCCCTTCCACCGGCTCCTCGGGAGAGCGACGTATCCGCCCGAGCGAGCCCCGGCGCCTTGAACAGACCCAGCTCCTCGCAGCTTCTCCCAGAGGAGGGTTAGGTTTCGCAGCTGCATGATACACCCGAGACCATTTAAGCTAAAACGGTTTCCCCGATGGGCAGCGCGCTTCCCCTCCGACTGCTCAGTCCCCAGCGCCAGGCGGCTGTCCGTGCAAGCCTTCCTCGCACGGAGCCATCCCAAGGCTGGTCAGCTGAGGCCCAAGCAGGATTTCCCCATTTCTGGTCACCCAGAAGGGAAGCCAGCCTCCCTCTTTCACAGCTAAGCAACCCAGACCCTGTCCAATATTATTCCGAACAGATTAAAAAACCCCAGGAAGGCCCTAACCATTGCAGTTCCAGCAACCTTTCCCATTTCTCTGATGTGGGAGAGACCAGAAGGTGGGATGGTTACCATTTTCACAGAAGCCTCTTAAGGAAGGACGTTTTAAGGAAGTTGTAGCATCCCCGCGCATGTTACGCTGCTCTGGCAAACAGCGCGGCTGCCGTTCGCCCGTCACGAGAGCAATGATTCCCTGCAAATTAACACCTCTGAAACACCTGGAATGAAGACAACGTTAACGTTTCAGAAGGCGAAGACCGAAACATTGCTGAAAAGCAAACAAGTACTGAGCTGTGAGTCACGCCGAGAAAGGAACAACACTTTGGACACTTCAGAAACCAAACCTGTATCAAACCTGCCCTGGAAGCTCAGGAGCAGCTAATTGCAATCAGCTTCCATGGCAGCAATAGGAGACACGGTCTAGGTCAAGGCTTCCTCGGGTTTTCCTTCCCTGAACCAGCAGCAAAACCACCCCGAGAAGACCAGGGACGGACAGGGCTGCTAGGCCACAAGCCCCACCGCTAGGACGGAGCTGGAGTGTAAGCGTAGCCTTCCTGACCGACAAAGCCACGATGTTTATGTTCCTTTTGCAGACCCAGATTCTCCTCTGGCTCAGCTCAAGCTGCCGACGACCAAGCTCAAGCCTGCGACAGCGGCTTTGGTCAGAGCTCCGAGCAACATCAACGAGCCCCCGAGGACTCTGCAGACCACACACTGAAAACCACCGTCATGAGAAGCTCCTCCCGAGGTGTCAGCGACGCGCCCCGCGGGGCTCCACGCTCCAGCTCGTCCAGCAGCATCCCGGAGTGTTCACGAGGCCTCTCGATGACGCTTCGGTTTGCAGCCCGCGTTTTGCGAGCCCGGCTTCGAGCCCCAGTAAAAGGAAACTCTCCCCCTGCCTTACATTTCATCCATCGCTGCTTCCTCGGGGCTCAGCCTGGTGAACAAGGAAGGGGAACGATGGGTGCAAAGAAAGCGGGGCGGCCGCTTCCACCGAGGCTACGGGGACCGACCCGTTTGCTTCGTTATCTCAAGCCGAACAAAGCCGGAGCGGAGACCGCAGGTGGCAGAAATGGGTTTAAATTTCTGCAGCTTCAGTCATGGCGCCCATTCCTAGGCACACACGGCGTTCTGTTTAAACAGACTGTACAAGTGTTAAAGCAGGGTAGATAAAAAGGCTCTTGCATTTATCTAATTGTGCGCTTAATGGAAAGCCCAGCACGCGAGGGTTCTTCATTTACCCACTGCTGTTATCTCTCAAGAAAGAAAAGATGCATTTGCAGTTTTTCACTCCAGCAGCCAACGCCAGCCTTATCGAGCGCACCGAGCGCAGCCTGGAAGAGGCAATCAGGAGACCCGAATTATTCCCAGTTCTAATCTACAGCCTTAACCGGGTGAATCCACACCCCCCCGCCCGCTGTGCCTCAGCAGCCCCATTCCCAAGAGGGGGAGAGATGCCGACCCACAGTAAAATGCTCCGAAAACATGCACAGGGAAGCGAGGGATGGAGCCTGGAGAGGCTGGGGTGAATTTGGGAATGCTATGGGGAAGATGGTATTTTTAAGAGGTGGGGGGGGAGGCGGGGAGAAGACCTCTCAGCTGGTGATTAGGGGGATTTTTCGGTTCGCCAGGCTGCAAGCCAAGCTCAACACCTCTCGTGGGTTCCCACGGCTGCGACCACAGCACAACCACCCCCCTCTGAAGCGGCGAGGGGGCCGTGCATCCCCGCGCGCCCTCCGCCTTCTCACCACCCAGGCGCGCGAGATCAAGCTTCCAACACCGACGCAATCCACTTCCTAGACTCTCCGAGGTCAAGGGAAAGGGACACCCTTGAAGACTTTGGCCAAGGTAAAGCCTGCTGACCCCTTCGTAAGGCGATTTTCTGGCAAGGCGCCCTCTGTGCCAGCAGCAAAACGCTGCGCGTGAGCCGGGCACGCAGCTGCCGCCTCCTTTTTACAGACCATTCCAGACTCTTCCAAAGCAGAACCAGCTTTTTCTGCCCCAAGTCAATACACAAAATTAGACTTTAGACCAAGAAGAGATAAAAAGAGTTTAATCTCCCGAGGGAAATGCCTTTTACCCCCCGTGCCAGGCACAAGTCACCCCCCGTGTGGGTTAGGAAGACGCCGGCTCCGGTGGGGGTTATGTCCCCAAGACCCGTGTCGGGGCGTACGATACCTTCCCTCGAAGCAGCCGGCGCCGCGACCGTGTCAGGCATTTCCCTGAGGCAGGAACGAGTGATGGAGACCAATTCCCTCATCTGGCGGGGCACGGTGTCTCCCTACCCTCACAAGAACACCCAGATCGGACCAGTTTTCCACCGTGCAATTCAATAAATACCGAGAACAAATCCCTTCCTTATCCGTTCGATTATTTTTGAGGGAGCTTCCCTGCACACGGAGAAAACGCTGGTGAGATGTTCTTCCCTGTCAAGATTAGTTATGATTGTCATTCAGGGCGATAATCAAGAACTAAATTAGCTTTCATTGTCTGTCTCCAATGCCCTCAACACCCACAAACACACAACCAGCTAAGGAGATTAGAGAGCACGCCACGGCTGTCTTGCAAAACCAGCCTTCGAAAGCAAGAGGTCTGAGCCAGATGCCGGATACGGGAGCGCGACACAGCGAAGGATGGCGAGGGGGACTTTGTAGTGAGGGCAGGACTCCAAAAAACCCTTCAGACAACACCCGAAACAACCTTTGGTTTTGCACGAGGCCTGGGACGCAGCTTGCGCTCGGCCTCGCAGAGGCGAACCACGCTCCCGTTACTGCGGCCGGAGCCCGGAGCCGCGCAGGGACGGGAGGTCTCTGGGCTTTCCAGCACCGTGCACGTCCAGAGCGGGCTGGGGAAGGGACGTGGGGCGAGAGACCCCACAGGCCAGGTACCACGTGCCAAATACCCCGTAACTCTGCAGCAACAGCCGCAGTCATTCCAGCAGGGCCACGCCACGGAAGAATCTCATCTCTCTAAGATTTCGTGCTCCGAAAAACTCTCTCCCAGGCCAGCTTGCTCAGAGCTACAGGAGGTGGAAACAAAACCCTGCTCAGAAATAAACAGCCCGCTCGGAGAACACCGAACCTGCACGCGGTTTCGGCACTCAGACACAACGCAAGACCTGTAGAGCCACCGAGCAGCCGGCAATTCCGACCCAAGCACCAGGCCCTTACCCCGCTGCCCAGCTCCAGACCCACAGCCCAGCTTTTGGGAACTGCCGAACCCACCGCGGGTCCCGCGGGCCGAGGAGCCGGGCACCGGCATCGCTGTGCCGGGCGGCCCCGTGCCTCCCGGGGAACCCCACCCCCACCATTGTGCGCAGGGTGCTGCTGTGGAAAGGAAGGGAAATCAGGGCTATTTTTGGAATCTTGTTTTATTGTTTTCTACTCCAACTCGCAACCGTGCCGAGATTTACTTGCAGGAGTTGGATTTTAACAGACCCAGGGAGAATTAGCGTCCCCTGGGCAGAGAGGGCAGGGACACGGGGTCTGCGTGGCTGGTACTTCACAATATTTTTGGGGCCAATTTATGCAGTCAGGTTAACAAAAGCAATAGGCGATACTGGAAAAGGGCAAGAGCCGACCCGGCAGTGCTACAAGAAGGTACACAGGCAAATTAAAAGCAACCTGTGCTGGGAGATGGGAAGTGGCAGGTAAAGCAGAGGGAAATCCCCCACCTTTCCAGTTGCAGCTGCTCCCTGCCCCACGGAGGGGGAAGCCAGGGGTCCAGAGGGCTTCGAGCAAACCCCCCTCTCTCCCCTCATTAACCATCGTTATCTGCAGGTCTTAACTCTTTCAAACACCGCTGCGTGGTTTGGCGACAGACTAAAGGTCGGTTCCTCACCTCGCGCCGGCCAAGATGCCGGGGACCGAACCCCGATTCGAGCACCAGCCTCAAAACCCACCTCTGGTTTCAAACACAGCATTTTAAGTGTTTCCCCGCAGCGGGCACGAGGGAGAATTTCAGCTCGGCACCTTGCAACGCATACAAAATATTCCCCCTCGGTCAATAAACGCTGTTCTCTCAAGTGGATCCTCCAGGTGCAGAATACACCACCACCCTGCCCCCCCGAACAGTTCTTCTGCACAGAAAAATCAAAGCATAAAGTATTTGGGTCACGCGGGAGAGCGCCAAATCCCGACAGCAAGCTTTCCACAGGGCACGGCCGGCTCTCTAGCCACGGGCTAGTCGGAACAGCTCTTCTCTGCTGGGCCCGAGCACACGCTGTTGTCCTTCACACATTGCAGCCTGCAAAGGCTGGCAGCAAAGC
>NW_009259126.1:21515-23167 GCF_000687185.1 Egretta garzetta | reverse complement strand
TTAATAAGTAATTGAACTTAACCAACTCGGCACAGAGCACAAATACGTAAGGATCAGGAGGCATCGCACAGCTCAGCACGGGCAGAACCAGTCCCAAGAACCACAAGATGAAGAGGAACACGCTAAGAAAAATACACCTCGACAGGCTGAGGCTACAGAAAGCCCTGAAAGGGATTTAACTGATGTCAGCCCACAACCACGGGCTCAGAGTTTAAGGGGGATTTTTTGGGGGGGGTGGGGGAATAGATCGGTTTCAACACAGCTGAAGCATTCCCATGGAAAGATGTTTTCAGGCTCACGTTACAACTCTGGCTGTCAAGAAACAGCCTTGGACAAGCCAAGGTCCCAGTGACGGAGCGGAGGAAAACCCAAGCAGCCGGTCCCACCCTGAGCGTGCGTTTCCATCCCCGCTGCCTTCTGCGGAGCGGGAAGGCAGGCCACCAGCTCCAGCGAGACCCCTGTCTCATCCCAAAGGGGGGGCGGGGTTTGTCCCCTCCTTGCCCAGCGATCCCTGTGGCAGCAATCCTACCATGCCAGATCTCCTCCTCCCTCCACCAGTGTCCCCCTGCCCTCCCCAGGAGGGTCTCTGCATTGAAGACCGAGGAGGGTTTGCACCCTCGCACACCTCATCCCAGCCCACGCCTGCGATCTGCGAGGGCACCCATGAGCCCAGTACCACTTTCTGCCAGCCACGGGCCCTTCCCCCTGCTCTCCCCCCGCAGAATTTCTCAGGGTGAGCTCCCCCTTCCTTCCAGCCACCTCCTTTCTCATCTCCTAACCTACTTCCCTTCCTTACCAGGGATCTCTCCAGGGAACAGCTTTTCTCTAGGAGCTCCGTGCCTCTCCAAGCAAATTCCCCACCGCAGCCACCCCCTTCCACCAGCCCCTTCCCGGCCGGGGTCCCTGAGGGGAGGCAGATCCACAGACGTGGCTCCTACAGATGTTTCTGCTGCCTATGAGCCCTTCTTGCTCTGCACTCCAAGGGACGTCCCCAGAAAAAAGGCAGGGGGAGAATCTCCCCCCAGGGATGAGCTGGTGAAGGGGACCCCAGAATCACCCTCCATGGGAGGGGCTCCCGCTCCCAGAGGGGCTCCCTCCTGGAGCTGCAACCCTCAACCCCTCCACACACCCTACAAAGAAGGGGATCCTCTAAAGAACCCCCTAAAAAACAGTTGCCTCGCCTTCAAGAGATGAAGACTGCGTCCCTCCACCCTCAAAGGGGCCCCCAAGCCCCTCAGGGGGGAAGATGCTGGCCCAGAACCCCCTGTTAAAAAGAGGTACCCATAACCCCTCAATAGCACCATGAAGACAGTCCTCACCCCTCTTAGCATAAAGGGGTCCCTGGGGATGAGAGGCTGGCCCAGCCCTCTCACAAGGGCTCCCCAAAGCCCCCAGAGAGGGGACACTGGACCCCCCAAGGGCTCCCAGTGGGAGGGACCTGGCCCAGACCCCCCAGTGAGGGCTCCCCAAAGCCCCCAGCGTGGGGAGGGCAGAGCAGGCGCCCTCGCTGGGGACCCTCAGATTATCTGGGCAGACAAACACAGCTCCTCGCCAGACCCCCCTCACCCCCTTAGGGGCCCCCCCAAAGCCCCTGGCAAGAGGAGAGCTAACCACCCCCAAAGCCCCCCCATCCCTAAGGAGACGAGGCCAGC
>NW_009259126.1:20135-20406 GCF_000687185.1 Egretta garzetta | reverse complement strand
AGATGTAGTCCGGAGCGAGGCCTTCTGGGAGCTGCGGGGCCGCGCCTCCGCTGTCGCCATGGCAACACGGGGGGGTGCACCGTGATGTCACCGCTGTGACGTCACGCGGCCTCCTAAGGCAACAAGCGGCAGAGGGAATCGCAGAATCGTTGAGGTGGGAAAAGCCCTTTCAGCTCCCCCAGCCCTTTAAGCTCCCCTACCCCTGCCATCCCCCCCCCAAACCCTGGCCCTCCGCACCGCCTCTGCCCCGCTGTTGAATCCCCCCCGGGCG
>NW_009259126.1:18812-19478 GCF_000687185.1 Egretta garzetta | reverse complement strand
CATTCAGCATCCGCAGGCATCGGACATGGCCTTGGCTCCCGCCTGTGGCGCGCAGGGATGGGGAGAGCTGGACACGCCAGCAAGAAAAATAATAGAAGGTGCAGAGAGCCACCCCAAAACACCGAATCCCCACCCCAGAACATCCCCACTGTTGGCATCAGTCGACTACAGCCGAAGGGATTAAGGCACGTGTATTTTTGTATTAAGGCGGTCAGTACAAAACGCCAGCGACTTCCCTCTACCTGTACCCGAGCACGGGCTCGTAACCAGCAAGCCCCGAGGAAGCCGGTTGGTATCCTCCAGTTCAAACGTGGGACAGGCCGTCCTCGCCCGTGCTGCCGTGGAGGTGGGCAGCAGCAGTCACGCCTGTCACCACATCAGTGGAAGACACCAATAATTTATTGAAATAAATACGGGTAACAAACCAAACAGCCTCTGGGCTTAAACGCTACACGTACGTCGGGTGCAATTTCTCTACGCTCTTGGGAAAAGCATGGCGGTACATGGGTTATTTTTTTTTTTTTGGGCCACGTGAGCCTTTGCCAAGTGTGGAGCAGCCAGATATGTGCTGGAGATGGGAGGGGGAGGCTCCCCACTGGTCACGCACTGGGCTTTGCTGTAGGAAGGGGTCTGGTCTCAGGAGGATTGCTTTCTTCTTAGAGTGAA
>NW_009259126.1:16718-18636 GCF_000687185.1 Egretta garzetta | reverse complement strand
CCGGGCGGGCGGCGCCCGTCTCCACGCCGGGGCTGGCTGGTCCCAGCCTCCAAACTGGCATCCGCGTGACCTTGGGACCCAGCGGGGACAGCAGTGTGGACACCTCGCAAACCTCCTTCCTCTGCCAGGACCGCCCCGGCTACGCCTGCCCTCGGCTGCCACAGTTCTCCGGGGCACAGCCCTGCGCCGGCAGCCCCAGGGAGATGCTGGCAGCACAGAGGATGGCAGTCAAGCAGGGAAATCCAGCCAACGATAACAAGGGGAGAGTCATCAGCTCGGACCGGCCCTCGAAACTCATGTTTCCACTACTCGAATGAGAGGGAGCGGCTTGGGGCTCGACAGCCTTTTGCTGCAAGAGAGGGGGGATTCGGTCAGACAGACGGACTGGGTGGGCTTTGAGAGGAAAACCTGTGGGAGAGGCCCTTCCCCAGCCCTGGTCGGGGATGGGTCCCCCCAAAGCCACCCACAGGAGGGACCTCTGCTCCCCTGTACTCCCCCAAAAGGAGGGATGCAGGAACAGAGACCTCTGCAAACAGAAAAATATACAGCATGCTCCCAGAAGAGCATCCCCGAGTCCAGCACCACCTCCCAGACCGCAGCTCCCGCTGCCCCAGGCAAGATGTGGACCCACAGACGAAGCTGCTGAGCAGGCAGGCAGCTCCCCCCGTCGCTGGAGGGTACCTGCCCCCCACGTACGTACCTGCCCCCCACGTACTCCGACTTGGAGCGCACTCTGGAGCTGTGGCTGCCCCGACTGACTTGCTTCTCGATCAAGTGCTCTATGCGGTCGTGCATCTCCAGGTTCTGCAAGAGACGGAGCTGTGGTTAGCGACGGCAGCTGGGGACAGGCGGGCCGCGGGCACATGGATCTCTTGCCGAGGGACGCTCCGGTAGAAGCTCGTGCAATGGGGCAGCTCTTCCTCGAGGGAAATGAAGCCCAGCCCTACGCAGGGGCAGCTCGCCACAGGAGAGCCGGGGTGGTTTGTAAGACCTGCTGCACACCCGGCACGGAAACCCACCAGCACATCATTTCTCCCACTGGATGTTTTCTGCCTGTGCTGGCTGCACTGTCCCCATGCCAGAATTAGCAAAAGTAGTCACCAAGGGGCAAAGAAAACACTACAAGTGCCAATGCAGGCACCGTTTTCATCTAAAAGGAGAGAGGTTTGACGCTTGTTACGGTCCTAGAGGCTGGGATGCAATTTTAATTTCCGACGCGCATGCGCTCAGCTGCAGCTTTGTAAGCACGAGGGGCTTTGCTGCCAGAGAAATGTGCTCGATGAGGTTATTTTAGACTCAGCTGGAGCTCACAGCTGCTCCAGCAGCACGGGGAAGCACTGCACCAGCGCAGAGAGCCCGCACAGCCCCCGGGGCAGCAGAGGGGACGCTCTCCTGTGCGAAGCCGGCGGCAGCGCAAAGGAAGGGCTCATCCCCGCGAGGGAGCCCGGCCACGACACGCAGGCGTGCAAAGCCTCTCACACCGAGAGGCTTCAACGAGAGGGTCCGAGCTCGGAGCAGACCCCGTGCACCCCCCAAAACCGCCCCACCAGGACGCACCTCAGCCTCCAAGTAAGCGACCCGCTCCTTAAGCTCCTGGATCACGGCGTCTTTGGCCTGGATCACCGTTTTGGAGTTCTGGAGCTGTAAGAGAAAAGTTCATAGCGGCTGAAAAATCCCTCTCCGGTACGGCTGGGCTGGAGAAACGTGTAGGAAGGAGGGCAGCTGTGCCACCCCTCTGCCTGTTAAGACCCACAACGTTAACTCCAAGGTCTGCACACCAACCAATCCAGAAAAGCCTCAAATTAAGTCTGGGAATTAAGCCCCAGGTGAAGGAGCCTCGCTCACACAGCTTGAGATTTAACTCTTTCAGCAGGGCAAGCTGGGAGCACCGCACGCCTTTTGCACGCCCTCTTGTGTG
>NW_009259126.1:15409-16683 GCF_000687185.1 Egretta garzetta | reverse complement strand
GGCCCCTTTTTGCACGGCCCCTTTTTGCACGGCCCCTTTTTGCACGGCCCTGGCCCGGGGCAGCTCACACCGCAGCCCTTTGGGCTGTGGCCCCGTATCAGTCCCCGCCGCAGGACAGGGCTCCGGGCTGCCTTTGAACTCGCGTCCCTTTGCTTTGCGAAGGGGCTCGGCCCCACAATCCAGCAGTTCTTTGCTCCCAAGCAGCTTAAGGGATTTTCTTTCCTCCTTTCCCTTTTTTAAGCCCCTCTGAGCCCTCCCACCTGCTCGATCATCTGGCGGACTTTGCGCTGCTGGCTTTTCAGCATGTCATCCAGGTGGTGTATCTTCTCCCGCAGCATGGCCACCTCCTTCTCCAGCTGGGCGGACCTGGGAAAAGGAGAGGAGGAGAGTCCAGGAGCCCTCGGACGGCTTCCCGGCACGGGAGCACCCACCCAGCTATGCCCAGAGCAGCTTTTAGCAGCCAGCTCTCCTCTACAGCCACGCAGGTCTTGGAATATTTTGACTAGACGAGGTAAGGAGAGGCAGAGACAGAACCCGTTCAAGCAGGAGCCACAAAGGCCACCAGCCACAGACTGCGGGGACACAGGAACATCAGGAAGAGTCAGGCCACAAACAAGGCCTTCCAGAAACGAGCCGTCGCCAATTAGCCCCGGGAGCACATGGATACCGGCTGGGTGGAATGAGTCCAACACTACGGGGAGAAGCGGCTGCTCCGGAGGCTCCCCAAACTGGGCAGGCCCTGCCCCGAGCTCCCAGCCCGCAGCGGGGCCGCTAGAGGTCTCCGGGCAGCCCAGCTCTGGAGCTCCGGATCTCTTGGAGCAGGGCAAAACTGCGGGAGGTATTTGGAGATTAGTCAGCTCCTGGGAGCAGGGGGCTGTTTTGCAAGCCGGAGAGCAAGCACGCCCTGCGCAGGAATGTGCAGTCATGCCCCAGCGAGCTGACACCCCGACCCAGCGGCGTGGGCTTGCTCTGGCGTTGGCAGCCGAGCCGGAGGCCAAGCCTCACCGGTCTTGTTCGGCGAGCTTGTCACCTTCCACGCTCCTCAGCCTCGCCAGCTCGGCTTCGCCTTCTTTCATCTTCAGCAGCAAGCTCCTGTGCTCCTGCGGCAGAGCGAGAGGCCGAGTCACACGCACAGAAGCAGCAAGTCGCAACACGTGCTCCTCGGCCCCCGCTGCGCAGCAGCAAACTGCAAGCGCCCGGGGAGCCCGGCGGGCTTGGCTCGGCCTCCCCGCTCCATCCGCGGGTTGTTTTCACGAGCCTTAAATACATGCGAG
>NW_009259126.1:14338-14897 GCF_000687185.1 Egretta garzetta | reverse complement strand
CCCCCCAGGCTTCCCCCTCCCCCCCCCGGCAGAGCGGGACCGGGCCGCTCCCCTCATCCCCCCCCAGCCCCACCAGGGCTGCGGGGCCGGTACCTTCTCCATCCCTGCCAGGAGTCTCTGCAGCTCGTCCACCTGCACCTCCTTCTCCACCACGCTCTCCTCCGCTCTGCGCAGGGCTGAGCTCGCCTGCTCCGCTTCCTCCTGGTACTGCGAGACCGTCCTCTGCAAAGGAGAGGGAGGTGCCTGAGCCCCCCGCCCTCGCACGGCCGCGCCGCCGGAGCCCTTCTCCCCAGCCACGTTCCGAAGGTGCTCGAAGCCTCGGCAGGCGGATTCTGCTGCAGGCAGCCGGGCGCCCCAGCAAACAGCGTGACGTGCTTCCGAGAGAAGAGGTGCTTCAGAGAGCTCCCCGGCTTCAAAGCACTTCAAAGGAGCCAGCGCTCAAATGCCGCGGCAATAAAGGCTCCTCAAACGCGGGCGACGCGCTCGGTCCCGGCCGCACGCGCTCCGGGGCTCCTGGCAGGCCCCTGCCCAAGGAACCGACCTCGGCAGCCACCCCCAC
>NW_009259126.1:13938-14158 GCF_000687185.1 Egretta garzetta | reverse complement strand
GGGGGGGAAGATAAAATATAAAAATAAAAAAATCAAGGCTGGGGGTTGTGCTAATGCCACCCCTCTCCCCCTGGGGGACAAAGCGGGTGGCCGTCTGGACCATGTGCCCGTTTCCAGGGTACCTGGGAGTTTGCACGGACTGACCGGACCTTCCCAACCCGAGAACTGCCAGCCTAAAGCAGCGAGGGTCGGCCCCCAGCCGTGGCCTGCAGCTGGCTTT
>NW_009259126.1:13653-13912 GCF_000687185.1 Egretta garzetta | reverse complement strand
CGCGCCGCGGGAGCCCTTCTCCCCAGCCACGTTCCGAAGGTGCTCGAAGCCTCGGCAGGCGGATTCTGCTGCAGGCAGCCGGGCGCCCCAGCAAACAGCGTGACGTGCTTCCGAGAGAAGAGGTGCTTCAGAGAGCTCCCCGGCTTCAAAGCACTTCAAAGGAGCCAGCGCTCAAATGCCGCGGCAATAAAGGCTCCTCAAACGCGGGCGACGCGCTCGGTCCCGGCCGCACGCGCTCCCGGGCTCCCGGCAGGGCCCG
>NW_009259126.1:9546-13612 GCF_000687185.1 Egretta garzetta | reverse complement strand
CCCCCCGAGCCTGGGTACAGTCGGAGGGGCTCGGCAGAGCGGGGGGAGCCGCCGTCCAACCTGGCCGCCGCTTTTATTTTATGTGATTTTTTTAACTGGGACAGCATTTACGTCTTGAGACTTGTCTGGGAAGCGGGGAGGCAGCTCGCTGGGGTTCAGCCAGGTCTGGGTGCCCCGGTGTATTTTAACAGCGTGCGCCGAGCCCGCTGCTCTGCTAGGGGAAGGGCAGACACCTCTGGCAGCCCAAGCCCGCCTGCCCACGCACCGACTTCCAAAAAGAAAAAAAGAAAACCAAACCCAAAATAAACTAAAAACCGCACTTCCCCAGCAGAGAGGCGCGCAGCGTGGTCACCTCAAAGGCTTTCTTCTCCAACTGATGGCGCCTCTCAGCCTCCCGCAGCTTGGTGAACAGCCTCTTTGCTGTCTGGCGGATCTTCTCCACGTCCTCACCTGCGCAGTCCTCCTGCGGAGACGGTACGGGGGCAGGATGAGCAGCCGGGAGCTACCGAAGGAGCCCTCTGCCCCGACGTGGGCAGCGCTGCCGGTGACAAAGCCGGCTCACGCCGCTTGAGCAAACGCCAGGCGCTCCTGTCCCCACCGCCCACGCCCCGGCGACAGCTTCCAGCCCTCCCGGTAACGCGCGCGCTGTCCTTTGGTTGCCTTCCAAGCCCTGTTTGCAGGATGCCAGCCCTCACCCGCGCTTGGGCAACCTGAAACCCTGCAACGGGAGCCAGGTCCGCAGCAGCAGCCCAGCCCAAAAACCCAGCCCAGAGCATCTGCCCCAGCCAGGGGAGAGACCAAGAGCTGGAGAAATATTCACCAGCTTCAGCTCCCTGTTAGCCCTTTCGCTAATGAGCCCTCGGCTGCAGAGGTTTAAAAACCCGTTCTGCCCATTTTTCTGGCTCTAACAGCGCCGCACGCCGCGCCTGGCCCTGAAGAGAAGCCCAGTTTGCCGCAGGAGCTCCTGAGCGCGTGCTGAACGGGTCCGAGGTTACCTGCTGGGAGGAAGGCACCAAACTAAACCCGGTATTTCTTTCCACGGCGCTGAAATCCCCCGCTTTAGCTCCATACCTCCTCCTCCCAGGAATCGGCACGCAGCCTCTCAGGGCACAGCCAGCTCCCGTTCTGCTTTTCCAGCACGACCTACGTAAGGCAAAGGACAGACGGACAAGGGATGTAGCGTCGGCCGCTCGCGCGAGGGCACCGTCGCGTGCAGGCAGCTCGCTCCGGGGCACGGCAGCGACTCGGGGCCGAGGGGTTATGCCCTGCCAACATGCAGCCGTGCGCTTGGCCAGCCAGCGCCGTTTGCTCACCCCGCTCCGTGCTCGGGTGGGTTTCGAGCTTTGCCTGCAAGCGGTGCCAGCCTGGCTCTCGGTCGCCACAAGCGCCTCGACCTTTAAGGCCCCGCCTATCGTTCTCCGGACCCGAAGATGACATCTTTTTAATAAGTCAATGCCATTCCATGCCCGAGAAATGCTCCCGTTACCTGTGCGTGCTGTTTATCTCCTTGTCTGTTCTCAAGTTTACTACTTAAGTCTTCCCGCAGCTTCTTCAAAGAACTTCTAGCCTGGCAAAGGCAAGTCGATTTAGCTGGATGGGCACAGACCGCGTCACTCAGCCTATCAGCAACCCAACGCTACGCTGCCCTGCGCCGAGAACGCCGCCGGCGGCTCCTCCGCCAGCCTGACCCTCGGGTTTTACTACAGCCCTGCCTGCAAGCAGAGGCGATCCTTGCGAGGCAGCCGTCCCGCACCATCAGGGGGAGAAAAACAATAAAAAATTAAAAAAACCCAAAAAAACCCAACCCAGCAACAATCTGGAGTCGCTACTGATTTTTCATGCATTGGTCATGGACGCCGCCTCGGAAGGGCGGAGAAGACCCTCGCTGCTCCCCAGCTCCCTCCCTGCCCCGCTGCAGGACGCCGGCAAGTGCAGTCCCGACTCGCAGCCGCTCCAATTAGCCGAGCAAGCCAGCCAGAGGGACGATTTAAGGCTTTTTATGGCAAACGCCGCCCCAACGCCTTCCGAAGGAAAGCCTTCTCGGAGCATTAACGGCGTGGCTTCGTCCCTACCCCTCAACTTAAGGTGCCCAAGGCACTGGGGCGAAGCAGTTTGCCGGAGACCGGGCAGCGGCAGAAGGAGGGACAAGACCCTTAACCCGGGGATGGCGATCCCTGACTCTGATCCAGCTGGATCGAGGCCCCCCCCCGGGTTTTGACCCCACGGCCCAGCGCAGGGCACTTCCCCTGGACGCGGACAGACTGGTACCGCCACCGTGACTTACTGGTTTGGCTTTTTCTCTGGTTTTCACGTGCAGGATTAAGTCGTACTGCACGGTTATGCCGCTTCGGTTGGACTTGATGATCTTAAAGGTCTTTTCCAACCTAGACAATTCTATGATTCTACAATTCAGCTATCCCGGCAGGGCTACCTACAGCCTTGGCGGCCGGACAAGCTCCAAGCCCCGCTCCGTGTGGCTACCAGGCCCTTTTAGCACCCGACTCCTGTTTCCATCCGAGCCATGGGGAGCTACGGGAAAGCTCGGAGCAGAGGAGCTGAAGCTGGAGCCCCAGGGGTGGGAAGGACCACGCACAACTGCCGCATCCAGAGGCTGCGAGGTACGGTCTGGGCGAGTGGCACCCCGCAGCGCTGCAGCCGGGCAGGGCGGGGGGCAGGCAGGAGGCAGCAGGATCGGGCTGTTTTCTTTTGTAGGAGGAAAACCACGCGTTTTGGCGGAGGAGCTGGGAGGATGACATAAAAGATCTGGGGGCCACCCTAGCTAGATCTGCCCCTCGCCGCTCCCTGGGGCCAGTGCCCAAGCACAGAAGCTCACCCAAGAGAGCAAACCCAATTCTAATTTTTTTTTTCCCCCCCTCTTTTTCTCTTTTTTTTTTTTTTTTAGGCCAAGCTGCCCAGGCCAGAACACCCATGTAACCGCCTCCGTGCCTTGCAACCATCTGTCTCCAGAAATAACCTCCCCACCGGGAGCGGAGGCAAGGGTTAATCCTCCCAGGGCCTCATCATCCAGTTTACTCTGGGAGATGAGACATACCAAAGAAACTGCCTTTTAACGAGAGGCTCCGGTTGTGCCGCACCCAGGCGTGCAGGGGACAGCCTTGGGGGAAAGTCATCACGCAATTCTCTTCAAATTCAGTCCATATAGCAGAGCAATTAGTCAGGCTGAATTAATTTATGGCGCTTGATTAGGCTACTGCCCTGTACGGGCAAGTCAACAAGCTGCAGAGCTCAGCCCCGCTGCCAGGTTGCCCGAGTGGTTGGGGCTCAGCCGGGGCTTGAGTGCCGCAGCCGGCGTGGGCATCGCCGCCGTGAAACCCCAGGGACGTCACCAGGGGAAGCAGGGCACCCCGGGACCCTCACGAGGGGACGTCTCCGGGGGAAGCAGGACGCCCCGGGGACCCTCACCAGGGGAAGCAGAGCACCCCGGGACCCTCGCCCACAAGCCCCCGCGGGTCCCGGCAGGAGCAGGCAAGCCAGAGCCCCCCCCGTGGACGTTAACTACCTCTTGTATGTAACGAACTTCACTTTTCAGCTGGTTGACGTGCTCCTCGTGGTTCACGCCGCCCTCAGCCCGCGCCTTGAGGTAAACCTGCCCAGGAGAGAGGGGTGGCAGCGGGTCAGACCGGCCCGACCCCCACCAGCCCAGTAATGCCAGCAGCAAGCCCAGCTCCGCAGGGATCGGGACGCTGGATCTCACCGCTTCCCGAGACACGGCTGCCCGCAGGCTTTCCCCTTTTCGTTTAACTGCTTTTTACGGAGCCCCCCGCCCGCCCCATCAGGAGCTTTTGGCTGGGGTAGCTTCAGACAGAACCTTTTTTCCAGCCCCAATTGCTAAACAAGATTGCTCTGCCGCAAAGCGGGGGAGCCAGGGACCGTACCTTGATGATCTCCTCATCACCGTCGTTGGATTTGATGCATTCGGAGGCCAGGGAGTGACCGTTGCTGGACCTGTTGGCCACCATGGCGAAGGCTTTTCCCACCGGCTGCGAGAGACAGAAGCAAGAGGGGTTTCAGGGAGGCGAGACTGGCTGGAACGGTTCGCCCGGCT
>NW_009259126.1:7687-8657 GCF_000687185.1 Egretta garzetta | reverse complement strand
TTGGCTTGCGGCCACAAGCATCCATGGAGGCTCCAGCCAGGACCCAGGTTCACCTTCACGGCTTAACTCCTCACCCAAAGCCTTCCTAGCAGCGCTGCCCACCAAAGGGGCGTCCCAGCCTCCTCCAGCACCGTGCAAAGCTCAGCGAGTGTTCAAGGAGATGCCCGGAGCACATAAAGAGCCCTGAAGCAGCGCATGGACACCCGCAACGCTCCATGGGGTTGCCCACTCTGTCCGCAGCGCGGCACCAGCCCCACGCGCCCATGGCACGGCACAACCCCCCCGATCCCAGACAGACCTCACCGGTCCCCGGGCAGCCGCCGCTCATGGTCCTTATTGACAGCGACCCCAAAAGCAGGAGCTGCGCGGCGCGCGGCAGCGGGCTCTCGGGCGGCAGCACTGCAGAGCTGGGGTAGAGGTGCCCGCGCAGCGCCGGGCGCCCGCCCCTCGCCACACCTCGGCCACGTCAGCCTCCTGCTCTCCAAAAGCAACGTCAAGGTATTTCTGCCTCCCCGCTTCCAAGCGCTCTCCGCGCCATCCAAGTCTGGACAAGCCGTCTGTTTGTTTCCAAAATATTTTGTGTACGCTGCTCGCACGAACCCCGGCTCCCTGGGAAACACGGAGCTCTCCTACGGCTCTTGGAGACGCGGCCAGACCCCTCCGTTCCCCGTTAAGGCCATTACCCAGGAGGAGCTACCTAGCGCTCAGCAGCACCCGTCGTTTGACCGGACACTCGCCTGCAACGCTTACTCCAGGGAACGCTTTCCTTGGCAAGTCCCAAAAGTTGGAAACGTTGGTTGGAAAAACCTAAGAGCGGCCGGACGCGGCGTGCTCCGTGGTTTTGGGAAGAGGCAAGAAGCACTTGGGGTTTTACGGCAGGGAAAAGGGCTCACGGCAAGTGCCTGCGCGCGCGCAGCATCGCCCAGCACCCTCGCGCTGCCTAAAGCAAACGGGAGGCAGGGAAAGGCCG
>NW_009259126.1:5725-6775 GCF_000687185.1 Egretta garzetta | reverse complement strand
AGAGGGACCCGGCAGCCGGCACACGGCAACCTGCCCCTCTGAGGTGCCGAATTTGGCTGGGGCAGGAGGAGCGGCGCCGCGGGGACTCCCCTTCCCCGCTCTTTTTCCTCCTGGCTGGTGTTAAATCTGCTCTGCCTCCTGTTTACAGCCCCGGAGCGGAGGGGGCAGCGGGTTTCGGGCCCCCTCCCTTATTACCCAGGGAAGGCAGGAGGGTTTTGCAATGTGGGGAGGATGACGGGGGGCCTCGCGCTCATCTCCTGCTTAGAAAAACCCCCACCTCGTACAGAAACCGTGTCCTTAACACCCCAGCTGTGCACCCAAGGGCTACCCCAGCCTGGCGCCGCATGTTTATGGCTTTTACTACCGGCCTGCGGAATTAACCACGATCAGGAGAACTTGGCCAGGTTTGGCTACGGCCGCGCTCCCGTCCAGCGCCCTTCAAGGAGGCGGTTCCCCAAATCCCGGAGACCCTTTGGGTCCAACCACCTGGCAAGAGCCGGGTCCCCTGGAAACCAGGGCGAGCAGAATCAGCCAGTGCCGCTGGGGACAGGCTTCCAGGGCCGCTAAAGCCAATTTTGAATGTTCTGGTCTGTTTTTTGTCATCCACCCCAAAAAAACCCCACTTGGGAAAAGCTTGGCTGGAGGGAGAGGCACCGACTCCGCTCCCAGGGAAGAAGGAACCACACCATTCCCAACCACATCCCAGGCGGAAAGAGAGGCGTCACCATCCGAGGACCCACAGCCGGTAATCCCGACGCCGGCATTTTGCAACCACGGGGAAGGCGCTCCGTCCGTCCGTCTGTCCCGACTGTTAAATGAGAACAGGCCTGACCTGACCCAGGGGGTATCGCCAAGGATCAGCAGCAAACAGCCCCGGTGTTTGAAGATCGCTGGCGTTACAGAGGCACTTATCACCGTAATAACCCATTAGCCAAACGAGCCCAACTCTGCAATCGCTCCTTATAAGGCCGGGAAAGCTGCAGGGAATTAGGGCTCTCCTAAGGAGACTCAGAGCTGAGTCACCCGGCAGGGCTCGGGCCGGAGCCGGGC
>NW_009259126.1:594-1064 GCF_000687185.1 Egretta garzetta | reverse complement strand
GGCAGCTCAGCAGCTCCTTGTTCTGCGGGGGGGAAAAACCCCAAAGCCGTCCCCGTCACCCCACCACCACCACCACCACCACCGCGGGGCTCCCAGCCCGGGTGGGGAAGGCTCAGAGCCTCGCTTATGTAAATCCCGGCGGTGAGTCAGGGCCCAGAAACCCTTTCCCAAGGAGGAGACCTAACGAGCCGCGTTATATAATGGCAATTAGCCACGCTGGCACCAGCCGGGGCACGAGGCGGGAGCGGAGGGGACAGCCCTGTACCGGGGAGCACCGGGTGCCAGAGCCCTCGCCAGCTCCGTGATGCTCGTCCCCCCTTCAGCTCCCCAATTTCTGCTCGACACCCTCGTTGGCCAAAAAAAATCCCCAAAACCCAGCTCCTCCCCCATCCCGTGCTGCGGCATCGCCCCAGCCTCGTCAACGGGGCAGCAGTAACGATGGCGGCCGCCGGCGGGCTGGGCCGGGCCCG
>NW_009259126.1:0-414 GCF_000687185.1 Egretta garzetta | reverse complement strand
GCGAGAGAGCGGGGCCGCCGCAGTTTCCTCCCACGGCGCCGGCGCTGCAGAGCACGGGTGGGCTCAGTGCACCCAACAGCCACACGGCAGCCGTCCCACGGCGCGCAGCCAGCATCGGCGACACCAAAACCCCCCGACAAGAGGATTTTGGTGCCTTCCTGAATGAGTTACCGCCGTCCTTGGCAAGCGGCCCAGGACGAGGGCTGCAATTTTCCACTGGAGGGTTTAAACTGGTTGGACTGGGATTTGGGGACCCGGCTGCGCTCCCCGCTCTGGCCGGCACCGTGGGGCACGGCGGCACGGCCATGCCAGGGGCAGGAATGGGTTTGATCTGCCGAGGGAGCAAAACCAGAACCGCCCCAGGGGCCTCTTTCAGGCTGGCCAAGGCGGAAGGCGCAGCTCCGTGCGTTCACG
>NW_009259125.1:6615-9483 GCF_000687185.1 Egretta garzetta | reverse complement strand
CCAGGTCCCATCTACCATGGGTTGGGAGGAGCTGGGACCTCCCCAGGACCATCACCACCCACCAGGTCCCATCTACCATGGGTTGGGAGGAGCTGGGACCTCCCCAGGACCATCACCACCCACCAGGTCCCATCTACCATGGGTTGGGAGGAGCTGGGACCTCCCCAGGACCATCACCACCCACCAGGTCCCATCTACCATGGGTTGGGAGGAGCTGGGACCTCCCCAGGACCATCACCACCCACCAGGTCCCATCTACCATGGGTTGGGAGGAGCTGGGACCCCCCCAGGACCATCACCACCCCCCAGGTCCCATCCACCATGAGCCAGGATGAGCTGGGACCTCCCCGTCATCACCACCACCCCCCAGGTCCCATCTACCATGGGTTGGGGGGAACTGGGACCTCCCCGTCCTCACAACCATCACCCCCCAGTTCCCATCTACTGTGGGTTGGGAGGAGCTGGGACCTCCCCATCTTCACCCCCCAGTTCCCATCTACCATGGCTTGGGATGAGCTGGGACCTTCCCATGGTCACCACCTTCACCCCCCAGGTCCCATCTACCATGGGTTGGGATGAGCTGGGGCCCTGCCATCATCACCACCACCCTCCAGGACCCATCTACCATGGGTTGGGATGAGCCGGGACCTCCCCATCGTCACCACCATTATCCCCAGTTCCCATCCACCATGGGTTGGGATGAGCTGGGACCTCCCCAGCACCACCACCATCCCATCTACCATGGGTTGGGAGGATCTGGGACCTCCCCAGGACCATCACCACCCCCCAGGTCCCATCTACCATGGCCTGGGATGAGCTGGGACCTCCCCAGCACCACCACCATCCCATCTACCATGGCTTGGGATGAGCTGGGACCTCCCCAGCACCACCCCCACCCCCCAGGTCCCATCCACCTCCACGCTGGGATGAACTGGGTGGGAGGACCTTCTCCAAGGTGGGCCCCAGGTGGGGGTGACGGGCGCCGGTGTCCCCACCAGCCCAAACCCACGCGGGGCCGGATGCGGATCCACTCCTTGGAGAACGTGGACAAGGCCCTGCAGTTCCTCAAGGAGCAACGGGTGCACCTGGAGAACGTGGGCTCCCACGACATCGTGGACGGCAACCACCGCCTCACCCTCGGCCTCATCTGGACCATCATCCTCCGCTTCCAGGTAGCCCGGGTGAGGCCGTCCCCACCCCTGGGGGGGCTGGTGCCCACCCCACCCCACCCCTTTCCCCACAGCTACCCCGAGGTGAACATCCAGAACTTCACCACCAGTTGGAGGGATGGGTTGGCCTTCAACGCTCTCATCCACAAGCACAGGTCCACCAGGGGGGGTGAGGGTGGAGGGATGGGGACAACCCGGCCACCTGGGTTCCCCCTGAGAGTTGGGGGGCTCCACGTGGCTGTGCCCTGCTTGTAGGCCGGATCTCATCGACTTCCACAAGTTGACCAAGTCCAACGCCACCTTCAACCTTCAACAAGCCTTCAACACGGCCGAGCAGCAGCTGGGGCTCAGCAAGCTCCTGGACCCTGAAGGTAGGGACGGGACAGGGTGGTGGAGGGGTGTGTCTGTCCGTCCGTCCCGTCCGTCCACGTGGGGTGGGGCATCTCCACCCATCCGGCTTCATCTTCCACCTCAAAAGACTTTTTTGGGGGAGCTCCTGGGTTGAGGGGAGCAGCCCCGGGTTGGGGCTTCTGGTCAGGGGGGGACTTTGGGGCTGGGGGACCGACGCTTCGCCACCCGGCAGATGTCAACATGGAGGACCCCGACGAGAAGTCCATCATCACCTACGTGGTGTCCTTCTACCACTACTTCTCCAAGATGAAGGCACTGGCAGTGGAGGGGAAGCGCATCGGGAAGGTGGGTCTTGGCCCCGCACCCTTGGCTCCATGGGATGTCCCACCCTTGGCTCCATGGGATGTCCCGTGCCTGGCTCCATGGGGTTCCCCACCCTTGGCTCCATGGGATGTCCCATCCTTGGCTCCATGGGGTTCCTCACCCATGGCTCCATGGGTTTCCCCACCTTTGGCCCCATGGGGTTCCCCACCCTTTGCTCCATGGGTTTCTCCACCCTTGGCCCCATGGGATTCCTCACCCTTTTCTCCCTGGGGTTCCTCGCCCTTGGCTCCATGGTTTTCCCACCCTTGGCCCCATGGAGTTCCTCACCCATGGCTCCATGGGATGTCCCATCCCTTGGCCCCATGGAGTTCCTCGCCCTTGGCTCCATGGGTTTCTCCACCCTTGATCCCATGGGGTTCCCCACCCTTGATCCCATGGGGTTCCCCACCCTTGGCTCCATGGGTGCCCCACCCTTGGCTCCCTGGGGTTCCTCGCCCTTTGCTCCATGGGGTTCCTCACCCATGGCTCCATGGGTTTCCCCACCTTTGGCCCCATGGGGTTCCCCACCCTTTGCTCCATGGGTTTCTCCACCCTTGGCCCCATGGGATTCCTCACCCTTTTCTCCCTGAGGTTCCTCGCCCTTGGCTCCATGGTTTTCCCACCCTTGGCCCCATGGGATGTCCCATCCCTTGGCCCCATGGAGTTCCTCGCCCTTGGCTCCATGGGTTTCTCCACCCTTGATCCCATGGGGTTCCCCACCCTTGGCTCCATGGGGTTCCCCACCCTTGGCTCCATGGGTTTCTCCACCCCTGGCTCCACGGGGTTCCCCACCCTTGGCTCCATGGGTGCCCCATCCTTTGTTCCATGGGTGCCCACCCCTGGCTCCCCAGGATGTCCCTGCACTGGGCACCAGCACGGGCAGAGCCACGCTGGGCTCTGGAGGGGTTGGGCCAAGCAGGTCGCCCCTCAAGCCACGTGTGGTTGCTCATGGGGCTTCTGTGGGCCACGGCCCTGAACCGTGAGG
>NW_009259125.1:2203-5023 GCF_000687185.1 Egretta garzetta | reverse complement strand
CCCCACGGGATGTCCCATCCCTTGGCCCCATGGAGTTCCTCGCCCTTGGCTCCATGGGTTTCTCCACCCTTGATCCCATGGGGTTCCCCACCCTTGGCTCCATGGGTGCCCCACCCTTGGCTCCCTGGGGTTCCTCGCCCTTGGCTCCCTGGGGTTCCTCGCCCTTGGCCCCATGGGGTTCCCCACCCTTGGCCCCATGGGGTGCCCCACCCTTGATCCCATGGGATTCCCCACCCTTGGCTCCATGGGTTTCTCCACCCCTGGCTCCACGGGGTTCCCCACCCTTGGCTCCATGGGTGCCCCATCCTTTGTTCCATGGGTGCCCACCCCTGGCTCCCCAGGATGTCCCTGCACTGGGCACCAGCACGGGCAGAGCCACGCTGGGCTCTGGAGGGGTTGGGCCAAGCAGGTCGCCCCTCAAGCCACGTGTGGTTGCTCATGGGGCTTCTGTGGGCCACGGCCCTGAACCGTGAGGGCCAACCACCCCTCTCCCAACCAGGTTCTGGATCAAGCCATGGAGATCGAGGCCATCATCGAGCGGTACGAGGCGCTGGCGGCCGAGCTGCTGGCCTGGATCCAGCACACCATCACCATCATCAGCAACCAGAAGTTCGCCAACTCCCTCACCGGGGTGCAGCAGCAGCTCCAAGCCTTCACCGCCTTCTGCACCCTGGAGAAACCCGTCAAGTGAGGACCTCCTGGGGTGGGAGGGGGGGACAACCATGGGGTGGCAGGGGCCGCTGTGGGCCGTATCCTGACCCCGGTGTTGTCACCCGGCAGGTTCCAGGAGAAGGGCAACCTGGAGGTCCTGCTCTTCACCATCCAGAGCAAGCTACGGGCCACCAACCGCAAGCTCTACGTCCCCAGCGAGGGCAAGAGCATCTCTGACATCAATAAGGTGCTGGTGGGATGGGGAGGACCTCTTCATCCTGGGGGTTCCCCGAGGGGGGTTGGGGACCTCTTGGTGGAGCTCGGTGTCCCACCCCATCAGGCTTGGACCTGCCTGGAGAAGGCGGAGCATGAACGGGAGGCGTCGTTGCGCAATGAGCTGATCCGGCAGGAGAAGCTGGAGCTGCTGGCCCAACGTTTCGACCACAAGGCCGTCATGAGGGAAACGTGGTTGAACGAGAACCAACGCTTGGTCTCGCAGGTGGGATGGGACCCATGGGACCCCACCCCCACCCTGGGGCAGGACGCCTGGGGGGCCTCTCCCTGCCCAGGGGTTGGGTGGGTGAAGACCACAACGCTTGGGTGGTGGGACCTCCTGGGTTGCCTCATCGGGCTCCCTCGTTGAGCGGTGGGGTGGGGTCCACCCCACCTGATGGCATCTTGCCCCACTTCAGGACAACTTCGGCTACGACCTGCCAGCGGTGGAGGCCGCCATGAAGAAGCACGAGGCCATCGAGGCCGACATCTCCTCCTACCAAGAGCGCATCCAGGTGGTGGTGGAGCTGGCCCTGGAGATGGAGTCCGAGGGCTACTACGACACCAAGCGCATCAGCGCCCAGAAGGACAACATCCTTCGCCAGTGGGGGCTCTTGACCGAGCTGGTCCGCGCCCGCCGCGCCCGCCTCGAGCAGAACCTGGCCTTGCAGAAGATCTTCCAGGAGATGGTCTACATGATCGATTGGATGGAGGAGATGCAGGTAGAGCCGGCGACGAGGCAGCCGAGGTGGAGGACGCGATGGGCCAGCTCAAGACCCCCGTGGTCTCCTTCTCCTTCCCCAGGTGCTGCTGGTCTCCAAGGATTTGGGGAAGCATCTCCTGGAGGTTGAGGACCTCCTCCAGAAGCACGGGCTGCTGGAGGCCGACATCTCCGCCCAGACCGAGCGGGTCCAGGCGCTCAACGCCGCTGCCCTCAAGTTCTCGGAGCTGGAGGGTAAGGTGGGACGCCGGGCCAGGCGCTGCGAAGACCAGGAGATCCTTGGGAGGGCTCAACCGAGGTCTTCAGGGTGCTGTAGGCCACCTCGGCTAAGCGTTGGTTCTTCTGGTCCAGGCTACCAACCCTGCGACCCCCAGATCATCTGCAACCGGGTCAACCACGTCCAGACATGCTTGGAGGAGCTGGGGGAGCTGGCGGGCAAGAGACGCAAGGAGCTGGAGGACTCTCGTCAGCTCTGGGCCTTCTTCCAGGAGATGGAAGAAGCCGAGGCGTGGATCCGTGAGAAGGAGCAGATCCTGGGCGCCAAGACCTGCGGGCGGGACCTGAGCAGCGTCTTGACGTTGACCAACAAGCACAAGAGCATGTTGGGCGAGCTGGGCAGCCGCCGGGCGCTCTTGCACCAGACCATGAAGCGGGGCGAGCAGCTCTTGGCCAAGAAACGCTTCAGCCCTGGTGGGATCCAGGAGAAGATGCGGGAGGTTCGCCTCCGCTGGAAGAAGCTGGAGGAGGTGACGGGGTTGCACCAACAGCGCTTGCAGGAGGCCCTCAACTTCTTCCAGTTCAGCGCCGAGACGGACGACTTGGTGGCCTGGTTGCAGGACATCTACCGCATCGTCTCCAGCGATGACTTTGGCCACGACGATTATTCCACCCAAGCTCTTTTGAAGAAGCACCGGGCGGTGGTGGAAGAGGTGGAGAAGCACCGGGCGGCCGTGTTGGCCCTCCGGAAGCACTTGGCTCTTCTGGCACCCGAACATCGGCAAGGGGTGGATGTGCAGATCCGGGTGGTGGAGGTGGAGCAGCTCTACGGGGAGGTGGCTGAGGTGGCCGTGCTGCGGCAGCAGTGGTTGCAGGACGCCTTGGCCGTCTACCGGATGTTCAGCGAGGTGCACGCCTGCGAGGTCTGGGTGGACGAGAAGGAGCAGTGGTTGGAGAGG
>NW_009259125.1:0-2114 GCF_000687185.1 Egretta garzetta | reverse complement strand
GGGTACCTTGGTGGACCCCGCCGCTCCAATCTTCTGCCCAGGTTTGAGAGCCTGGACCAGGAGATGAACAGCGTCATGGGACGCATCTTGGACGTCAACCAGGTGGTGCAGCAGTTGGTGGACGGGGGCCACCCCAGCTCCGAGGAGGTCCGCTCCTGCCAGGACCACCTCAACAGCAGGTATGGGTGTGGGAAGGGGGCTGAGCTGTGGGGCCAAGCCCACCTGGGGGGTCAGCGATGCCCGAGGTGGACCTCATCCTGCTTTGGGAGAACTCTTGGATGGGGGGAACCAGCTGTGGGGCTGCTTGTAGACCCCAGCCTCTGGTTGTCCCAGCCTGGTGGGACGTCCCCATGGGATCCAACTCTTTGGTGCGATGGGCCAAGCCCGTTGGTGGTGCCCAAGCTGGACTTCAGCCCACTTGGGAGGCTCCTCCATGAAGGGAACCAGCTGTGGGACTGCTTGTAGACCCCAGCCTCTGGTTGTCCCAGCCTGGTGGGATGTCCCCATGGGGTCCAACTCTCCGGTGCCATGGTCCAAGCCCATCCCAAGGGTTGGTGATGCCCATGGTGGAGCTCACCCTGCTTGGGGGCTCCTTGGTGAGGAGAACCAAACGTGGGGCTGCTGGTGGACCCCAACCCTGCAGTGCTGCCAGCCTGGTGGGACATCCCTGTGGGGTCCAGGTCTTCAGTGCAATGGGCCAAGCCTAGGGGCGGTGGCCAGGCTGGACCTCATCCCTCTTGGGAGGCTCCTCCATGAAGGGAACCAGCTGTGGGACTGCTTGTAGACCCCAGCCTCTGGTTGTCCCGCCCTGGTGGGATGTCCCCATGGGGTCCAGGTCTCCAGTGCAATGGGCCAAGGCCGGTGGCGGTGCCCAGGCTGGACCTCATCCCTCTTGGGAGGCTCCTCCATGAAGGGAACCAGCTGTGGGGCTGCTTGTAGACCCCAGCCTCTGGTTGTCCCAGCCTGGTGGGACGTCCTCATGGGGTCCAGCTCTCCAGCGTGATGGTCCAAGCCCACCCCAAGCGTTGGCAACGCCCGAGGAGAACCTCATCCCATGGCTCCCGGGGAAGGGGGGGAACCTCATCCCAGGGCTCCCATCCTGGTCTTGTCCCACCTCTGTCCCCATCCCCAGGTGGAACCGGGTGGTGGAGCTGGTGGAGCGCAAGAAGGGCCAGCTCAGCTCTGTCCTGAAGATCCAGAACTACCTCCTGGAGTGTGGCGAGATGAAGGCGCAGGTGCGGGAGAAGAGAAAAGCCATCGAAGCCACCCAAGCGGGCGGCGGTGACCTGGGCGGCGTCTTGGCTTTGCAACGCCGCCTCTCCACCATGGAGGCAGCTCTGGTGGTCTTGGAACCTCGGTTGGTGGAGCTTCAACGAGAAGGCGAAGCGTTGGCTGCTTCTCACCCCGGGCGAGCCCTGGAGATCCTGCTGCCCTTCGAGGAGATCAGCGAGGAGTGGGAGGCCCTGAAGCGAGCTCTCCAAGGTTGCGAGGACTCTTTGACCGTGGCCGGGCGCTTGCAAGAGTTCATCCAAGACTTGGACAACTTCTTGGCTTGGTTGGTGAAGACTCAAGCGGCCGTTGCCTCCCAGGAGCTCCCCGATAGTTTGAGCGAAGCGGAGAGGTTGTTGAACCACCACGCGACCCTCAAGGAGGAGATCAACGGCTACGAGGAGGACTACGCCAAGATCCAAGCGGCCAGCGACCTGCTGGCCTTGGAGGAGACCGAGGTCCCCTACCTCTCCTTGCAGCAGTGGTTGCAGAAGCTGGACGCGGGGTGGGGCAAGTTGCTGCAGAGCTGGGAGACGCGGCGGGAGGTGCTGGTGCAATCTCACGCCTTCCACCTCTTCCTCCGTGATGTCCAGCAGTGCCCGGGCAGCCTCTACAACCAGGTAGAGATGGGTGGAAGGGTCCCCGTTGACCCTACAGTTGACTTGGAAGGTAGAGCGAAGAAGAACCCACCCACCACCACCACCTCCATCCCTTCTCCAGGAATCCACCCTGGTCCACGCTGAGCTCCCCGACACGGTAGAAGGGGTGGACAAGGCCATCAAGAAGCACAAGGACTTCACCACCACCATGGAGCTCAACCTGCAGAAGATCCAACTGGCCCTGCA
>NW_009259124.1:1662-2826 GCF_000687185.1 Egretta garzetta | reverse complement strand
CACTTCCCCAGGGACAGCTCAGAGGTGAAAGGGCTCGCACCCTGGTGCTCTGACTTGACTCCCAGACCTGCAGGCTGGGGCTGGGCATGCTCCTGACGGGTCCCGTGCTGGTTTTTGAAGGGGCTGCAGAGGTGAGGCTGGAGGATGGCGGTGGTCGCTGTGCTGGGAGAGTGGAGGTGAAACACCAGGACCAGTGGGGGACCGTGTGTGGTGTCTCCTGGGACATGGACGATGCTGCAGTGGTTTGTAAGCAGCTGGGCTGTGGCTCTGCTCTTGAAGCTCCTCAGTACGGACACTTTGGGCCAGGATCTGGCCCCATTTGGATGGATGATGTTGCCTGTCGTGGCACCGAGTCTGCCCTGTCTGACTGCAGACACAGAGGATGGGGTCAAGACAACTGTGATCACACTGAGGATGCTGGAGTGAAGTGTTCAGGTAAGTGTCAGCCCATTCCCCACCTTTGAGGGCAGGGTGTGGGGAGGGAACTGGCTGAGCCCTAAGGAAGCACTGAGTGGACACCAGAGCAGGGCCCAGTGTGGCCGCGGGCAGTGCTGAGCTGGGACATCCCTTGCTGGTTTCACAGTCCCTGAGAATAGCCCCGTGAGAGCCCACCCTGGGAGCATACACCCTTCCTGGCTCCTGCACTGGCTCAGCCCACCCTCCCTTGGTGCCGGGAGCTCAGATGAAAGCCCCTCCCTGCCCATTGGTCTCTCTTGGCTCCCATCTTTCTCCTCCCAGTCAGGCAGCACCTGCCTGGCATTGCCAGGGGCCAGGTCCCACCATGACAGAGGCACCGAGAGCTGCTCACGTGGGCACCTACAGCCCTGGGGAAGGTTGCAGGGTGGCTGGGGATATTTGGGTGGTGCCTCCTGGCAGGCAGGAGTCCCTCAGCCTCAGCACAGGGAGTGCTGAAAGGGGAAAAGGGCTGGCCTTGGGCAGAAGAGTAGGGTGGCACACAGCACCCCATTCCTCTCCCAGGGTCACCCTGCCAGAGCCAGCCCACTTGGACATGGCCCCGTGCTGGCAGTGCTGAGCTGCTGCCCAGCCTCTCTTGCCTACCCCAGTCCCTGGCTGCCCTGTGCCACAGGGGCTTTGACAGCCCTCGCCCTGTCCTCGCTGCCTGTCCTGGCACTGGGAGCTGGTGTCAGCCCAGGGCTGCTCCTC
>NW_009259124.1:0-1216 GCF_000687185.1 Egretta garzetta | reverse complement strand
CGGCCGACGTCGTGGGCAGGGAGCTGCAGTGCGGCGCAGCCCTGTCTGTCCATGGGGCAGCTCCCTTTGGAGAAGGGGTTGGTCCCATCTGGGACAGAGAGCTGCAGTGTGCGGGGAATGAATCCTTCCTAACGTTCTGCCCAAGGGGATCCCCCAGAGACCAGCCTTGCACGCGTGCGAATGCTGTCAGTGTCACCTGCACACGTAAGGACTCTGGGTGTGGTGGTAGACACAAGGGGTATGCTGGGGACAAGGGAAGAAGGGCAGGGGTGTGCTGTGCTGGGTGTGAGGACAGAAGGGGTGATGTGGTTGTCTGCAGCCTTCAAATGGTGCAGAAGGAGGAGAATGGCCGGCTCTCACCCTTTTGGCCTCTCCTTCAGCTCCCAGGGAGGGAGAGCTCAACTCCACGCTCTCTCATCCTTCTCTGCCTGTACAGGGTTCAGGCTGGTGAATGGCAGCACGGCGTGTGAGGGCAGGGTGGAAGTCCAGGTGCAGGGGACCTGGGGCACCCTCTGTGCCTCCCGCTGGGATCTCTCAGATGCCCACGTTCTCTGTCGTCACCTCAACTGCGGCTTTGCTGAGTCCATTCCCGGAGGAGGGCATTTTGGGAGAGGAACGGGACCTGTCTGGAGAGACTCATTCCACTGCAATGGGAATGAAGGCCACCTGGGACAGTGCAACATGACAGCCCTGGGGGCCTCGCCATGCTCCCATGAGAATGATGCTGCTGTCATTTGCTCAGGTGAGTGCTGGGAAAACGCTGGGTGAACTCCCTTTGCCCCTTGGGTGTTTCATGGCCACCCAAAGCAGGGCACCCCATGGCAGCCCATGAGTGAATTTCTGCCTGGAGAAACCCTGACTTCCCCCAGAGTGATCTGGAGAGCTTTGTCTGCTCAGCCCGACTGCTCTGTGGGAGAGCTGAGGACAGAGCAGGGTCAGACATCTCTGACGCCCTAAACAGGGAGGGGGCTGAGTCCAAGGGGCCACGACCAGGGCTGAGCTCTTCTGCTATCTACTGCAGACAGGCCCAGGATAGGGCTGTGCAGCTCAGCTCCATCCCTCGGGCTGCAGACAGCCCTGTTCCAGCCCAACACAGATCCTGAAAGACCCGAGCCCTACCCTCCTTGTTCCTGTCCAGGTTCCCCCAGGAGCAGAGCTGGGGTGTGAGCTGCAGTGTAGAGCAGGGCTTTGCCCTTGCTGCTGGTGCTTCTGGTCA
>NW_009259123.1:225870-226695 GCF_000687185.1 Egretta garzetta | reverse complement strand
CCTCTGGGGGTCCCTTCCCACCCAAAGCATCCTGTGATTCTGTGATTCTATGACGAGTGAAATGTGCGACCCTGAGGATAAGCAGAAGCGCGGTCTATCCAAGGCACATGTCTTGCAAAAGACTTAAAAGTCTGGGCGAGATGTGACGTTGCTGTGCCCACCGAAGTGGTGGCACTTGAGCTGCTGAGCAGCAAAGTCCGTCCTGCGAGCGCTGCGCCAGCAGCCCTCAGCTCTGCTCTGCTCTTACCTGTTCCCGTGCTGGAGAACTGGAGCACTTTATTTTTTTACATCTCCCCCACCCCATTTTTAGTTCCAAAATTAAATGAGCAGAAGAGAGAGGAAAGTGAGAACTTTGATATCAAAGCTGAAAATTGAAAAAAAAAAAAGATTGGGATTCCTTAAAATAAAATTTTATTTTCAGTAAAAAGCTTTCTTACTGCAAGAAATTCCATTAGCATCGGTTCTTTGTAGCAGGAATTAAGCACATGAAAAGGTGTTTGCGTACCTCAGAGCCTTCAGCGCATCGGGAGGGGTACGTTGCTTTTTTAGCTTTTCTGTTGCTTTCCTTAGTGCAATAAAACTTAAATTAAAACCCAGCAATGAGCAACAGAAGCCGCGGCGTTGGCAGGAGACGGTGGAAAGCGCTGCCCTCGCGGTGCGATTTCCGAAGGCAGAGTTTGCATCCCCTGCCGGGGAGGAGCCAGCCGCTCTCCCCGCGCTCGGGGGCTGCACAAACCTCTCCCCTCCCCGCGGTTCATCCAAGGTGCTTTCACACCCCTGGCTGTCCCGGCTCTCGTCCCCCCCTCACCCTGTCCTGGCCCCGGA
>NW_009259123.1:225434-225831 GCF_000687185.1 Egretta garzetta | reverse complement strand
GGCCCCCCGTTCCCTGCGCCGTTCACGGTGAAACGAAGGTTAAACCCCCCAGCAAAGTCCCTGTCGCCATCCCCGCCGCGGCTGAGCTGGTTTGCAGGTGGGGGCACCCCATACCCTTTTTTTTTTTTGCTGTAGCAAACACAAACGGATGAAAAACTGTGAAAAATCCGCCAGCTCTCCAAGCACAGAGTGGCCCCTCGCCCCGCTGGAGGCCCTGCGGCAGCGCAGGCCGAGCAAGGCTCACACCCCATCCCAAACCCCGCAAGGGTCCCCCCGGGCAGGGGCAGCTCTGCCCCGCGCCGCTGCAGTCCCTGCCCAGCTGCTGGTGTGCTGACGAGCGGGGTGCTGGGGGTGTTGGGGTGCTGGGGGTGTTGTGCGGGGTGCTGGGGGTGTTGGG
>NW_009259123.1:223445-224341 GCF_000687185.1 Egretta garzetta | reverse complement strand
AGGGAGGAGCAGCCCCGTCCGGGTTTGTCTCTCCCCGTCTCTCCCTTCCCCCTGTAACTCCTGGGGCACCTGAGCAGCGGGAGCAACGTGTGGGACACCTGGAGCAAAGGGGCATGGTGGCCGGGTGCTGCTGCCGGCGCTGGGGACAGCCGGGACGCATCCTGCTCGCACTCAGGCCGCGAGCTCTCCTGCGCGTCCTCCCCGCCCTCCCTCTTGCTGAGCTGCTCTGCCCAGCTTGCCGGGCTGGGTGCGTAGGGTGGGACATGCACCACGGCACAGACAAGTGCGGTCCTGTGCCTGGAAGCCCAGAAATGAGGAAGAGCAATGCATTTTTAAAGAGGACATTCTGGGGAGAGCAAAGCACCTTCTTTGATTTCTGTGCATAATTTAAGGAGAACTCAATTAGCGCCAGTAAAGTCACGCTAATTTACCTGAGGTGGAAGTTTGAGGTTTCTTGTTTCCACAAGCATCTTCCCTCATGATGCTGCTCTTCCTCCTTTTGTGAGATGGGAACTGCCTGATTTTCCTGATACTAATTAAGATAAGAGGGAATTAGAGCTAAATGTATTCAATGGAAGATAAATAAGTTTAAAACATGCCCAAACTCCTGGCCCCTGATGGAGCCCAGGCATCCTGACCAGCGGGGGGTTCCGTGGTCAACTGCTAGGGTGACATGGCCAGGGCCGCGGGCTGCGGAGCTGCTTGGGATCTGCAGGGACTTCGCGTCCTTTTGGCTTTGAAAGTCGTGGAGAGTGGGGAAGGCTCCCGCAGGGAGGAGGTGGCACGGAGAGCAGCCGTGCTATGGCCCCGGGGAGTGAAGCGCTGGCTGTGCTGAAGCTACTGGCTTCCACCACGCTGGTCCCCCGCGCTGCCAAGCTCTAGGGTGCTGCTGAGCT
>NW_009259123.1:220609-222111 GCF_000687185.1 Egretta garzetta | reverse complement strand
GCGCGGTTCTGGCTGGATTTGTTCACACCCGGTGCAGCGCAAGAGCTGCCTTTTCCCGTTGGTCTGGAGTGCAGCGTGCTGCTCCCACGAGCCACAGAAATAACAGTTTGGGCGGGAAGATGCGGGAACAGGTCATCAAGATCTCCCAAGGCCTCTGTCTGCTCCGAGCCACTTCTAAAAGCGGTGATGGGACGCTGCCTGGAGGAACCCACGGCGCGGCTGCAGGGCGTGCGGCGTGGCGGTTGGAGCCTGGCATGGTCCCTGGCTGTGCGGGCTCCAGCACATCTGGCCCACAGCTGGGGGCAACTGAATTTGGGCATAAAGATGGTGCTCGCAGGCGCGCAGCCCTCGTGAGGCGTCGCTGGCGGCTGGGGCCAGGGGCAGCTTGCTGTGCCGATGGGCTGGGGGGCGTCTGGGTCTTCTTCCAGCAAGTGTTCCTTTCCTGAGCTCAACAGAGATCTCGCGGTGGCAGCACGGTTGATCAAGTTTTGAAGCAGTAATTAGAATCGGAACTTCTTTGCCAGAGCCTTAAGTACGTCTCTTATCTGAAATGCTCAGACACATTGCTGAGTTAAGAACATTAGGACCGAGAGACCCATTAAATTATCTGGCACAGAAGAGAGAGCTGTAAAACCTGCAAAGTGGCTGGATGGCACGCTGCAGGTTTGATGGTATCTTCTTTGTATACCGCGATGTAGGAGGGGAGGGAAAAGACCTTTCAGAGTAATTCCTAGAGGTTTTGAAAGCGGCTAAGGATTTCTTTTTCTGTTTGCAAAAACCTGTGTAAAATATTTTCAGTCTCATCCAGCCGAAGGGAATCCCGCTGTGTTTGCATATTTTTGCCTTGTCTGTCCCGCAAGCTGTTTGCTCCGTCTTTTGGAAGAAGGCAAAAGGATACGGCACTGTTCTGCCAGCCCTTCCCTGATTAATTAAAATCATCTGTGATAATTAGGTTCAGAAACTGTTCAAAACTGTAACTCAGAGATGAGGTAAGGTCATAGAAACAATCACCGTGCAGCTTCCTCACGTGTCGGCGGATCATCAGTGACCCGGTGTCGTTGCATGTTGGAGTTGCAGTTTGTTAAAAGAAATAGCCCCGCATTACACTGCGGGCTTTATTTATTTATTAGCCAAAGCTCGGTGCTTAATGACCAGTGAACACTTGCATCAACACTACCCCCAGTAGCCCCAGCAACGCGGTTTATTAATGTGAAGCAAAAGGGGATGGAGAAATGGCCAATTAATACATGAAATAATGATGCACTTGCCAAGGTGACCACTTGTTTAAAGCCGTGTGCCCAGAGCAGCCGTCTGAGAGCCGGGGTGCTTTTGGGGCGCCAGAGGAGCTGGGGTGCTTTTGGGGCACCAGAGGAGCTGGGGTGCTTTTGGGGTGCTGGAGGAGCCAGGGTGCTGGCGGCATGTCAGAAGAGCCAGGTGCTTTTGGGGCGCTGGAGGAGCTGAGGTGCTTTTGGGGTGCCAGAGGAGCTGGGGTGCTTTTGGGG
>NW_009259123.1:216849-220576 GCF_000687185.1 Egretta garzetta | reverse complement strand
GAGAGCCGTGGCGCTTTGGGGGCGTTAGAAGAGCCGGGGTGCTTTTGGGGCGCTGGAGGAGCTGAGGTGCTTTTGGGGTGCCAGAGGAGCTGGGGTGCTTTTGGGGCGCTGGAGGAGCTGAGGTGCTTTTGGGGTGCCAGAGGAGCTGGGTGCTTTTGGGGTGCTGGAGGAGCCGGGGTGCTTTTGGGGCAGCAGAGGAGCCGGGGTACTTTTGGGGTGCCGGAGGAGCTGGGGTGCTGGTGGTGTGCCAGAGGAGCCAGGGTGCTTTTGGGGCAGCAGAGGAGCCGGGTGCTTTTGGGGTGCCAGGGGAGCTGGGTGCATTTGGGGCACCGGAGGAGCTGGGGTGCTGGTGAGGTGCTGGAGGTGCTGGGGTGCTTTTGGGGCGCCGGGGGAGCCGGGGCGCTGGCAGGACCCATCCCTCGGAAGCGCGCGGGGCTGGTGGGCGCAGGCCCCCCGGGGTGGGGGGCAGCAGGCGCTGCTGGAGCTGCCTTCTCGCCACCCTTTCCCGGGCCGCGTTCCCACCAGACCACGGTTTTAATTCTCCGCCCTGCTCCCTAGAAAAACATTCTGCGCACTGAGGGCTGTTTTTTGTGGCTGCATGTCTGTCTTCGGAGGTCAGTGGAAGTCTTCTAATTAAAATGTTAAATATCCTTGGGTCAGGTACCAGGTGCAGGAGGAGAATTACATTTTGGAAACAAATAAAAGCCTGCCATAGGACTGGGCCTAACGCTAGGCAAAGAGAAATACCGTCAAGGGTGATGCAGGAGATTTTGGTGATTATTTCTGTTTGCCATTTGCAAAAAGCAGAGGAATGCGAACTCCCAGGGACAGGGAGGTATTTTCTGCCTCTGCAGGAACTGAGGAAGAGGTTAAAAAGTGACAGTTTAAGTCAGGCATTTTAAAAGTGGCAGAACTGGATAACTGGTACCCAGGAGTATTAAAATAATTGGCCAAGGAGCTCCCCGAGACAGTAGTGGTTTATTTTTAATCCTGGAACACTGTGGACGAACCAGAGGAATGGGAAAAGGCTAAAGAAAATTGATAGAAAAATTAAATATGATTGGGTCCGGGGGGAATTGTGCTGTCGGCTCCTCCCAGGCCGATCCCTCTTCCCTCCCTGCCTGTGCTCCCCTCCCACTCGCACACCCGCGCGATCTCCAGCGCAGGCTCTTCCCGCAGACCCGGCCATGCGAAGCAGTGGGATTTCCTGGGAAGCAGTGGGATTTCCTGGGAAGCAGTGGGATCTCTCTCCTGGGAAGCAGTGGGATCTCCCGGGAAGCAGTGGGATCTCCAGCCCTTCCTGCTCCTGGGAAGCTGGCTGGTGGGACGGCACCGGCCGTGCTCAGCCCCCTCCCCGCACCCGGTCCCCACACCCCGTTCCCACCCGGGTGCTCTGCCTTCCCCGGGTCCCCCCGTCCCTGCCCTCCTCCGCTGGTGATGGTGCTGGGTGCAGGACTCCTGGGCTTCTCCGGTGCTTGCTTTCCCCAGGGCACCCTCGGGGCAGCCGGAGCGGTGGAGCCATGCGGGCTGTGAGCCCTGGGCCCACCGGCTGTGCCAGCGGAGCAGGGCAGCGAGCCCCCGTGGAGCTGTGGCCGCCGCTCGGCAGAGCATGGGCACGGGACCCCCTGCCCCGGCGAGCCCAGCGGGTCACTGCTGGCCGCAGCCGCTGCTGGATGGGGTGTGGGGGGTGCGTTGGGTGCCCAGTGCTCTGGAGGTGAGGTGACAGGGGCCAGCCCCGCGGCCCAGGACCTGCTCTCCATGACTCAAACTGGCCTGTTCTGGGGCTCAGCTCATCCAGTGTGGACGCGCTCGGCGGCTCGAGATGCTGTCAGGGTGCTCCGTGCCTTGCCGTGCCGCTTCAGGAGCATTCTCAGCTTCACAGGGGCTCGGGGTCTCTCGCTGTCAAGCCCAGCTCCCAGACGCTCTCCGGGGTTGTACTGGGTTTGCGTGGCAAGGTTTTGGTAGCGGGGGGGGCCTCAGGGGTGGCTTCTGTGAGGAGCTGCCAGAAGCTTTCCCCGTGTCCGACAGAGCCAAGCCAGCCAGCTCTAAGATGGACCCGCCGCTGGCCAAGGCCGAGCCCATCCATGGTGGTGGGAGCGACTTGGGGACAACACATTTAAGAAGGGAAATAAACCCCTGCTGGCAGAGCGGCTTGGGTGGGCACCCGGTGTCCAGCCAGGGTCAACCCAGCACAGGGGTTATCCCGGACACCCTTTCCACATAAGAAACGGGAGTTAATTGTCTCCTCTCCCGGCGCCCCCCGCAGCCCGTCTCAGCAGCCCGCATTTCCCGGGGTGCCCGTCGCCCCTCGGTACCCTCAGCGTCCTGCGCCGCGCTGGCTGGGCTCGGAGGCTTTCACCGGCACGCGTCTCTCGGTGTCTCCTTGGCTTTGCTGGGTGCAGGTGGATCCTACTGCATCCTGACAAACGCAGCAGGATGGTGTCCGGTTATGCAAAATCCCACCCGGGGGCAGGGGACCCCCCTGAGCTCCGCTCCGCATCAGTGGCGGTGGGAGCTGCTCCAGAGCTGGTGACCTTCCCAGCCAAGCCAGCTCCTGGCCCGGCTGGCTGCGGAGCTCCACGTCTGGCTGATTGAACTGGTGACGTCAGGGGCTCTATGACGATGACGTCAGGGGCTGTATGACGATGACGTCAGAGGCTGTATGATGATGATGTCAGGGGCTGTATGATGATGATATCGGGGGCTGTATGACGATGACATCGGGGGCTGTATGACGATGATGTCAGGCTGTATGACGATGACATCAGAGGCTGTATGGCGATGATGTCAGGGGCTGTATGACGATGATGTCAGGGGCTGTATGACGATGATGTCGGGAGCTGTATGATGATGATGTCGGGGGCTGTATGACGATGACGTCAGGCTGTATGACAATGACGTCAGAGGCTGTATGACGATGACATCAGGGGCTGTATGACGATGATGTCAGAGGCTGTATGATGATGACATCAGAGGCTGTATGGCAATGATGTCAGGGGCTGTATGATGATGATGTCAGAGGCTGTATGATGATGATGTCAGGCTGTATGACGATGACGTCAGAGGCTGTGTGATGATGACGTCAGAGGCTGTATGACAATGCTGAGTCCGTAATCCCTGAACGCTGGTCCCGCTGCAGCCCCGCACACTGCTGCCACACCGACCTTCTGGTGCCCCGAGCCCGGTGAGTGCCGACTGGCCGTCTGGTGGCGTGCCCCGTGGCGGGCGATCGCAGCACTGACCTGGCACAAGGACGAACCCCTGGGCACCTCGAGGCTCGCTCCGTGGTTCTTGCGTATCTTGATCCCTGCTCGCAGACCTTCGTCCGAGAGCAAGGCTTTGCGCTTCCCAGGCTTCTGCAGGTTCCCTGTCCCCCCCTGCCCGACGCAGCGTTCCTTACGCGTTACCCACACCTTGTACCGCTCCCAAGCACACCAGCTTTGGCGTCATTATTCTGTGGCTCCTAACTAGGGAGCCAGTGATTACGGGAAGAGCCGATCTGAACCGATAGCGCGGGCTTGGCGTATGCTATCCCGACGGCACCGCAGCGATAGGCTACGGCGTTCTGCAGTCTGCTGCCTTCTGCCGTGTCCTCTGCCAATTGACTTTCCACTCTTTCTGGGAGGGTCAACTCCCTGGTCTTTGAATCCAGTGGAGGTGCAATGAGTTGCGTGTCACCCGAGGGAGCAACTTGCTGGGTGCTGCCAGGATGGTGCTGCTGGCAGGG
>NW_009259123.1:216098-216592 GCF_000687185.1 Egretta garzetta | reverse complement strand
TTGGGCGGACCACCCCTGCGGCCGAGCAGCCCTGCGGCCGAGCATCCCTGCGGCCGAGCATCCCTAGGGCCAAGCATCCCTGCGGCCGAGCACCCCTGCGGCCGAGCACCCCTGTGCTTGCCTGGCCTGCCCCTGGCAGACGGCACAGGGCAGTGGCTGAGGTTCAGCACCTCTGCCCGAGTAACCCTTCCCTCTGCCATGATCCCCGGTTTGCCGTCTGTCCTGTTCCCAGAGCACTGCTAACATTTGGTGCAGCTTATCGTTACTTTCTTCTGTTGTTTTTCCCTATATCAGGAAACCATAAATATGTATTTTAGAGCCACGGTTTTTTCAAGCGTGCAGAGCACTACCTCCTGAAAAAATCCCAGCAGCAGATTTTGAGCCAAAGGGAAGATTGCAAAAATAGTTTCTCCCTTATGGCACATTGAAAGTTTCTCTTTTAGGCGAAATTGCCCAACCCTGACAGATGTATCTGAAGTTTAAAAAATATGGGT
>NW_009259123.1:215371-215817 GCF_000687185.1 Egretta garzetta | reverse complement strand
GCTGCCCGCCTTGCGGTCCTGGGCCCGTTTGGTGCAGGCACTCCGAATCGGCGTGGGGGAGGCAGGACTCTCCGCTGGTGCTGGCTTTTTGCTGGGGACTAAATCACCTCCACCTCTTCCCTGACCGTTCTCACCCCGTGTCCCCAGGGTCCCCGTCAGGGGGTGCAGGGTTGGGACATGCGCTGCCTCTCCTGCCCCGGCTGCCACACCAGTGCATAGGAACCCGTCCTGGGGCTGGGGGCTGACCCGGTGCTTCCCCCCGCCCCGGCACTGCCTGGCACTGCTAAACACAAACCGTGTGTGAGGATGGTGCCACGCGCCGTGGTCACGGGGGTTTCAGGCACTGCGTGTTTGCCACGTTGTGGGGTGCTCCTGCATCCCTGGTGACGGACGATGGGACGAGAGGAAATGGTCTGAAGTTGCACCAGGGCAGGGTTAGGTTGGAC
>NW_009259123.1:214980-215270 GCF_000687185.1 Egretta garzetta | reverse complement strand
GGTGCTGAGGGCCAGGGTTTGGGGGTGGGATGGCAGGGGTAGGGGGACGGTTGGATGTGATGATCTTAAAGGTCTTTTCCAACCTAGGTGATTCTGTGATTCTATGATCCCAGGAATTTCCCATCTCCTGGAACCGCTCGGAATTTCCTCTGGAAGGGTCACAGCCTCTGCTGGGGACTCGCCTCCTGGGGCAGGGTGACCTAAGCCATCCCTTTGGGGAGTTTCCGTCCCTGGGGCGTGCTGTGCTCAGCCTGCAGCATCAGGCTTGGGGCTCAATGGCCGAGAAAGCG
>NW_009259123.1:213522-214967 GCF_000687185.1 Egretta garzetta | reverse complement strand
CAGGGGCGGGCAGGGAGAGCACAGCCCTCCCAGGGACTGGAGGGGCACAGGGAGCCCCCAGGGATCCTCCACCCTTGCCCGGCGAGCTCCCCGCTGTGCCGGGGCTGTGCCGGCGGCCGAGCCGGGGTCACAGTGGTCAGTCCCCTTCCCGCGAAGGGGGATTGCTTGGACTTCCAGGCAAGATAACGTGGTGGATTAATTAGATAGTTAAGTGCTAACAGCAATTGAGAAGAGATGTACTTGCTGTGTGCCCCCAAGTTTGAATTTATTAAAACTCCTCTCTGTACGGCCTATTAATTTTTGATGACTTTAGATAAATTGCACTCAGCCTGAAATAAATTAAAATAAGTGCATATAAATCATTTACTATTCTTGGCTTCTGCAAAACAAATTTCCATTTCAGCTCCTGTTGTCCGTCTGTTATTGCGTGTATTCTGCTGGAGCCCATCATCCGTTATTGTGATGAAAATGTTTTATCTCCTTGAGATTCCCTGGCTCTGCCTTTGAAGTGTCGGGGCTGCCGGAGACACGGCGCATCTTACAGCACTTCAGCGGCTAATTTGGCCACATCTGTGTGATTTACCAGTTAACGGGCCAGACCTACCTGCTGAAGGGGCGTTCTTGCAGCAGAGGGATCTCCGGTTTGTACCTGCTATTTCTTGGCATCAAATTAAACTTGAGAACCTGAAATCCAGCTGAGTTTGGTGACTCACACCCACAAGCGACGTCCAGGCAGGCGCAGGGCAACCCTGGTAACTGCCCCCCTGGTGTCAGATGGGTTCGGTGACTGGGTGCTTATGTGAGGGAACAGCAGCCAAGGAAAGAACCGGCCTCGCTTGGTCCTGCAGCGGTCGCAGGATATGATTGCTGGGACAGCAGATGTCCATCCGGAGTAAAGCGCTGTTAGTTTGCTTCTCATTTCATTTTCCAGCTGTGCAGGAGTGGGGCAGTGGAAGAAATGAGTTGGTTTTGCAGCGCTTGACAGAACCCGCAAGCTCTGTAGGCTTGGAAATGTGCTTGTGACACCCCCCCGATTTTCCTTGCGTGCCTCGTAGGGGTGGCCGCCCGCTTCGACAGCGCCGGTTCCTCCGCTGTCCCTCCCTCCCCGTCAGACTGCGCCCCGTCAGGCACCCCCCGCCCCGGGTGTCGGTGCGTTCAAACCCTCCGTGTTCCCTTGGTAAAGGAAACCTTGGGAATGATTCCATTACATTTTTATCACAGCAATAAGTTAGAAATTGCCCACGCTGGGCACCCTGTACTGGCGGACGATGGTGGGCAGGAATGGGACCCCTTTGCTGGCTGTTACTGGAGTAACTGGGGGTTGTACACCCACCCGCCTGCCCGGGACCCCTTTGCTGGCTGTTACTGGAGTAACTGGGGGTTGTACACCCACCCGCCTGCCCGGGACCCCTTTGCTGGCTGGTACTGGGGGAAAGAGGGGGAGG
>NW_009259123.1:211286-213173 GCF_000687185.1 Egretta garzetta | reverse complement strand
TGGTGTTGCGGGTGTTGCTGGTGATGCTGGTGCTGCTGGCGCTGCTGGCGCTGCTGGTGCTGCTGGCATTGCTGGTGATGCTGGTGTTGCTGGTGATGCTGATGTTGCTGGTGCTGCTGGTGATGCTGGTGTTGCTGGTGCTGCTGGCACATTGTCCCACTGGCAGCGCCCGAGTCTGTGTCTGGGGCTCTGGCACCCTTCATCCTGGGGAGCAGGGGTGCAGTAGTGGCACATTGGGGCAGGCAGCACCCCAGGGGGTCCCCATGGGGCTCCCTCCAGGGCTTTGTAAAAGGCTGCTTGTGAAGAAAGCAAATCAGTCACCCGTTTTGAGGAGGTTTTTGGTTGAATTTTCCATGCACTTCTGCAATCTGGGAACAAAACCCTAGCAAAGCTAGGCAAAACAGCCTTGGCAAAACTCCGCTGTTTCAAGAATGGTTCTAACATTCTGATTTCAGAAACTCCTGTGTTGAGGAAAAACCTCATGACTGTGGTTATTAGTAGGGCTGTTGGACTTTCCCACACCGTACTTGATCTCCACGAGTTTATCCCTTCCAACCCTTGCGATTCTGTGATTCTGTGATTGGGTGTTCAGGCTGTGTTTGGGCTGCAGCACTGGGCATCGATCGCCTGCCTCCAGCTACGGTCTGTCTTACTGGATACACAGTGTCACAGAACAGCTTGGGTTGGAAGGGACCTTTGGAGATCATCTGATCCCAGAATCCCAGCATGGCTGGGGCTGGCAGGGCCCTCCGGAGCTCACCCAGTGCCACCCCCCTGCCCAAGCAGGCTCACCCAGAGCAGGGGGCACAGGACAGCGTCCAGGCGGGGGTTGAAGATCTCCAGAGAAGGAGACTCCACAGCCCCCCTGGGCAGCCTGGGCCAGGGCTCCATCACCCTCACAGTCAACAAGTTCTTCCTCCCGTTCAACTGGAACCTCTTCTGCTTCAGTTTGTGCCCATGGCCCCTTGTCCTGGTGCTGGGCACCACTGGGAAGAGTCTGGCTCCGTCCTCGTGACCCCCACCCTTGAGATATTTGTAGGTGTTGATGAGATCCCCTCTCAGCCTTCTCTTCTCCAGGCTGAACAAGCCCAGCTCCCTCAGCCTTTCCTCGTAGGGGAGATGCTCCAGTCCCCTCATCATCCTTGTTGCCCTCCTCTGGACTCTCTCCAGGAGTTCCTCATCCTTCTTGAACCGGGGAGCCCAGAACTGGACCCAGTGCTCCAGGTGGGGTCTCAGCAGGGCAGAGCAGAGCAGGAGAAGAACCATTTATTTTTAAATAGATGACAAACTGGTGACTTATTCTGGGGAGGGCTTTGCCATCTTCCGTGCCTGATGCCCATTCAAAATCCGCAGCAGGGCTGTGGCAGGAGGGAGAGCATCCCCGGCGTTGCATGCACTGTGAGCCCCGCTGGCCAGCCCGGCTGGGGCCGTGTCATGGGTGATGGGTGTCCTTTGGGGAACTGGCCCCACCTTCTCCTGCGCCACCAGAAGGTGCCCATGCGTCTCCTCCCAGCAGCTGGGACACAGGGGGCTGGGGCAGGCGTCTGCGGGGGAAGCTGGGAGCAGACGCGGGGGCAGTGCTGCGTCTGCGTGTGAAACGGGGATGGCATTGCCTTCCCTCTCAGGGCAGCTGAGAAAACAGGCGAATGGTGTTGGACATCATTCAGAAAAGCCAAGGGAGGAGATGATGACTCTCTTCAGAGCAAGGCTCGAATGGCGAGCAGTAAATAAATCCTGGCGCCACAAGCGAGCAATCTGGATAAAACAGAATATTTAATGGCTAATTATCAGGCGGGCACCATCCATCCCGATTCCTCGGCAGGATGGGGTCCTTCAGCGAGTACCAAGCACGCACGTGGCGGCGCGGCAGTAGGAGGGAGGCGGGCG
>NW_009259123.1:210231-210583 GCF_000687185.1 Egretta garzetta | reverse complement strand
GAGCGCGGCAGCCGCGCCTCCCCACGCCGCCGGGGAACGCGCTGCTTTGCAAACTTGGTGACGGAGAAGTGTCAAAGCAAACCCCTTCACGTTTGTGTTGTGCTTTGGTGTTGCAAAAACACTCGGTTTTGAAAATGCCACGCGATCCCAATTCAATACAAATGTTTTGATAAGTTAAAAGCTGTTTTGTTTAAACAATTATTCACTTAGGCTTGCTCGCACTCCTAAGCAGCGCAATTAATGCCGGTGTTACCGTCAGCATTTGGGGTGTTTGGGATGCGGTATTTTGCGCGGCAGTACCTCAGTGGCTGGAGAACGCAGTGGCTCGGTGTTCCTGACATAGCCCCCGACG
>NW_009259123.1:208942-209359 GCF_000687185.1 Egretta garzetta | reverse complement strand
GTTTCGTGGGCGCCCGCTTCTTGCGGGAGCTGCAAGAGGGAACCGCGGGCTGTGGCGACGGGCGGTGGGCGGCAAGCCTGTCGCTCGCTGGTGATCCCCAACGTGCCCCGGCTCAGCGTCGCCGTGGGGAGCTGGTGTGTCCCCGGGAGAGAGCTGCACCCTGAGGACGAGGATGAGGATGTACTCCAAGGGCAAGGAAGAAGTAGGATGAGCAAAGCCCAGACAGGCTCTCAGCTGCGCCTGCTGCAGCCCGGGCTGATTGCAGAGCTGCAAACAGGGCGATGGGTTTTACAATGGGCAGCAGGGAGTGCGAGTAGCTCCCCTTTTCTAAGCACAGCCGAAGCCGGGAGGTGATTCCCCCCGCAGGTGAAACCCCCCCCGCCGGCGACAGAACGCTCAGAGGGGTGCTGATGCAGG
>NW_009259123.1:205649-207711 GCF_000687185.1 Egretta garzetta | reverse complement strand
CCCCGGCCCTTGGTGCTTCTCCAGGGCCAGGTCGCAGGCAGCAGGAGGCACTGGGGCCCCGTCCCCGCCATGGTGCTTAGCAGGGACCTCCGCTGGTGGGGCAGCGGCCGGGCGAGGACGGGGGTGCCCTGGCCCAGCGGGACGGGTGGGCTGTGTTCCCATGGGAGCTGTTCCTGGGGGTCCTGCTGCGTGGCTGTGCCTTCCATGCCGAGACCAGGGTCAGGATCTTTGGTCCTGGGTTGAAGCCGGAGCAGACGTCCGCGTACCTTCCCCGCTGCCCTGAAGGGTCGCCCACGCGCGGGGACGGCCGCGGAGGGACCCGGAGCAGCCACCGGTTTCCCGGGGAGCTGCAGGCGCAGTGGATTGCAGGCCAGGCCCCCCCCCCAGGGCAGCAGGACTTTGCAGTGAAGTTGGTGCCCTTCGTCGGTCTGTGTTCCGCTGATGAGATTTTGAAACAAGTATTCTACCAGAACACCCTCATCTTACGGGTTATAGTAAAATCAGCGGACAAAATAAGCGCAGCAAACGACTGAAGGCAACGGAGTTGCTCCTGAAGGAGGAACTGTGGGGAGTGACAAGCTCGATTCTCTTCTGGCACGTGACAGCCCCTTGCTGCTTGACTGTCCCCAGGGCAGACGGGCAACCGAGGAATGGGTAAAGTTAACAGTAATCATAAATTTAGTCTCCTTTTAATAGAGTCCAAGACACAGACTCTCTCCTACCACAGCAAACCCCTGAGAGGCTGCTTCGGGCTGTCGGCTGTTTTTCCGGGTGGGTGAGAAGCTGCACACCCAAAATAGCCAGAGCTTCCCCTGGGGTCTGTGTCAGCCCCCTTGCCTGCACGGGTGGTGCTGGTCCTGCGGCAGAGATGCTCAGTGAGAGGTCAAAACCGGGTTGGCCACTGGAGCCAGGGAAATGCCACTGGGTGTCCAAAGGCGCAAGAAAGTAAATTGGGAGGCTCAGGTCACGAAGCCCAGTAAGGAACCGTGGTTCTGTGTGTGCACGTACAAACGAAAGCGTCTGATCCAGCTCCGTGTGAAAGTGGTGTTGCATGTGTGCTTGAAATCTGCTGGCAGCTTCTGAGCTGCATGAACTGGAAACTTCAGAAATAAAAGGTGATGCGATGTACTGTGCCGTACGCCAGACCCAGGCGTGAGGAATGGGGACGGCCAGCGCTGTCCCGTCTCACCTGCCTGCCAGGACAGCGTGGGACGTGGCCAGGGGTGCAGTCGGGGGTGGCTCACACCCCTCTGTGCCCATCACAGCACAGCGGGGGAAAATGCAGGGGCACCAGGGAATCAGAGCTCGCTGAAGACAAGGCGTGCGGGGGCTCCCTACAGTCGCACTGGTACCTGTGGTTCCCGTTAGTCCCACACGAGCTGTGGGCTCGGTCCCGGTCACAGGTAGCTCTGCTGGCTTTAGGGGACACATCCGTCGTGCCCGGTGGGAGTCGGCTGGCTCCTGCCTGGGGGTGCTCGCATCCCCCCTCAGCTCCTCGTGGGCTTGCGTTTGCCCCTCGCTGCTCCGTGTCACTTAACGTCCAGCTCTGGCCCTTCCCCCGGGAATGCTGCATTCCGGGGTCACAGCTCGGGCTGGTTGTGGCTCCCCTGTGCCAGACGAATGAGCTCCGTGCCCTCATGCTGCGTCACCGTGTCACCAGCGCCGTGAGCGGCCGCAGCTGCGGGCACGGCCAGCACCGCCTGTCTGTAAGCGCACACACGGGCGCGGGTACGGGCTGGGGCGAAGGGCTCCCTGATTGCATCCTCGCTCCTTCCTCCGGGGAGAGGCATCCTGTGCGCGGGAGGATACGAAAAACAGCGCTGTGCCACGAATCAGAGCGTCCGTCACCCCGAGGCCGGTGGTGGCTCCTGGGTTTGTCTGGGGGTGCTGCTGGTAGTGGTTTCACTCCGTGCCCTGGATGATTTAGGTGTTTGTTACTGTCGTCGTGCCTGATGCTTCCTAGGGCAAAACCCTTCGCCCGGGTGGCACCCAGCGGGGCAGCTCCAGGGTGGGGGGGACGGGGGGCGCTGCCGCCCCCGCATCACTGGGGGCTCGCCCACGG
>NW_009259123.1:205020-205390 GCF_000687185.1 Egretta garzetta | reverse complement strand
CTGGGGGCTCACCGTCACTGGGGGCTCACCATCACTGGGGGCTCACCATTGCTGGGGGCTCACCATCGCTGAGGGCTCACCATCGCTGGGCATGGGGAAGCAGGCGTGCCAGCGCGTTCTATCCTCGTTACCTTGCAGCAGGCAATGTTCTATCTAGCAGGTTAATATCTGCACTCTTCCTCGGAAATTTAGCTCTGCCAATTTAGTAAATGGTTAATTGATTAATAAAGCGATTAAGGAGTTAATATACTGACAGGGTGGGCATGTTGTCCTGCTATAAAGCAACGACGGCTCCATTATCCCAGCCGTTCGGCTGTTGTGGTCCCGGGCTGAAGCTGAGGGTTGCCGGTGCTGGGGTACCTGAGCCGGG
>NW_009259123.1:204295-204572 GCF_000687185.1 Egretta garzetta | reverse complement strand
TTGAATCTTGAGTTTTCAGTTGTGCTGTCCGCACGGCAGCACTGTGGTCATCTTCTTCCCTTCTGGAGAAAACCAGCTGATTTTCTGCCTCGGACAGAACTGGAGAGGGACTCTGTGGCTCGGATGAAGGTCAGCCTAGCCCGCGTTGCCAGCTCTGTGGCTGCTTACAGAAAGCCCCGGCGGGCGGGATGTGCCGATGGGGTCCTTCCTCAGGAGCGCCTTCCCAGCCCTGCTTCCAGCCGCTGTGCCCGCGCCATGCACTGACCCTGTCCCTGCC
>NW_009259123.1:201386-201999 GCF_000687185.1 Egretta garzetta | reverse complement strand
CGTCTACTGGCTCTGGTGCTAGCACGGCTGCGGCTCGGCACGTCGCTCCCGTGCAGCGTTCCTGTGCGATGCTCCGCGGGACACGGCGGGCTGGTGGGAGATCTGCCCGTCCTCCTTCCCTCTGCAGCCCCGGGCAGGGCGAGGGCATGGCACCCAAAGGCAGAAGTGTCCCCTGCCCTGGCCATGGCTGGGGCAGGCAGCATGGGGAGACTCACCTTCACTTTCACCTTCACCATCACCGTCACTGTCACCGTCACCTCCCCTCCCGCCCCATCTTCTGCCCTGCCTTGCCCTCCTTGCTGCCCTTACTTGCTGACTTAAGCACCCTCTGCCTCCTGGAAGCTCCAGTTTGCAGTTTTGCTGTCCGCACGGCAGCACTGTGGTCATCTTCTTCCCTTCTGGAGAAAACCAGCTGATTTTCTGCCTCGGACAGAACTGGAGAGGGACTCTGTGGCTCGGATGAAGGTCAGCCTAGCCCGCGTTGCCAGCTCTGTGGCTGCTTACAGAAAGCCCCGGCGGGCGGGATGTGCCGATGGGGTCCTTCCTCAGGAGCGCCTTCCCAGCCCTGCTTCCAGCCGCTGTGCCCGCGCCATGCACTGACCCTGTCCCTGCC
>NW_009259123.1:199281-201306 GCF_000687185.1 Egretta garzetta | reverse complement strand
CCCGCTCCGTGCCTCTGCCCCCACAGAGCACAGCACGCTCTGGGGATGGGTGCAGACCCCCGCCCGCTCTCAGGCAGGGACCACCTCGCCCTTTATTTTTGGCACCGTGCCTGCCGCCAGCTCTGAAAACAGCAGCAGCTTTGCTCTCAGACGTCAGCCAGGCGCACAGCGTGGTCTAGGGCTTACTGATACCAGGTCTGCTTTCTCTAGAAATCTCTTTAATTAAAATAATTGTTATTGTTCACTTTAATCTTGCCAGTTTAGACCTCATTACAGGGAGAAAAATTGCCTCCCAGAATGCATGGCTTTGCAGGCATATCGCTTGCGGCTTAGGGCTGGAGGAGAATGAGCGCAGCTACGTGAAGCAGCTCGTTAGCCAGCCTGCCCCCAGGCTGGGCTGGGCTTCGTTATTTATGGGGGGGTAACCCCCGGAGCGCCCCGAGCACCCTGCGGCGGCGGGAGCCGCACCAAGGAGGCCCTGGAGCCGGCACAATTGGATGTCCCGTAGCTTTTAAAATTCCCAGGGGTTAGAGGGGTGCAGCTGTGCTTGGGGCAGTGTTTGAAGCCCTTTAACAAGGCTGGTCCACAGCGTTTCCTCGGCAGCGTGCCTCCCCACGGTCATTAACCTGTTCAGTCCTACAGCAAGGACTCCAGGCGTCGAAGAACAAAACCTGGCCCGTGGACCTGCTCCCTGGTCCTGGCCCGTGGTCCCTCTCCATGGTCCCTCTCCATGTTCCTGGCCCGTGGTCCCTCTCCATGGTCGTAGCCCATGGTCCTGGCCCGTAGTCCCTCTCCATGGTCCCGGCCCGTGGTCCCTCTCCATGGTCCTGCTCCATGCTCGTGGTCCTGGCCCGTGGTCCCTCTCCATGGTCATTGCCCGTGGTCCCTGTCCATGCTCCTGGACCGTAGTCCCTCTCCATGGTCTTGGCTCCATGGTCCTCGCCTGTGGTCCCTCTCCATGGTCCTGGACCGTAGTCCCTCTCCATGGTTCCTCTCCATGGTCCTGGCCCGTGGTCGCTGTCCATGGTCCTGGCCTGTGGTCCCTCTCCATGGTCCTGGCCCGTGGTCCGTGGTCCCTCTCCATGGTCCCATGGTCCTGCTCAAAGGTCTTGGCCCGTGGTCCCTCTCCATGGTCCTGCCCCATGCTCGTGGCCCTGGCCCGTGGTCCCTGTCCATGGTCCTGGCCCGTGGTTCGTCCCCATGGTCCCTCTCCAAGGTCATGGTCCGTGGTCCCTCTCCATGGCCTTGCCCCGTGGTCCTGGCCTGTGGTCCCTCTCCATGGTCCTGGCCCGTGGTCCCTCTCCATGGTCCTGGCCGTGGTCCGTGGTCCCTTCTCCATGGTCCTCCTCCATTGTCCTGGCCCGTGGTGCCTCTCCATGGTCCTGGCCCGCGGTCCCTCTCCATGGTCCCGCCCCGCGGTCCTGGCCCGTAGTCCTTCTCCATGGTCCTGCTCAAAGGTCTTGGCGCGTGGTCCCTCTCCATGGTCCTGCTCCATGCTCGTGGTCCTGGCCCGTGGTCCCTCTCCATGGTCCTGGCCCGTGGTCCTTCTCCATGGTCCTGCTCAAAGGTCTTGGCCCGTTGTCCCTCTCCATTGTCCTGCCCCATGCTCGTGGTCCTGGCCCGTGGTCCCTCTCCATGGTCCTGGCCCGTGGTCCTTTTCCATGGTCCTGCTCCTTCGTCTTGGCCCGTGGTTCCTCTCCATGGTCCCTCTCAATGGTCCTGGCCCGTGGTCCTTCTCCATGGTCCTGGCCCATGGTCCTGGCCCGTGGGCCCTCTCCATGGTCCTGGCCCGTGGTCCTTTTCCATGGTCCCGCTCCTTCGTCTTGGCCCGTGGTTCCTCTCCATGGTCCCTCTCAATGGTCCTGGCCCGGGGTCCTTCTCCATGGTCCTGCTCCAAGGTCTTGGCCCGTGGTCCCTCTCCATGGTCCTGTTCCATGCCCGTTGTCCTGGCCCGTGGTCCCTCTCCATGGTCGTAGCCCATGGTCCTGGCCCGTGGTCCCTCTCCATGGTCCTGGCCCGTGGTCC
>NW_009259123.1:193519-199015 GCF_000687185.1 Egretta garzetta | reverse complement strand
CCTCCCCATGGTCCCTCTCCATGGTCCTGGCCCGTGGTTCCTCTCCATGGTCCTGGCCTGTGGTCCCTCTCCATGGTCCTGCCCCGTGGTCCATCTCCATGGTCGTAGCCCATGGTCCTGGCCCGTGGTCCTTCTCCATGGTCCTGCTCCTTGGTCTTGGCCCGTGGTCCCTCTCCATGGTCCCTCTCAATGGTCCTGGCCCGTGGTCCTTCTCCATGGTCCTGCTCAAAGGTCTTGGCCCGTGGTCCCTCTCCATGGTCCTGCCCCATGCTCGTGGCCCTGGCCCGTGGTCCCTGTCCATGGTCCTGGCCCGTGGTTCGTCCCCATGGTCCCTCTCCAAGGTCATGGTCCGTGGTCCCTCTCCATGGCCTTGCCCCGTGGTCCTGGCCTGTGGTCCCTCTCCATGGTCCTGTCCCGTGGTCCCTCTCCATGTTCCTGGCCCGTGGTCCTTCTCCATGGTCCTGCTCAAAGGTCATGGCCCGTGGTCCCTCTCCATTGTCCTGGCCCGTGGTCCCTCTCCATGGTCCTGTCCCGTGGTTCCTCCCCATGGTCCCTCTCCATGGTCCTGGCCCGTGGTCCCTATCCGTGGTCCTGGCCCGTGGTCCCTCTCCATGGTCGTAGCCCATGGTCCTGGCCCATACCCTCTCCATGGTCCATCCCCTTAGTCCTGGCCCGTGGTCCCTCTCCATGGTCCATCTCCATAGTCCTGGCACGTGGTCACTCTCCGTGGTCACTCTCCATGGTCGTAGCCCATGGTCCTGTCCCGTGGTTCCTCCCCATGGTCCCTCTCCATGGTCCTGGCCCGTGGTCCCTCTCCATGGTCCTGGCTTGTGGTCCCTCTCCATGGTCCTGGCCCGTGGTCCCTCTCCATGGTCCTGGCTTGTGGTCCCTCTCCATGGTCCTGGCCCGTGGTCCCTCTCCATGGTCCTGGCTTGTGGTCCCTCTCCATGGTCCTGGCCCGTGGTCCCTCTCCATGGTCCTGGCTTGTGGTCCCTCTCCATGGTCCTGGCCCGTGGTCCCTCTCCATGGTCCTGGCTTGTGGTCCCTCTCCATGGTCCTGGCCCGTGGTCCCTCTCCATGGTCCTGGCTTGTGGTCCCTCTCCATGGTCCTGGCCCGTGGTCCCTCTCCATGGTCCTGGCTTGTGGTCCCTCTCCATGGTCCTGGCCCGTGGTCCCTCTCCATGGTCCTGGCTTGTGGTCCCTCTCCATGGTCCTGGCCCGTGGTCCCTCTCCATGGTCCTGGCTTGTGGTCCCTCTCCATGGTCCTGGCCCGTGGTCCCTCTCCATGGTCCTGGCTTGTGGTCCCTCTCCATGGTCCTGGCCCGTGGTCCCTCTCCATGGTCCTGGCTTGTGGTCCCTCTCCATGGTCCTGGCCCGTGGTCCCTCTCCATGGTCCTGGCTTGTGGTCCCTCTCCATGGTCCTGGCCCGTGGTCCCTCTCCATGGTCCTGGCTTGTGGTCCCTCTCCATGGTCCTGGCCCGTGGTCCCTCTCCATGGTCCTGGCTTGTGGTCCCTCTCCATGGTCCTGGCCCGTGGTCCCTCTCCATGGTCCTGGCTTGTGGTCCCTCTCCATGGTCCTGGCCCGTGGTCCCTCTCCATGGTCCTGGCTTGTGGTCCCTCTCCATGGTCCTGGCCCGTGGTCCCTCTCCATGGTCCTGGCTTGTGGTCCCTCTCCATGGTCCTGGCCCGTGGTCCCTCTCCATGGTCCTGGCTTGTGGTCCCTCTCCATGGTCCTGGCCCGTGGTCCCTCTCCATGGTCCTGGCTTGTGGTCCCTCTCCATGGTCCTGGCCCGTGGTCCCTCTCCATGGTCCTGGCTTGTGGTCCCTCTCCATGGTCCTGGCCCGTGGTCCCTCTCCATGGTCCTGGCTTGTGGTCCCTCTCCATGGTCCTGGCCCGTGGTCCCTCTCCATGGTCCTGGCTTGTGGTCCCTCTCCATGGTCCTGGCCCGTGGTCCCTCTCCATGGTCCTGGCTTGTGGTCCCTCTCCATGGTCCTGGCCCGTGGTCCCTCTCCATGGTCCTGGCTTGTGGTCCCTCTCCATGGTCCTGGCCCGTGGTCCCTCTCCATGGTCCTGGCTTGTGGTCCCTCTCCATGGTCCTGGCCCGTGGTCCCTCTCCATGGTCCTGGCTTGTGGTCCCTCTCCATGGTCCTGGCCCGTGGTCCCTCTCCATGGTCCTGGCTTGTGGTCCCTCTCCATGGTCCTGGCCCGTGGTCCCTCTCCATGGTCCTGGCTTGTGGTCCCTCTCCATGGTCCTGGCCCGTGGTCCCTCTCCATGGTCCTGGCTTGTGGTCCCTCTCCATGGTCCTGGCCCGTGGTCCCTCTCCATGGTCCTGGCTTGTGGTCCCTCTCCATGGTCCTGGCCCGTGGTCCCTCTCCATGGTCCTGGCTTGTGGTCCCTCTCCATGGTCCTGGCCCGTGGTCCCTCTCCATGGTCCTGGCTTGTGGTCCCTCTCCATGGTCCTGGCCCGTGGTCCCTCTCCATGGTCCTGGCTTGTGGTCCCTCTCCATGGTCCTGGCCCGTGGTCCCTCTCCATGGTCCTGGCTTGTGGTCCCTCTCCATGGTCCTGGCCCGTGGTCCCTCTCCATGGTCCTGGCTTGTGGTCCCTCTCCATGGTCCTGGCCCGTGGTCCCTCTCCATGGTCCTGGCTTGTGGTCCCTCTCCATGGTCCTGGCCCGTGGTCCCTCTCCATGGTCCTGGCTTGTGGTCCCTCTCCATGGTCCTGGCCCGTGGTCCCTCTCCATGGTCCTGGCTTGTGGTCCCTCTCCATGGTCCTGGCCCGTGGTCCCTCTCCATGGTCCTGGCTTGTGGTCCCTCTCCATGGTCCTGGCCCGTGGTCCCTCTCCATGGTCCTGGTCCGTAGTCCCTCTCCATGGTCATGGCCCGTGGTCCCTCTCCATGGTCCCGCCCCGCGGTCCTGGCCCGTGGTCCCTCTCCATGGTCCTGGCTTGTGGTCCCTCTCCATGGTCTTGGCCCGTGGTCCCTCTCCATGGTCCTGGCTTGTGGTCCCTCTCCATGGTCTTGGCCCGTGGTCCCTCTCCATGGTCCTGGCTTGTGGTCCCTCTCCATGGTCTTGGCCCGTGGTCCCTCTCCATGGTCCTGGCTTGTGGTCCCTCTCCATGGTCTTGGCCCGTGGTCCCTCTCCATGGTCCTGGCTTGTGGTCCCTCTCCATGGTCTTGGCCCGTGGTCCCTCTCCATGGTCCTGGCTTGTGGTCCCTCTCCATGGTCTTGGCCCGTGGTCCCTCTCCATGGTCCTGGCTTGTGGTCCCTCTCCATGGTCTTGGCCCGTGGTCCCTCTCCATGGTCCTGGCTTGTGGTCCCTCTCCATGGTCTTGGCCCGTGGTCCCTCTCCATGGTCCTGGCTTGTGGTCCCTCTCCATGGTCTTGGCCCGTGGTCCCTCTCCATGGTCCTGGCTTGTGGTCCCTCTCCATGGTCTTGGCCCGTGGTCCCTCTCCATGGTCCTGGCTTGTGGTCCCTCTCCATGGTCTTGGCCCGTGGTCCCTCTCCATGGTCCTGGCTTGTGGTCCCTCTCCATGGTCTTGGCCCGTGGTCCCTCTCCATGGTCCTGGCTTGTGGTCCCTCTCCATGGTCTTGGCCCGTGGTCCCTCTCCATGGTCCTGGCTTGTGGTCCCTCTCCATGGTCTTGGCCCGTGGTCCCTCTCCATGGTCCTGGCTTGTGGTCCCTCTCCATGGTCTTGGCCCGTGGTCCCTCTCCATGGTCCTGGCTTGTGGTCCCTCTCCATGGTCTTGGCCCGTGGTCCCTCTCCATGGTCCTGGCTTGTGGTCCCTCTCCATGGTCTTGGCCCGTGGTCCCTCTCCATGGTCCTGGCTTGTGGTCCCTCTCCATGGTCTTGGCCCGTGGTCCCTCTCCATGGTCCTGGCTTGTGGTCCCTCTCCATGGTCTTGGCCCGTGGTCCCTCTCCATGGTCCTGGCTTGTGGTCCCTCTCCATGGTCTTGGCCCGTGGTCCCTCTCCATGGTCCTGGCTTGTGGTCCCTCTCCATGGTCTTGGCCCGTGGTCCCTCTCCATGGTCCTGGCTTGTGGTCCCTCTCCATGGTCTTGGCCCGTGGTCCCTCTCCATGGTCCTGGCTTGTGGTCCCTCTCCATGGTCTTGGCCCGTGGTCCCTCTCCATGGTCCTGGCTTGTGGTCCCTCTCCATGGTCTTGGCCCGTGGTCCCTCTCCATGGTCCTGGCTTGTGGTCCCTCTCCATGGTCTTGGCCCGTGGTCCCTCTCCATGGTCCTGGCTTGTGGTCCCTCTCCATGGTCTTGGCCCGTGGTCCCTCTCCATGGTCCTGGCTTGTGGTCCCTCTCCATGGTCTTGGCCCGTGGTCCCTCTCCATGGTCCTGGCTTGTGGTCCCTCTCCATGGTCTTGGCCCGTGGTCCCTCTCCATGGTCCTGGCTTGTGGTCCCTCTCCATGGTCTTGGCCCGTGGTCCCTCTCCATGGTCCTGGCTTGTGGTCCCTCTCCATGGTCTTGGCCCGTGGTCCCTCTCCATGGTCGTAGTCCATGGTCCTGGCCCGTGGTCTCTCCATGGTCCTTCTCCATGGTCCTGCTCCTTGGTCCTGGCCGGTTGTCCTGCTCTGTGGTCCTGGCCCATGCAGCAGCTGGGTGGCCAGCAGAGCCCCCAGTGAAGCCTCTTGGTGAGATTCAGTGCTCCGAGTGTTTCTGTTTTCTTAGGTGCTTTGTTTCCAACGTAGCAAAACACTCGGGCGTGTTTACAAATCGTTGACCTTTGTGGAACTGAATCTCCTTGTTCTCTGCTTAAGTCACTCAAGCAGCGCTATGCCATATATCACAGCATCTGCTTTGCATGCACCCATTCTAGCACGGCTGCAGCGTGCCTTTGGTGATGGGTAACAGCTATTTCCCCATCCCTCATCCCCAGCAGTTGAATATCATCAACGTCCAGACTTCTTTTTCCCCACCATGAAATTGCATTTGCAAAGACCTTGAAAATCACAACTTCTGCTGAGGCCTGGAGGGGTGGGAATGGCAGTCGGCAGCTTCTGTCGTGACCTCAGTGATGATAGATGATGTCTGAGCCAGGCGCCGTACGAGCAGCTGGCTCTGCAGGGCTCCCGGTGTGCCGCGCCGCCTTTCCCTGGCACGCTGGCTTTGCCGAGCCCCTGCCATCTGAGCGGAATCGGATTCAGTGGAAATCGTTTGCTAATTAATGACTGCCTCCTGGATCCCGCTGCTTCCGCGCGTTATGCAATGCACAATATGGATATGACCCTTCGCAGCCCTGGACACGCCGGCAGATGCTGCACTGAGTATCGTAAAAGCCATTGCTGCAAAGGAGATGGGGCCAAAAATACCCCCAGCAAGCTACACATCGGGAGAAAGAAGCAATCTCAGCCTAGCGTGCGTGACATTTCATTCCCGGGTCCCTTGGATCAATTCCAGGCAGAAATTTCAAATTCATTAGCTCTTTACGTGACCTCAATTTGTTGCAGGAGCCAGTGGGTGGTTGCTTTTTCTCGCAGCCCGCTG
>NW_009259123.1:192286-192980 GCF_000687185.1 Egretta garzetta | reverse complement strand
TGGAGGAGGCAGGGTGGATGGACAGGGAAGATGGGGCCCTGTCCCCACCAGCCCAGGCTCAGCTGGACCCCTGTCGGACCTGCTCTGTCGGTGGGAAAAGTAAGGGGAAGGGCTTCGTCTGCTCTGGAACGGGAACAGCGGTGTGGGGACAACGCCTGGCATCAGCCATCGCAGGTCGGCGGGGAGCAGCAGGCAGCGCGCAGGGGGGGTGACGGGGTGCTTGGCGCGGGGGGCGAGGCACAGCCTGGCAGTGCACTGTGCAGCCCGCTGTAATGTCTGGATAGTGTTTATAGACAGATTGAATAACTCAAATTATCAAAGGATGTCAAAATTCGTATCTGAGAGCCCTTTTTTTGCAAGAATCACAAATGCCACGCGAGGGGCTTGACTGTCCCCAACCTTTTTGCAGACACCACGTAGTAAATGAAAGCCGCGAGCACCTTCCTGGGAAACTCGCATTTCTCTATGGGATTTATGGTAATAAGGTGCTCTCTGTTTCTTCTTTTTTTTTTATTTTTCACACAAGTAATCGACTCAGATAATGCTTTGCTCGGTCAAAAAGGTGCTTCCTGCTACGAGCTGTAAGCGGTGTCAGTGCTGCTGAGGCTGGGAGCTCCCCGTGCGTGCTCGGGGCGTGCTGGGAAGGGCGAGGACGCGCGCCCTGGCTGACTTGCCGGGGCTGGGGCTTCTTCGG
>NW_009259123.1:190228-190671 GCF_000687185.1 Egretta garzetta | reverse complement strand
TGCCCTCCCGTGGCTGCGGCTGTGTCCCAGCGGGCTCGGGGTGCTTCCTCCGTGCTGGGACGGCTGTTGGGCAGCCCCGCCACCGGGGCAGCGGGAGCCCGAGGTCCGCTCTGGGAGCACAGCTGGGATGGAGCCGGGAGCCACGGGAGGAGCGCCCGGGGGGGGACAAATGCTGGGCTGTTGCCCTGGGAGAGGAGGGGTGGATGGACAGGGAAGATGGGGCCCTGTCCCCACCAGCCCAGGCTCAGCTGGACCCCTGTCGGACCTGCTCTGTCGGTGGGAAAAGTAAGGGGAAGGGCTTCGTCTGCTCTGGAACGGGAACAGCGGTGTGGGGACAACGCCTGGCATCAGCCATCGCAGGTCGGCGGGGAGCACAGGCAGCGCCGCAGGGGGGGGGACGGGGTGCTTGGCGCGGGGGGGGCGGCACAGCCTGGCGGGGGCAG
>NW_009259123.1:189262-189911 GCF_000687185.1 Egretta garzetta | reverse complement strand
CGGTCCTTGCGCGGGGCGGGGAAATCCTTCGGCTGCCCCTGCGGCCAGGGGGTGAGGGGCTGTCCCCGTCTGCACCGCGGAGGCATGCGGCTGGGGCACCGGCCTGCCCGCTCAGGTGCCAGCTTGGGTTTGCTGTTTCCATCAGCTGAAGCACCCAGGGCTGTTCTCCAGCCGCAATGGCAGCACGGCTTTGCAGTTCCAGGAGCATTTCTGCAAACACACAACTTTTCTTAAGCTTTGCTCATATTTCTATTAGAACTTAGGTGACACTTGAAAAAAAAAGCCGATATGGGTGGGTAAGGAACGGTTTACCAGGAACAGCTGGGCTCTGGGCAGCGGTGGGAGCCCTCGGGCATCCCGGCTTTTGTTAAGATAATAGGATAATAAGCCTGCGTGGGGACAGGCTGCCATGCAGGGCTTGGACACGGTCCCTGCTTTTCTCTGCCCTCCTCATTTCTCCCCAGTTCCTGCCCCCCACAGTTTCCTGAGCCTAGAAAGAGTCCAGAGGAGGGCAACAAGGATGATGGGGGGACTGGAGCATCTCCCCTAGGAGGAAAGGCTGAGGGAGCTGGGCTTGTTCAGCCTGGAGAAGAGAAGGCTGAGAGGGGATCTCATCAACACCTACAAATATCTCAAGGGTGGGGGTCAC
>NW_009259123.1:188613-188942 GCF_000687185.1 Egretta garzetta | reverse complement strand
TCAGCCCTCTCTCCCCAGGTCAGTCTGCCGGGAAGCCCGGCGCAGTGCTGGGAGCCGCTCATGGGTGTGTGCCACCGTGGTGGGCTCTGCCTTTGGGGTCCGGACCCGCTGGGGCTGAGCACAGGCACCTCCGGGAGCCCCTGCTCCAGGCCCAGGACAGGGGCTGCCTTCTCAGGGGGGCTGCCCTTGGTAGCGGGGGCTTGGAGCCCAACTGTCCCAGAGCTGACGTCCTGGGACCTGTCACCCACCCCTGCACGCTTACCCGCACCTCGCCAGGGACGCCACAGGTACTGACCCCATTCCGGGAGCCGTCCTGCCGCACGTGCCAG
>NW_009259123.1:184593-186864 GCF_000687185.1 Egretta garzetta | reverse complement strand
TGCTCCGTGGCGGAGCCTGCGCCTTCCCCCTGCCCCGGGGGACGCAGCTCTGGTGGAGCTTTGGGCGTCCTGGCTGATAGATGATTTCATTTAGCTGGTGTGGGCACTGCTGTTATCGTCCTTGTTTCCACACTCGGGGAGGATCCTGGATCTAGCGGCGTAGGAGATAAGGCTAATTGAACTGTCAGCCTTTCTGGGAGAGGAGAGCAGAGCTGCTGGTTGTGGCAGCCAGAAAAACAGCCACGCTGTAAAATTAGCCCATGTTCCGCTTTTATTTAGATCCCTGTTGTTGTGGGGGCTTTTCTTGGTGGTTTGGTTTTGTTTTATTTGCATTTTTGGGTTCTGAATGACATAAAATTAGCTCCTTCCGAGTTTACTCTGCAAATAGCATCAAGAGCTTGAATGTTGGGTGGAGATGGCTGTGAACCCGCCGAACTGCCACGGTTTAGGGGCTGCTGAGAGTCTCATCTTGGCAAGCAAAGCACGCACGAGCCATCCCGCATGTCCAGGGCGGTGGCCATGGGCTGTGTTGGCAGGCAGCAATCCGCTGTGCTCAGCCTGTGCCTCTGCCCACGGGCAGCTCCTGCCCTGCCCAGACCCTGCCCGGGGCTGTGAAGCTGCTGCCATGGAGGGCTGGGGTGGGCTGGGAGGGGCTGGGCAGACGGGTCGGGTCCCAAGCACTCAATCCGCGTTTGTCCTCCGTACAGCCGACAGGGCTGGTGGCTGCCCAGCGCTCTGATCCACCTCTGTAAGCCCCCTCTGCCCTCAAGGGGCTCACTGCGTCCTCCCGGCTCGGCGGCATCGCGGCCATCCATGGTAGGCGCTCACCTCCCCATCCCCGTCACTGACGGAAACCCTGGTGAGGACCCGCCCCAAACCTGAGCCCCGGGGGACAGGCAGTGGCCACCAGCCAGGTTCGCCCCATCTGCTGCAACCCTTTGAGCCTGACCCTTCAGCCCGGTGTTCCCCCATTGCATCGTGTCCCACTCTCACCATGTGCTGGGCGTTTTGTCCAGAGGATTCTGTCAGAGACCGTGTCAAAAGCTCTGCTAAGATCCAGAAGAACCCCTCGTCCCCTGGTGGGCAACCTCGTCATAACCTTGTCATTCTTGCTGTGGTTTAAGTTTGTGTCTCCTTATGTCGCCGTTTCATCTTGTATTTCCAAACTTGTAAATGCAGCTTGCTGATTTGGTTTTAATCTCGTATAGCTCTTCAAATGAACTTGGCCGAATCTGAGCGCATTACTTTAATCACAGCTACAAATCTAAATTAGCAGTATTAAGTTAGCAAATCTAAATGAGCATGGTGTCCTCGGCCAGGGCTGTCTGGGGACCCTGCAGTTGTGCTGCGGATGCGCTGAGCCGCTGAGTCCGTTTGCAGCTGGTACGTGCCAGGTTGAGGTTCAAAGAGAAAAATCCCACCTGGAAAGGCCGGGTGATGGCCTGTGGCTGAGCCTGTGGCCACCACATCCGGAGGTGGCCAGCCGGGCGTCACCGGCGGGGGCTGGGGGCTGGAGGATGCCGCCTGCTCTGCCGCGCTGCCTCCTCTGCTGCTTGGCATCGCCATTCTCCTCCCAGCCCGTGTCACCTGCAGGACCCCCCTGCCCTTCAGCGCTGGCGGGGGCCGGACCAAGCGGAACCCACAAAATGCATTCGGTCGCTGCTGGGGAAGTTTGCTGTCTGCTGCGGTTCATGGCAGCAGTGCCGGTGGTGGTTGTGGTAACGGCTCCCAGCTCTGCAGCCGGGACGGCCGGGCCTGCGCCAGCATCCTCGGTTGAAGACATCTTTTTTTTTTTTCCCCAATGGGGACTTAAGAGCTGGAATCAGTCGTCATGAAAACCTACAGCCCCAATATCAGGGGGAAAAAAGAATGGATCGTGCTGAAAGCAGGGTTCAGGGGCTGGTGTTTTCTCTCATCTTCCTTGCGTCTTGCTGGCTGCCCTTGGTTTGCGCGGCGCTGAGTTTGGAGTGGACAGTAAGAGCAGCAACTGCTGTTCTGACGTTGAATGTCTTTAAATATGCCTGATGATTCCTGGCTCCTGCTCATGGCTGGCTGTGAAACTTCATTTTGTTTGAGATGAGCTTCCTTAGCGCATTTCTGGGATGGTAACGCCTCTGATGACCCGGTCTGTCCACAGGCCGTTTTATCCATCCCAAAGGGAGCCGAGTGCTTCGTTTCCGACGCGGGGTCCCACCGAGGTCTGTTGCTTACGGCTGCTCACGTTCCCTCTGGAACGCGCGGGGGCTTCACTGCCGGACCGCCTCCCCCCGC
>NW_009259123.1:184010-184516 GCF_000687185.1 Egretta garzetta | reverse complement strand
GGACGCTGGCGCAGAAACCAGAGCTGCAGCTCTGGTGGAGCTTTGGGCGTCCTGGCTGATAGATGATTTCATTTAGCTGGTGTGGGCACTGCTGTTATCGTCCTTGTTTCCACACTCGGGGAGGATCCTGGATCTAGCGGCGTAGGAGATAAGGCTAATTGAACTGTCAGCCTTTCTGGGAGAGGAGTGCAGCACTGCTGGTTGTGGCAGCCAGAAAAACAGCCACGCTCTAAAATTAGCCCATGTTCCGCTTTTATTTAGATCCCTGTTGTTGTGGGGGCTTTTCTTGGTGGTTTGGTTTTGTTTTATTTGCATTTTTGGGTTCTGAATGACATAAAATTAGCTCCTTCCGAGTTTACTCTGCAAATAGCATCAAGAGCTTGAATGTTGGGTGGAGATGGCTGTGAACCCGCCGAACTGCCACGGTTTAGGGGCTGCCGAGAGTCTCATCTTGGCAAGCAAAGCACGCACGAGCCATCCCGCATGTCCAGGACGTGAGTGGCGTT
>NW_009259123.1:179947-183755 GCF_000687185.1 Egretta garzetta | reverse complement strand
GGACGGCTCTGCCGCTTGCACGTAGGTGTCGGGGCGTGCACGTGGGCGCACGCAGGCACACGTAGCTCCCAGCTGTCCTCTGGAAGGTGGTGTAGAAGCTCTTAGGTCGGGATGCGGAGAACGGTAAAGACGTCAGGTAACAAGATGAGGCTGACAGACCATTGCACGAGCCTCGGCCTCGTGGTTTGACCGCGGACGGTTTGTCTTTGCTTTTTCGTTATGCGATTTGCTTATCTTGCAGAGACTAACAGACATCTGCTCTCCCTTGCAGGCTCTTGAACCTGATCTACAATGGAAAAATTGCTTTTGTTTCTGCTGTTCATTGGCGTAGCGGTGAGAGCTCAGATCTGCCCGAAGCGCTGTGTCTGTCAGATTTTGTCTCCGAACCTTGCCACCCTTTGTGCCAAGAAAGGGCTCTTGTTTGTTCCTCCCAACATTGACAGGAGGACCGTGGAGTTACGGCTGGCAGACAACTTTGTCACAAACATTAAAAGGAAGGACTTTGCCAACATGACCAGCCTGGTGGACCTGACGCTGTCCAGGAATACAATCAGTTTTATTACACCTCACGCATTTGCTGACTTACGCAATTTGCGGGCTTTGCATTTGAACAGCAACCGATTGACTAAGATCACCAACGACATGTTCAGCGGACTCTCCAATCTTCACCACCTGATACTTAACAACAACCAGCTGACTTTAATTTCTTCCACAGCTTTCGATGATGTTTTAGCTCTTGAGGAACTGGATTTGTCTTACAACAACCTGGAAACCATCCCCTGGGATGCAGTGGAGAAGATGGTGAGCTTGCACACGCTCAGCCTAGACCACAACATGATTGACCACATTCCCAAGGGGACCTTCTCCCACCTCCACAAGATGACCAGGTTGGACGTCACGTCCAACAAACTGCAGAAGCTACCGCCTGACCCTCTCTTCCAGCGAGCTCAGGTACTGGCAACCTCAGGAATTATCAGCCCCTCGACTTTTGCGTTGAGCTTTGGTGGGAACCCTTTGCATTGCAACTGTGAGCTTTTGTGGCTGAGGCGTCTTTCGAGGGAGGACGACCTGGAGACCTGTGCTTCTCCCACGCTCTTGTCCGGCCGGTACTTCTGGTCGATCCCGGAGGAGGAGTTCCTGTGCGAGCCCCCTCTCATCACCCGGCACACCCACGAGCTGCGGGTGCTGGAGGGCCAGCGGGCAGCGCTGCGGTGCAAGGCCCGGGGGGACCCCGAACCGGCCATCCATTGGATTTCACCTGAGGGCAAACTGATTTCAAATGCCACGAGGTCCGTGGTGTACGACAACGGGACGCTCGACATCCTTATAACGACGGTGAAGGATACGGGCTCCTTCACCTGCATTGCTTCCAATCCAGCGGGGGAGGCCACGCAGACGGTGGACCTGCACATAATCAAACTCCCCCACTTGCTGAACAGCACGAACCACATCCACGAGCCCGACCCCGGCTCCTCCGATATCTCCACTTCCACCAAGTCGGGCTCCAACGCGAGCAGTAGCAATGGGGATACGAAAATCAGCCAAGATAAGAAGGTGGTGGTTGCGGAAGCAACCTCCTCTACCGCGCTGCTGAAATTCAATTTTCAGAGGAACATACCTGGGATACGTATGTTCCAAATCCAGTACAACGGTACTTACGATGACTCCCTTGTTTACAGGTAAGGCAGCCCCAGCCCCCCGCGGGGCCCTGCTGGGCTGCTCGGCGCTGGCTGCTGCCCCCGCCTCCGGAAGTGGACCTCTAATCCCCTGAGCTCCCCTGGTGGGCGGGAGGGCTGTAAAGTTAGATGACTTAAGTGGATCTTAACGTTCCCAGCCTGACGAAAACACGGGGCGAAAGGTGTCTGTCAATGCCTTCCCGGTAGCGCTTTCTGGCGGCGTGCGTGCTGGCGGCGCGCCGGGGTGCCGTACTGCCGGCTGTGCCAGCCGCACCATCCAAACCTCTCTGTGCTTGGTAATTTCTTTTACGTTTTTGACGTGATCACTGTCATGGGGGGCTCTGCCATTCCATGCCGTGCCGGGGGGCTTGGCGGCGACTGCTGTGGCACCAAACGCAGGGCAGCAGCCGCTGCGGGGACGGCGGCAGGAGCGGAGGAGCCGAGCCCTGGTGGTGGTCACCAGGGCCAGGGAGGTGCCTGGGGGTCTGCCGAGTTCATTAACTCCCATTTCCTTCTCCCTCAGAATGATACCTCCCACGAGCAAAACCTTCCTGGTCAACAACCTGGCGGCTGGGACTGTCTACGACCTGTGCGTCCTGGCCATCTACGACGACGGGATCACCTCGCTCACCGCCACCAGGGTGGTGGGCTGCACGCAGTTCACCACCGAGCAGGATTATGTGCGCTGCCACTTCATGCAGTCCCAGTTCCTGGGTGGGACCATGATTATCATCATTGGTGGGATCATCGTGGCCTCCGTGCTCGTGTTCATCATCATCCTCATGATCCGCTACAAGGTGTGTAACAACAACGGGCAGCAGAAGGCCACCAAGGTCAGCAACGTGTACTCACAGACGAATGGGGCTCAGATCCAGGGCTGCAGCGGGGTGCTGGCGCAGTCCATGTCCAAGCAGGCTGTCGGGCACGAAGAGGGCATCCAGTGCTGCAAGGCTGCCAGCGATGGCGTGACACAGTCGCCGGAGACCGGCTCCAGCCAGGACTCGGCCACCACTACCTCCGCTTTGCCTCCTGCCTGGACTTCCAGCTCTTCTGTCTCCCAGAAGCAGAAGCGAAAGCCGGGGCCAAAGCCAAGCAGCGAGCCGCAGAGCGAAGCTGTCGGCAGCATCGAGTCCCAAAACACTAACAGAAATAACTCCACTGCCCTGCAGTTAGCTAGCCGACCCCCCGACTCTGCCCAAGGGGCCCCCACGTACAAAAGAGCACAATCAAAGCCAAGTAAGTTCCTCACTTTGCCAGCTGACGCATCCCGAGCCAAGCGCCGGCTCTCGCTGGGCGGCGAGCCGATGGAGTCCCGCTGCCCCGGCCGGGGCGCAGCTGGATTGCGGTCCAAAAGGAGCGTGTCCATGAACGGGATGCTCGTGCGGTCAGACAGCTCTGATGTGGATAGTGGAAAAGCAACTTTCTCCAGTTCTGAGTGGATATTGGAAAGCACTGTGTGACCTGCTTTTTGTTTCTTTTCTTTTTTTTTTTTTTTTTTTAAATTTTGATTTTTATTTTAATGAAAAACAAAACACCAAACGTTGTGTGAAACTCCCTCTCCCAGGGAATTGGATGTGGAAGTCCACTGTTGTCTCGCTGATTAATGGCTCGTTCCTGCGGGGTTCTGTGTAAGCCACCCAGTGCACACAGGGTTTTACTTAGTTTTCATTTGATTTTATTTAATATCAAAACCGAAGGCAACATTCAGAGATTTAAAAAAAAAAAAAAAAAAAAAAAAAAAGGAAAAAAAAAGATCAAGGGGTGAAAAAAAGCAAGAAACAGCACCAGTGCCTTCCCTACTCTAGGACTGGCTTCCTGGTTCGGCAGCAGCAGAAAACAAACGAGTTTTCACAGAAAAAGCCTTTTATAAAGGAAATGAGGTTTCCTCCAAGCTAACACATGCCCACTTCTGGATCAATCAGTAAAATCATATTTTTTAAAACGGTCAGACTGTAGATTTCTTCTCCGTGACAATGGTGTTGCCTTTGTTTTTAGGCAGATGCTGTACAGAAACAACAGCGCTGTGTTGTTATGTTGTGTAAAATAAAATAATTCACTCCGTACACCAGCCAGCCTGCGGTAACTGCCCCCCGGGAGCCGGCCCTGGGCCCGCGGGTGCCGCTCGGCAGGTC
>NW_009259123.1:178530-179717 GCF_000687185.1 Egretta garzetta | reverse complement strand
GGGGGCTGGGGCTGGGCGTCCCTGCAAGGGTCCCCGCCCGCGGGCCCCGAGCGCCCTCATCCCGCGGCACAGCGAAGGGGCGGGAGGTGGCCTCATCTTTGACCTGCTGCTTGTGGTGCGCGTGGACGTCAGGGCACTATGTCGCGACATAAACAGGTGATAGCGACTGAAAGCCTCATGCTGTGAGGATGGCAGACGTGCTGCTGCTGCTCTGCTTGTTCTGGAGACAGGGCTATAATTGATACTAATTAAACCGGTGTGATTGTGGTGTTTAAATCAGAGACAGCTTTAACTCTGCGACGCTGGCGCACTCCTGGATGCCAAACAAAAGGTTTCGTAGGGGCCTTGCGGCCGTTGAAGTGGTAGGATGGTTGAGTTTTACACCCTGTGCTTCTTCTTGAGGGCAGCGCAACTCAGGCAGGCGCCTGAAGATGCCCTGGCTCTGAGCAGGGCACCGGCCGGCCCGTGAGTGGTCATGGAGGGGGACGTCTGGTGGCAGGGGACGTCTGGTGGCAGGGACCCTCTCCCGGCAAGGAACCCCTCCTGGCAGGGACCCCCTCCTGGCAGGAATCCTCTATGGCAGGGACCCTCTCCCAGCAGGGACCCTCTGTGGCAGGGACCCTCTCCCAGCAGGGACCCTCTCCCAGCAGGGACCCTCTCCCAGCGGGGACCCTTTCCCAGCAAGGACCCTCTCCTGGCAGGGACCCTCTCCCTGCAGGGAACCCCTCCCAGGATCCCCCCAGGTCTCCGCCGCCGAGGCCCCGTGGCGTGGGGCTGACGTGCGCCTGGTGACCCCTGTTGCTCGCAGCCTTCGTGTGTTGCTCCCGGCGGGTTTGTTGCCTGTCGGAGGGAAAACAAGAGTCTGAGTGGGGGTGGTGTGAAGGACATAAAAAGAAAAGGCTGTTTCTTTTTTAGAAAGCCCTTTTGCTTCCCTTGGGAAATGCAGAGACCAAAAAGGAAGCAAAGCCTCAAAATTAGAATAGCCGCTTCCTGCTGGAAAAGTTCAAAACCAAACCCAAGCAACCCCTTCTCCACTTTCTCTGGAAGCTCCCGTTCTTCTCGCGGGGCTGCATGCACAGGAACGAGCGCCAGAATCCGCGCGGGGTGGGAGGCTGTGCCCAGGTTGTGGTGGTGTGACACGGGGACACCGGCGGGTACGGGCCAGCGAGTGCTCCCGCGCCCGGCGA
>NW_009259123.1:177004-177527 GCF_000687185.1 Egretta garzetta | reverse complement strand
GGCCCAGGCTGCCCAGGGGGTCTGTGGAGTCTCCTTCTCTGGAGATCTTCAACCCCCACCTGGCCGCTGTCCTGTGCCCCCTGCTCTGGGTGAGCCTGCTTGGGCAGGGGGGTGGCACTGGGTGAGCTCCCGAGGGCCCTGCCAGCCCCCACCATGCTGGGATTCTGTGAAGCATTAGCCACGAGACCCTGTCTTTTTGCACCAGCACTGGAGGAGGAGAAACTGCTTCAGAAATTTGTTCACTCATTCAGATTGCTGGCCTGTGCTTCCCCTTGCACCTTTTCCTGACGCTTTTCTCAAGGCATTCGTGTTGTGCTAAGAGGGCTGGTGGAGGGAGAGGCAGGGCTGTGCCGGCGAGGTTTGCGGCGTTGCTCTCTGTGCTGCCTCTCCGCTCGTGTCCCGGGCACGTTCTCCGCAGCGACTCATGGTGCCAACGTGGCTTTATTGCTGCCAGCGTGCTCGCGTCTCCGAGAGCCCTCCCCGCGCTGCTGGGCAGCCCTGCGGTAACAGGGGGAGCGGGGCG
>NW_009259123.1:174799-176375 GCF_000687185.1 Egretta garzetta | reverse complement strand
CCGCCTGGCATCGCGCGTCCCCCGGGCTGGTGGAGACACCGAGCCGTGACAGCCGACAGTCCTGCCGCAGCCGGGGCTCGCTGCGCGCCTGCCCTCGAGAAGGCGCAGTGCAGCCCTTCCCGAAACCGCACCCAGGGCCACAGCAGGCACCCTGCACGGCGAGGGAGCGCGTGTCTTCCCCCAGTGATTGACTCACCCGGCAGAAGCAATGGCCACAGCTGCTATCACTTATCGTTGTTTCCCTTCCCATGAGCTGAGGGGAACTGGAGCCTGGGAGGTGCCGCGCACGGTGGCAACGTCTGCCAGCATCGCAATAGCTCAGGGACATTTATGGTCCTGTTCCAGGGTGCTGCTGGCGACCAGGGGCGTGCTATTGCTCTCCTAAAGCAGCAGCAGCAACAGCCGCAGAATCACATGGCGCCTTTCCCCTGCTGACTCAGGGAGCGATTGTAGCGTGGGCCAAAGTTCTGCTTTTCAAGAGGCAAACCACGGCAAAGTCAGTAGGGTGCTGCTTACAGAACGCGCGTACCCCACATTTGCCCTTTGCAGACGCGTTTCCGCGTGCCTTGCTGCCCGTCGGGGTGTCTGGACCTGGCGCCAGAGCCTGCGCTGCCGGACCCGGCCCGTGCTGGGCAAGAACCCCACCGCAGCACCCGTGCCCCACGGCCACGCGCCCCTTCCCTCTGCAGACCGTCCCTGCGCTGTGCCCCTGCTGCTGTTGGTGCCCTCGGCGCTGAATCGCCTCCCCCGGGGCACCAGGCACACGCTGAGGGGTCCGTCTGGCGCCAGCCCACCCGGCACGGGCAGCAGCGTTGTCTGTCCTTCGTGCGGGCTGTGGGCTGGTACGTGGCGTTCGGCATTGAACGCTGGGTTAAATCGACTCCGTAAATCAGAGCGCACGTGCCCTGTACTGGCTGCTGCTGTTGGAGCACTGCTGTGCCCTTGCTTTCGCAATGGAACCGGCAAAGTGCTCAGGTCGGGGGGGGCTGGAGGGGTTGAAGTGCCTGCACCCCGGCGTCAGTCATACGAGACCCACAGAAGGCAAATATGGTCTTGCTGGCTGCAGACTTTTAATAGAATTGGTTTATTCGCCAGAGCCCGGCGTGAAGGCTGCTGCTGTAGAAAGCAGGGAGCTTGGCTTGGAAGGAGGAAACTAAAAGGGGAACAGCAAAGGCGGCACACAGCCGGCTGCAGAGACCCACGTCGGACACCGCGCGCGCAGGAGCGGAGCGCGCCCTGGCTTTGCTGTGCTGGGACAGGCGGTGTCACCGCAGCTCATTTCAAGCACCGCATTCCTGTCCTAGCTCTGCAGTCGGGACGGCTGGCGTGCCTGTCCTGGTGCCAGCCTGGTTTGCCTCCCGGCCGCCAGCTTCACACGCGACTGCCAGGTTGCTTCTCTGGAGGCGCCCATCGCGTCCCGCGTGCAAGCCGTGCCATGACTTCTGCAGGGGACACTTCCACTGGGAGGGGGAAATGAGAAATACCAGTGAGGGCTGTGGCCCCGGCCCCCTTGGTTCCTGGGGGCCCTGGGAGGGCGGCGGGGGGCAGCCCGTGGTGGGCACGGGGGACCGGCAGG
>NW_009259123.1:171933-174032 GCF_000687185.1 Egretta garzetta | reverse complement strand
TGCTCCTTATCCCCTCACTCTCTCTGTTTTGTCTCTTTGCACAGAAGCCGGGGCCGACCCGCAGGACACCTGCCCACCTCCGCTCCCCGAAAATGTTCCCACCGACGTTCTTACCCGGCAGAAATCAATACGATTCCAACTCACCGAAGATTAACGTGCCGCGCCACGCTCACCCCACTGAAACCTTTACTTGAAGCTGCAGCCGAAGCCAAGAGGCCGTCGAGGTTGGCTGCATCGGATAAACTTTCTCCCCCCCGTTCACAGATTGCCCATCTCCCATCTGCCACATTAAGTCTCAATACCTTTTTTTCTGGTGTCCAAGGTTTTTATAAAACTAAAAATTACGATGAAAAATCTGGTGGCAACAGCTGCAGTCCCAAGTCATGATAAATGTCGCCAGTGGTGAGTTCACAAACTGTAAACATGGTAGCTTATATCACCTGAACAAATAAATGTTTTACTATGATGGCGTGGCCATGTTGGTTGATCCGGAGGGTTTTCCCGGTGGCAGGCGTGCCCCTCCGCGCTCGGCGCTGCTCCTCCGCCCCGATGGGCCATGCTTCCCCGGCGGGCGATGGGGGGGTCGCCCGTGCCCTCCCGGGGCTCCGCTGCCAGCCTGGGTCCAGCCCCGATGCGGCGGGAGTGCTGTGCCGTGGGCTGGGCGAGGGCAGGGGCTCTGAGCAAAGGGGGAGCGCCCGATGCCCCTGGGCACCAGGGCTGCTGGCCCCGCAGGAACCCCCTCCTGCGTGCCGGGCAGGGAACCGGGGAGGTGGTGGGTACGGCACCCCGGGCTCCTGCAGCGCCGGGTGCCAGCAGCGCTGCGCCAGCGGGCAAAGGGCCGTGCACTGGCGTGCCGCTGGCTCTTGTGCCATGTCAGCCCTGACATGGGACAGCCAGGGTGGGGGGGCAGCTGGGGACCCGCCTGGGACCGCACCGCCCCGGTGGTGGCATCAGCCTCTTGGGCCACGCCGCCAGCCCAGCGCGACACCGGGTCTGCCCGTCATCCCTTGCTTCTCAAATGAGACCAAGGGTGGTTTGGGGTTTTTTTTCTTTTCTTCCTTGTCAAGAATTGCACATGGCTCACAGATATAATTACAGCTTCCGCGAAAGCCACGGTGAATCAACCAGCTTTAACACAGCTGCTGAGGAACAGATTACAGCTGGTATAAATATTTGTGGTTGGCAGGACCGGCTTCACATCGGCTGCATGAAGGGCAGGGGATGGAGCTGCCCAGACGTGGCTCCCCCAGCCTGGCTGCTCCCAACTGGGGGGACTGGTACCACTGGTGGCTTCGGCCACGCTGTGCAGATGACAGACCTCAGCCTGGGCAGCTGGCTGAGCAACTCGCCCACGCTTTGCCCATACCCGCGGAGACACCGGCATCCCCCCAGGACAAGGCAGCCCACAGGAGGAGAGCCTAAGCTAAGCCAGGACCCTCACCCCCTGGGGCTCCTCTTGCGCCTTTTCCTCGGATGGCTGCAGAGCCACGGGCTGCAGAGCTGAGCAGCAGCCAGGGGTCGCCCCAAGGCGGCGTTGGTGGAGACCCCCAGCTCGCCAGTGGGGCTCGGCACCCAGGGGCTTGTGCATGGGTGCAAAACTCAGTGCTGGTCTGGCCCCACAGCCCCGGGGATAAATGGTCCTTGGTTTGTCCAGTGCTCAGGAACACCATGCCAAGCGGAGACTTCAAGGGGAAAAGCCATCAGTTTTGCTCAAGAGTTGGACTCCCGGCTGTCATTGCCAGAAAGCGTGACCAGGGATCTTCCTGGCGCTGCACATAGCCTGCGTTCTGTGTGGATTATAACAACAGCTCTTCCCTTTCCTTGCTGTGTAGTGTAGTTGGGGTTTGGCATCTGGAAGAGGACGAGCCCAAAATAAACTCCTTTTCAATAAAATGTTCAGTGGAAATTGAGTCCCCAAACTCATCGCCTCTCCTACTGCAGACCGAAGCGACTTCCCCGGTGAAGCTTGCCAGCCAAGGGATCTTGGAGCACGCAGACGCCTGCGGAACAGCGGGGCAACCCGTGACGCCGAGGTGTGAGTTGGGGAGAGCTGGGGGGCTGCTGCTTCTCCCGACAGCCTGCGGTGCGCCCTGCGGCTG
>NW_009259123.1:171069-171905 GCF_000687185.1 Egretta garzetta | reverse complement strand
GCTCTCAGGGTTTCATTTTGCATTAATATCGTGTTCCTGCCCTCACGCAATGGCTCCCATGCCAAGCTTCCACGCACATAGCAGAGCTGCTTTTCCCTTACCGATTCCTTCCTTTTAATTAACTGTCAAGGTAAGTTCCACCTGTCAGCTCCATGGTGCTTAGAAATCCAGCTTTCACTGCAGCAAGATTTGCTGAAGTTGGGAACGAAACGTTCCACCCCCCCCGGCAGGCCTGTGGAGCAGAGCATGGCTGCGGTACGCAGTCCTGCCAGTGGACCAGCACCTGGGGCTGCTTTGCCTGGGATGGCTTCCGCAGCGTTTCACCCGTCCCTTCAGAGAGCAGAGGAATATCATCGCATCAACAAGCACAAACCACCCGTTACAGAGCCCCAGAACTTGGATGCCTGCTGAAGGGTCATGGAAATCATCCCGGTTAATAAAGCTGAAGGGAATCCTGGCCCACCAACAGCATTTTCCTATTCGTGGTGGGCCCCGCGCCAGCCGACCCTTGGTGCAGCAGCGTCCTCTGCCCAGCCTGGGACGTGGGATGGGTTTCTCTCCAGGTGGGTGCTGTGATGCTGGGAAGGTTTTTCCCTATGGGCGACTCCATGGGCCTGACACCACTCGGTAGTCAACGTCTCGGTGTTTCCGCTGGTGCTCCCCAGAGTAAATGCATGGATTGATACTGGAAAGTGCTTCTCTTAATGGGTTGAGAAAGGTCAGGAAGACGTGTCTTCAGGCCCTGAGGAGCTGGTGGCCGGTCGTGGTCCAGGAGGGGCAGGGGATGCGGCACCCCCCACCCCAGCAGTCTCCCGGGGGGCGCAGGCTCCCACGCA
>NW_009259123.1:170218-170719 GCF_000687185.1 Egretta garzetta | reverse complement strand
GGCCTGCCAGCGTGGGATTCGGCAGCGTGCCCTCGGCCCCCGCAGCCCTGCAGCGTTCCAGGGAGAGCTAGCCAGGAAGTTTCTGGTTAAACCTTGTTTTCACAGAAATACACAGATTTATCACAGTCTTGTTCTGGTTTTCTTGTTTCTTGGGTTTGGGGTTTTTTTTTCAGTGGGGGGAAAAATTAATTGAAGAAAAAATTTCTATTCAGCGGCAAATGAAACCCTAGAGCACCCTGCAGGGGCTCGGTGCTGGGAAGCGAGAAACCAGATTCACAGAATCATAGAATCATAGAACCATGGAATCATAGAATTTTCTGGGTTTGCAGTGGGGATGTGAATCTCCGTTTTCCATGTCTAATGCAAATGCCATTCAATATTGGCCCCAACCTGTAACCCCAAATTACCGCGGGCATTTTCCCTCCCCCTCTCTGCTCCTGGCAGGAAGCAATTGCCCCACCACCCTCCCACTGCAGCCAAGGGACTGCAGGGTGGGCTTCA
>NW_009259123.1:168724-169396 GCF_000687185.1 Egretta garzetta | reverse complement strand
GCTGCAGCCCAGCCTGCCGACGGCTACCCCGGCTGCGGCATTTCTGGAGGCACTCCAGGGGCTGTTGTCTGTTTAGCATGTGGGTGGCAAGAAATAGCCCCAGGACGCGCCGAGTACTGCTCACTGCCGTGCTGGTAAACGCGCTCCTGCCCTTACCGACTCAGAGTTCATTTTACAAGGGCTGCGTCGTGGTGCGTGATGGTGTCCCCGCGCCTCTCCTGCTTCAGTGTGGGACCAGCCCTCCTCCCGAGAGCCCCAGGAACCGAGATGCTTCTGCACAACCCAGTGTTGCCACTAGGAAGCCTTGGCCATGGGCTGACTTGGGTGGCCGCCCTGCCCAGCGTCGCTGCACGCAGTAAGGTTTTACAGCACTTGAGTTCCTGAAGCGTCACCACTGGCCATTTCTGAAGCAGGATCTCCTTTGCGCCCATCCCCCTTTGCAGTCACTTCTCCTAGCTTGGTCTAAGGCCATGTTCAGTGGGGTCCCTGGACACCTGCAAGCACGCTCCCCTCTTGGTGCACCTCCAGTTGGGGCTTGTCCTCAGCGCGAGGTGGAACGGCTGCTGGTGGGCTGGGGGATGCTTAAATGGGACACCAACAGGCTGCCCTGCCTCCGTTTCTTGCTGCCTCTCCTATTTCCTTCTGCCCTGTCAGAGCCCCCTGCAGCATCGG
>NW_009259123.1:167915-168586 GCF_000687185.1 Egretta garzetta | reverse complement strand
GACAGGCACTGCTGCCGGAGCTGCTGGTGCTCCCTGCCCATGGGGGAGCCCCAGGAAGACCCCAGGGGAGCAGGCGTTGTCCATGGACCGCAGGACACCAGGGGCTGCCGGGCCCGCTGTACCCCCCGGCACCCTTTCAGCACCTTGGATGGGATCTATGCATGCCAGAGCAGTGCCAACAGTCAATCGCAGGCTACAGTGACTTTGTAGGGGCGATGACACCTTTCCCAGCTGCACAAGATGGACAGTGACAGCGCAGAATTTTGTCTTCACCCACCAAGCCTATTGGAAATTAAAAGGGTGGGAGCTAGGCAAAGAAACAGCCCAGCAGTGGGAATCAGGAGGGCTGGAGACGCTCAGTCTCCTCCGTTCTGGTTGCAGGGAACAGTGCCACATAATCTTGCCCCTAAACGAATCAGGCCCTGCCCAAAGCCGGTTAGATCTCTCTGCTCTGCCAGTACTCCTGGGGGATCTTTCCAAGAGGTCCATCCGACATTTCTATTTGTTGCCTGCTCTTGCCATTTCTTTTTTGCTCACTTTTGCCTCATATCACAGTAACTATTTTTCACCCCTGGGTGTTTTTCTTACCGGCGTACCCGCAGAGTGTGCCATACCTGCTCTTCAGCTGGTTTCCCTTACCCCCTCTGTCCCCCTTGTAATGATCCCCGCCC
>NW_009259123.1:165256-165574 GCF_000687185.1 Egretta garzetta | reverse complement strand
CCCCGGCTGCGGCATTTCTGGAGGCACTCCAGGGGCTGTTGTCTGTTTAGCATGTGGGTGGCAAGAAATAGCCCCAGGACGCGCCGAGTACTGCTCACTGCCGTGCTGGTAAACGCGCTCCTGCCCTTACCGACTCAGAGTTCATTTTACAAGGGCTGCGTCGTGGTGCGTGATGGTGTCCCCGCGCCTCTCCTGCTTCAGTGTGGGACCAGCCCTCCTCCCGAGAGCCCCAGGAACCGAGATGCTTCTGCACAACCCAGTGTTGCCACTAGGAAGCCTTGGCCATGGGCTGACTTGCGTGGCCCGCCTGCCCCCGCG
>NW_009259123.1:163340-164913 GCF_000687185.1 Egretta garzetta | reverse complement strand
CCTGCTTACGCACTGGTCCGGGGCTGCTCTCCAGCATCAGCTCTGAGAACTCAGCAACGAAAGCCAGTGGGAGAGAAGATGAGGTGGTACCGTGGTCCAGGAAGCCCCAGGACAGGCACTGCTGCCCGAGCTGCTGGTGCTCCCTGCCCATGGGGGAGCCCCAGGAAGACCCCAGGGGAGCAGGCGTTGTCCATGGACCGCAGGACACCAGGGGCTGCCGGGCCCGCTGTACCCCCCGGCACCCTTTCAGCACCTTGGATGGGATCTATGCATGCCAGAGCAGTGCCAACAGTCAATCGCAGGCTACAGTGACTTTGTAGGGGCGATGACACCTTTCCCAGCTGCACAAGATGGACAGTGACAGCGCAGAATTTTGTCTTCACCCACCAAGCCTATTGGAAATTAAAAGGGTGGGAACTGAGCACAGAAACAGCCCAGCAGTGGGAATCAGGAGGGCTGGAGACGCTCAGTCTCCTCCGTTCTGGTTGCAGGGAACAGTGCCACATAATCTTATCTCGGGATGGTTTTTCCTATGGCATCTATTCCGTTACATATTCATGGCTCAGAAAATCTTTAGGACTCTGCCCTGGGATACCAGGCTCAGCCAGGTGTGGAAAGCCAACACATTAGACTATCCCGGGGCAGGAGAAAAACCATTCACTGCCGTGCCGTGTCCCAGAACAACCTCTGCAGCCGCAGGTTTGGGGGCAGGATCGACAGCAGCGGAGGTGCTTTTCCTCCCTCGCACATGCGGTATCAGCCTTCCTCCCAGTGAGAGCGTGCCCAACTGCGGCTGGCAGCAGAGACACAGTGAGAGCAACTGGGTGTGCTGGGAAACTGGAGAAAGGAACTGCCTTCGGCTCCTCCTCCGAAATGCCAGCCGTCCGCTGCCATCTCCCTTGGAATCGGCACCCACAGCTCTTGGGGCTGCCTGCGGGGAGCGAGCAGTGGTCTGTGTCCCCAGAACCCGACCAAGGTAAGAGGAAGGAAAGGGAAACTGCCTCTTAACCTTAGTGTTGAGTACATGTTTCCAAATATTCAGAAAACGTGATTTGACCAAGCGGGTGAACAGTATGGGGATGTGGAAACGATCCCCGGTCACCTGGCTGGCACGTTCCCAGCCGCACTGGAGGTGGTGCGACAGCTTCCTGACACCAGGCACGAGCAACGCCCCGACCCCTACTAATGAAGACTGAAACCAAGGAGTCAAAGCACAGCTTCAGTCTAGGAAAGAAGCGTTCCAGTGATTCTATGGTGGAGAAAAAAAAAACAGAAACAATTTGGCAGAATTGGGGATAAAGCCAAGAAGGCACAGGGACAAGTGCTCCTAAATTTGTCCTGCCCTTTTCCTCGCACCTCTGGCAGCTCAGGCGGGTGTCCTGGAGGAGCCTGTGGTGAGGGTCCCTGGGGGGCATGGGGTGCCCTGCCTCTGCGGGGTCCAGGAGGTGTGGGGAGCCCTGCCTCTGCGGGGTCCAGGAGGTGTGGGGAGCCCTTGCCCTGCCTCTGCAGGGTTCGGGAGGTGTAGGGTTCCCTTGCCCTGCCTCTGTGGGCGCAGGGTCCGGGTGGCGCAGGG
>NW_009259123.1:162026-163330 GCF_000687185.1 Egretta garzetta | reverse complement strand
TCCCTGCCCCCGGCCGCTGGGGGCGCAGGGTCCGGGAGGCGCAGGGTGCTGAGCAGAGCCCTGTCCTGGCAGCGACCCCTCCTCTCCCTCCTGCCGACAGCCCCTCTCTGGTGTCCGCTTCTCCAGCTGGTCCCTGCCAGGTCTCACGCACCACGAGTGCAACCAGAAAAGTCAGGGGGTGAGTTAGAGCTTCCAGAAGAAGGACGTGAGAGGTTGTCACCCCCTGTTGCTCTGCTGGAGCGGAATGTGTCCCCATGCCTCTGTATCCCTGCTGCACGCACGCTGCCCAGGAAGGACCGCACCAGCCACACCACCTCAGGGGCATGAAGGTGAGGCCTTGGGGGGTCCGAGGCTTCCCAGTCGGGCTCATCCTTCTCAGCCAGCACATTTTAGGAGAGGTGGCACTGGCCTCCCCATTAGCTCAAGGCAGCTGCGAACACCCAGGAAGGTGCCACCACTTGGCTGCAGCTCCACCTGCCTTGCCAGGGGCTCAGGGTCCAGCCTGGGGGCTGCACGGGGACCTGCACAAACTGAGCTGGTGAGCGCACCCTCCAGCTCCCACCCGGCCAGCATGCGCTGAGGACAGTGGGAAGAAACTTTGAATTGCAGGCCACCTTTAAAGTTACCACATGCTTTCCAGTAGCTTTCTCCATAAGTTATGTTGTATACATGAAATCTGAGGTTCCCTGGTTCAGCATCGGCACCAGCCATTGGATGGCGGCTGTCAAACGGGCTCCTAAGAGACCTCCCCTGGCTGCAAGACAGCAAAAAAATGCCTGAGATAAGGAGGACGTCAACGTGCTGCTGCCATCTGCCCTGATGCAGACATTTCGCTGTTGATTAATGACATGGCAACCCCTTTCTCCAGATATGCTGGAAATAATGCAGTCCTCTGGAATTATTTCGGGTTGCAATATCCACTGCCGCATCTGTGCTCGTGCTTCTGAATGGCAGTAATTATACAGCTTTAAAACATTCATTCTTTCCTAAGTGGTCTAATATTCATCTTCATTATTTAGGAGTATTCATCCCTAAAAAATTGTCTGACCTTTAAAGTCCTAAAACCCTACTGAATTTTAAAATACGCAGAATCTAATCCGTGTGTGGACTGATCTCCTGTCACTGTTGCAGAGGAAAAATGTGGTAGCAGGGGGTAATTCACTGCGGGGCCGAACCTTTCCTGAACGTTGGCGAGATAAACAGGGGTTTGTGTGTTAGCATTCAGTGCCCGGCCCCTGGGGAGGGGGAGCGGCAGGACTTGCCTGGCCCCGTGCTGCTGACCCGCTGGTTTGGCTGGAGCGGGG
>NW_009259123.1:161329-161950 GCF_000687185.1 Egretta garzetta | reverse complement strand
CCCCACGGGGCAGAGCCCTGAGCAGCCTGGCCTGAGCCCAGAGCTGGCCTCGCAGCGAGCAGGGGCTGCGGCAGACACCCCCAGGGGTCCTGTCCCACCCGGGCGGTCCTGAGTTCCTCTGAGCCAGCGCAGGACCGAGGGGGTCTTGGACAAAGAATCACAGAATCATTTAGGTTGGAAAAGCTCACCAAGCCTAACCGTTCCCCTAACCCTGCCCTCCACCACTAAACCCTGGCCCTAAGCACCTCGCCTGCCCGGCTGTTACACCCCTCCGCTTCCACCACTCTGTCCACACGAGTTATTTCAACATTCCAGCTTTCCGTTGCGTGGGTTTCTTGAACGGGCGAGTATAGCACCGACGGCTTTCTCCCACCAGCTTGTGGTTGTGCTTGGCAACGTCACCGCCGGGTACCCTTCCGTGGTGACCAGCCGGCACCCACAGCCTACTCAAAGAGAAGAGGTGAGTCAAGGTGAGCGTGATTTTCAGGTAAAACCAATGTATCTTCCTGTGCTGTAAATCAGCGCTGATGAATCTCAGGACGGGTGGCGACAGGACGGGTGGCGACAGGACGGGTGGCGACAGGACGGGTGGCGACAGGACGGGCGGTGGGAGGGAGCAGG
>NW_009259123.1:160631-161142 GCF_000687185.1 Egretta garzetta | reverse complement strand
CCCCGCGGGGCTGGCAGCTCCGCCAAAGGCCGCGTTCAAAAGCCGGGCTGCCGTCAGGAGCTTAGGATTTCAGCACAGAGCTTCACAAAACTGCTGGGTTTTCGGGCGTTCATAGGTCGCAGCAAGCTGGAGATCCACGGCAGGGTGCTGGCTCCCAGGGGCATCAGGGCCCCGGGCTCTGCGGGTTCAGGTGCCCAGCCCTGGGCCGGGCTTTGCCCTCCGCCTGTGTGGGCTCGGTTCCCTTGTTGGATGGGGTGGCCTAAGGCTGCGGAGCTTTTGTTCTGGCCGGTATTCAGGGCTAGGAATGCAGGACTCCTGGCGCCTAAAGCAGCCTGCCGAGCTTTTGTCTCCCCGGCTGTGAGAGAGGGGGGTGGGGGGTTGTGCTCCTGTGTCTCTGTTGGTTTTTTACTTTCTCCGATCTCTTACTGCTTGTGCACTTCACAGAATCCCAGCATGGTGGGGGCTGGCATGGCCCTCCAGAGCTCACCCAGTGCCACCCCCCTGCCCAAGC
>NW_009259123.1:159776-160234 GCF_000687185.1 Egretta garzetta | reverse complement strand
CTGTGAGGGTGCCCGAGCCCTGGCCCAGGCTGCCCAGGGGGGCTGTGGAGTCTCCTTCTCTGGAGATCTTCAACCCCCGCCTGGACGCTGTCCTGTGCCCCCTGCTCTGGGGGAGCCTGCTTGGGCAGGGGGGTGGGATGGGTGAGCTCTGAGGGCCCTGCCAGCCCCGGCCAGGCTGGGATTCTGGGATTTCCTTTCCTCTGCCCACGCGGTAGCCAGCCCTGACCTTCTGTTGAGCACAAGAGGTGCAGGTGGGTCCCCTGGGTGCCACCGGCCCCGGCACGCCCTGCGCCTCTTACCTGTGCTGGGTGAGTCGCGCGCTTTGTGCTGCTCCGCTGTTCCTGTGTTTGCTCCATGAAAGGCCATCCAGCTGCTGAATATTTCCCGCCCCCGCCCCTCTTCTACACGAACAGCGGCAGCAGCTGCTCCTGTGCAGTGGCAGACGGAGCCTGGGAAAC
>NW_009259123.1:158812-159731 GCF_000687185.1 Egretta garzetta | reverse complement strand
TCCTACCCGGCCAGCATGCGCTGAGGACAGTGGGAAGAAACTTTGAATTGCAGGCCACCTTTAAAGTTACCACATGCTTTCCAGTAGCTTTCTCCATAAGTTATGTTGTATACATGAAATCTGAGGTTCCCTGGTTCAGCATCGGCACCAGCCATTGGATGGCGGCTGTCAAACGGGCTCCTAAGAGACCTCCCCTGGCTGCAAGACAGCAAAAAAATGCCTGAGATAAGGAGGACGTCAACGTGCTGCTGCCATCTGCCCTGATGCAGACGTTTCGCTGTTGATTTGCACAGCCTGGCCCAGCGGCCGCTGGCACTGACCCGTGATGCCTGGGCCAGCAGCTCCTACCTGCACACTGCTTTCCCCCCTCGTGGCCCATGTGTGATGAGGAAAAAAGTGTCTGAATGTATTTGAGCGTTGCCCTAAGCGCCCCGTGGGCCAAAGCGGAACAGGGTGGCACACAGAGGCTTGCGGAAGGTGCAGTGTGTTGTGTGTGCACACCGTGGGAAAGGCGTTTCCTTCGCCCTTTCCTTGTTCCTTCGGACTCTGCTGCTGTAACACAAACGTGGTTCAGCCAAGCTCAGGGCTCAGCCTCTGAACAGAAACGCAACGCCAGTTTTGAAGCCTCTCGGAACACAGCTCCCTCCTTTCTATTGCTTTGCTTTTTCAGCCAGTAACTGGTGCGATTCAGAGATTAACTGTTTTCCTGTGATGGCATTAAATACTTGGTTATAATGACATTAAATACTTGGCTTTGTCTCCACGCCACCGAGATGACTGGCACTGACCCCCGTCAAGCGGAGCCTGGGGGGCGCTGGCCCCGTTGGCCAGGGTGGGCGCGATGTGCAGGGTGGGGGCAGGAGCGCCGGCGCTCCCCCTCTTGCAGCGCTGGATCGGCCCCCCGACACACGGGACCCTC
>NW_009259123.1:156712-158611 GCF_000687185.1 Egretta garzetta | reverse complement strand
GTGGAGTGGGCCGTCACGGGCGGGTCTGGTGGTGGGGGATGGACACTTCTGCACCCTGTTCCCAACAGAATGACCCCTGCCCCAACCCAGGGCTGCCACGAGCAAGAGTGCGCGCAAAGCCCTGGGCGTCCCGTTTGCTCTGGCAGGGAAAAGGGCTGCCGGGTTTCTGGGAGCTGCCTGCTGTGGCTGGGGAACGCAGCCGAGCGCGAGGGGGCTCTGGCTGATGCCAGCCGCCGTCTCTGACCCAGGCGCCAGGACTGCAGACCTGGAGAAGCCAGCGCAAGGAGCAGCGCTACAGAGCGCTGCGGGGGCCGCGCTGCACAGGTGGGGGGACGAGGGTGCACGCGAGGCTGGTGGCACAGACCACGGAGGCTTCGGTTGTGCACGGCGAGCAGGCTTGGCTCTGCTCCCTGGAGGGCTGCAGGGACTGCTCCTTGGGCTGCAGGTCCAGCTCTGCCTCCCTCTGCAAGGGGGGGTTCCAGGGGTGGCATGATTAGCCGTCTGTAGCAACAGCCTCTCAGGAAAGAGCGGATGATTTAATTTTTGGACCAAATATAAACCACGAAGTGACATTTGGGGACGGAGGGCCATCAAACATGCTAGTAGGCTTCAAACGTGTTTTAAGGAAGAAGGGGCATGGTGATTGAGAGAGGGAAGGAATAATCTGCTGGGTGCCTCTGCGGGACGCGGAGGCAATCATGGGTTTGCAGGGGAGGTGGCCCAGAGCAGAAAATTGGGAATGTCCCAAGGTGGGGGGGCCTGGGGCACCTCGTGCTGGCAGACTGTCAGGTCCTTGGAGGGGCTCCTTCCAGGGCAGGTACCAGGACAGCACGGGTCCTGTTGGGGCCGGGGCTGCCATTCTGTGATGAGGAAAAGTACTTCCCTGTAAACAGAAATCCTCTGATTTTGGAAGGAAACCAAATGAGCCGAGGGATTCTCTCTCTTTTCATGAACCTACTGCATTTGCCTTTGCTGCTTTGAAGAAGCTATTTTGTCCAGCATGGAAAATGGGGAGCGAGTCAGTGGATGAAGTCTCTTGTCCCACTGTGCCACCTACAAGGTTTCCTTGACGTCTATCTAGGCGAATAGAGTCTGAAATCATGCTAGCAATCCCTTTTGAAGGAATGGATGGGAGGGAGGAGTTCAGCTGCTGGGAGAACGGCGTTTTTCTCTTCAGAAGAAAAATGTGCACAAGTAGGCACTAACAGAGCAGTAAAACAAGAGACCCCCCTACCAAATGATCCTGTTTCTGCGCCCTTTGGTTTTCTTTGTCATGTTTCAGCTACATCGGGTCACCTGGGTTGGTTTGGAAGATGCTGACAGTGACTGCAAGCTCAAGGAAACCATGACAGGGAACATTACAAAGACTGGGCGAGAGTCTCGGGGCCCCTTTTTAAACATAATTAAACGCTGCTGACGTAAGGTGAGCTCTGAGAATATCCCAGAAACCCAGCCTGGCAGGGGCTGGCAGGGCCCTCGGGAGCTCACCCAGTGCCACCCCCCTGCCCAAGCAGGCTCACCCAGAGCAGGGGGCACAGGACAGCGTCCAGGCGGGGGTTGAAGATCTCCAGAGAAGGAGACTCCACAGCCCCCCTGGGGGGCAGCCTGGGCCAGGGCTCCATCCCCCTCACAGTCAACAACTTCTCCAGGCTGAACAAGCCCAACCACGGTCGCTGGCTTCCAGCTCTCTGGCGTCTCCCAGTCGAAGGCTCGGGGTCCATCCCGCCGGATGGAGGGGTCTTCCTCCGGCACAGCAGAACCGCATGGGGCTGTGCAGGCGCGGTGGCTCCATGTTCCGCTTGCCCCTGGGTTCAGGTGCTGCCCTAGGATGCCGCCTGCCCTCACCGGGATCTGTCTGTCCTTCCACGGCTGTTGGGCTTGGAATGCTCCCCCGGGGCG
>NW_009259123.1:153941-155760 GCF_000687185.1 Egretta garzetta | reverse complement strand
CACCTGGTGCTGGCAGACTGTCAGGTCCTTGGAGGGGCTCCTTCCAGGGCAGGTACCAGGACAGCACGGGTCCTGTTGGGGCCGGGGCTGCCATTCTGTGATGAGGAAAAGTAAACAGAAATCTTCTGATTTTGGGAGGAAACCAAATGAGCCGAGGGATTCTCTCTCTTTTCATGAACCTACTGCATTTGCCTTTGCTGCTTTGAAGAAGCTATTTTGTCCAGCATGGAAAATGGGGAGCGAGTCAGTGGATGAAGTCTCTTGTCCCACTGTGCCACCTACAAGGTTTCCTTGACGTCTATCTAGGCGAATAGAGTCTGAAATCATGCTAGCAATCCCTTTTGAAGGAATGGATGGGAGGGAGGAGTTCAGCTGCTGGGAGAACGGCGTTTTTCTCTTCAGAAGAAAAATGTGCACAAGTAGGCACTAACAGAGCAGTAAAACAAGAGACCCCCCCTACCAAATGATCCTGTTTCTGCGCCCTTTGGTTTTCTTTGTCATGTTTCAGCTACATCGGGTCACCTGGGTTGGTTTGGAAGATGCTGACAGTGACTGCAAGCTCAAGGAAACCATGACAGGGAACATTACAAAGACTGGGCAAGAGTCTCGGGGCCCCTTTTTAAACGTAATTAAACGCTGCTGACGTAAGGTGAGCTCTGAGAATATCCCAGAATCCCAGCCTGGCAGGGGCTGGCAGGGCCCTCCGGAGCTCACCCAGTGCCACCCCCCTGCCCAAGCAGGCTCACCCAGAGCAGGGGGCACAGGACAGCGTCCAGGCGGGGGTTGAAGATCTCCAGAGAAGGAGACTCCACAGCCCCCCTGGGCAGCCTGGGCCAGGGCTCGGGCACCCTCACAGTCAACAACTTCTCCAGGCTGAACAAGCCCAACCACGGTCGCTGGCTTCCAGCTCTCTGGCGTCTCCCAGTCGAAGGCTCGGGGTCCATCCCGCCGGATGGAGGGGTCTTCCTCCGGCACAGCAGAACCGCATGGGGCTGTGCAGGCGCGGTGGCTCCATGTTCCGCTTGCCCCTGGGTTCAGGTGCTGCCCTAGGATGCCGCCTGCCCTCACCGGGATCTGTCTGTCCTTCCACGGCTGTTGGGCTTGGAATGCTCCACCGGGGCGGTACCCACTGCCGCTTCCATCGTTCTTCCCACTTGGTTCTAATGTCAGTAATAACGGTGGAGCAGAATTGAGTGTCCTTAATAGGCTCTTGTGGGAAGCTTATCAAAAGGCATTTGCAATTCTTCAGGCATTTTTCTCTTGCTTTGCATAGAGCGTCTGTGGCATGGAACAGCAGCCGGTGACTGTCGCTTACGGTAGAATACTCCTTGCCATTGCAGCAGCGCTGGCCGCTGTGAAGCCGAGCGCGTGAAGGAGGTGGTGGGTGCTGAGTGGGTGCTCAGCCCTGGTGGGTTTCTTCTGCTCAACAGCTTGCACAGTGAGGTTGCCTGGGATTGCTGTTCTGACAGGCTCCCTCACGCTCTCCCCTCAGCCGGTTCGTTAAGAAGAATCCCAAATGGCTCGTCATCGTCTTGCCAGCCAGTGGGAAGCGTGGTCTGGCTCCGGCAACAGCCTTGCCCTGGTGCGGCGCCCCCGGCCCCAGGATCCAAGGGGAGACCCCGTCCCCAGGATCCCCGTTCGTGCCTCTTCTCTGCCTGGCAGGCAGCTGGGATGGAGGGGTCTTTTTGAAAACCCAAATCCCTGTGATTCCTTAAAAATAAATCAACATGATTTAAAAAGGGAATGGAGCTGAGCAGATTAGAGGTTTGTAGGGGGTTGTATGTTGGTAAATTTTTTTTTGTGGAGGAACTAGGGATAG
>NW_009259123.1:153612-153884 GCF_000687185.1 Egretta garzetta | reverse complement strand
AGGGAAAGAAGGGTTTTTTTCTGGTAGATTCCATCCTTGCATGGTGGAATGGTAAAATCCAGCCCACCTCTGACCTGGGCAAATGCATTCCAGCTCCCAAGCACATACTGATGCTTTAAAGGAAAAAAATAAAGGGGAGGGGGGAATCTGCAACACGTTGATAGCATATTTTTACATTAAATCTTTATTATCGTTGTTCCTTCGCCAGGGGAGGGAGAGGAGATGGGGAGAGTACCCCCCCACGCCGCCTGAGTGTCACCCTGCTGCCTGTC
>NW_009259123.1:152351-153575 GCF_000687185.1 Egretta garzetta | reverse complement strand
CCGCCACCCCCGCCATGCCCACCTCCCGCGGGCCGGGGGCCGGTTCCTTGCGTGGTGCCTTCTGACCGGTGGCTGCCATCAGACAGGCTCCGGCTCCTTCTGCCACTGTTCGTATCGAGCCTCTCCCCCTCCTCCCCAGCTGCAAGCCTGCCTCTGAAGCAATAAATACCTAGGAAATAACAGTGTGAGCAGGAGGAACCGGTGCTTCTTTCTGCTTTTCCAGATTATCTCCGTGGTGAACGTAACTATTTGATGTGGAAAAGGAAATTGTCGCCTTTAACAGCTCTTTTTCATCTCATCTTATCTTTCCTTTTTCCCCACTCCCCCAAAGGTTGTGCAGTTTTTCCTATTTGGTCTGCCTTCCTCTGCTTTAGATTTATCTAGGCATTATTCATCTTTACGCCCTGTTCAGAATCAGTGAGGCAGTGAAAAAGGGAGATTTGCATGAGCAGCAGTTGGTGTAATTTAGCAAGGGTACTCGAGCCTTCCCCTGACAGTGGGCTAGTTATCTCCAGAAGTGGGATCACCAGCTCATTTGTGTGTGTGTATATGTATATATTTAAAAAGAATCTGATTTTTTCCAGTCCCTTTGCTGGCTGGAACCTCCTCAATTCTCTTACATTTCCCACTGTTGCTCTCATTGATATCGAAGTCATTGCAAATACATTTTTCCCATCGAAATGTGTTAAGGAAACAAATCACCGCTGCAGTGCTTCTCCATGTGTGGGCTCTTGCCTTCAGTGCCTTCGCCAAGGTGAAGTGAGACGTTCCCCCAGCACCTCTTCTGGTGATGGGAGACTCAAACTGGGCAAAAAATAGTGATGGAGGGGAGAGACAAAACACCCGGGGCATTGAATTTGTCACCTGTACTTTCAGTGTTGTGTGTGGTCCCTGGGGTGCCAGGAACGCGGGATCCAGGGTGCCAGGGAGCGGCCGTTGACCAGCTTCGCCAAGGTGAAGTGAGACGTTCCCCCAGCACCTCTTCTGGTGATGGGAGACTCAAACTGGGCAAAAAATAGTGATGGAGGGGAGAGACAAAACACCCGGGGCATTGAATTTGTCACCTGTACTTTCAGTGTTGTGTGTGGTCCCTGGGGTGCCAGGAACGCGGGATCCAGGGTGCCAGGGAGCGGCCGTTGACCAGTGTGAGCCCCGGGGGGGGAGCAGGGTGGCCGGGAGCATCCTGCCCCAGCATGGGGCGGGGGGGGGGACCTGCGGGCGGGC
>NW_009259123.1:143436-151652 GCF_000687185.1 Egretta garzetta | reverse complement strand
AAATGTTCTCCTGGGCTGGAAACAGATGGTGACGGATTGCTTTAATATTTTACTTCTAGTTCTCTTCAGAAACTTTGGACAGTCATGCTGTTTATTACGGATTTTTTGTTGTAAAATACTAAAACTCCCATGTCCCTGGCTGTTTACAAGTAAACTTGGACTAAAAATGTTTCCTGACCTTGGAGGAGTCAAAAAAAAACCCCAAACCAGAGGCAGGCAAATGCATCCATGTGATGTTTGAGAAAGTCATGAATCCAAGTTGGAATGAAAAGTAATTTAGTCATCCCTTTGGAGTTATTTTGCACAGGGAAATACATACTGAATATCAAATTTACATCCCGTTGCTTTGATATCAATGGTACGAGACAGTATGAATTTCTTAAAAGACAACATTCGAATGTGTTCCCTCCGTCTGAGATTGCGGGTAGCCCAGAGCAGAGCCTGGAGCCGAGGCCGGAGCAGGCTCCTCCAGGCAGCTCCGAAGGCTTTGCTTTGGGAGCGAGGAGCCGGTGTGCGCAGTGTTGTTAGAAACGCTGCTGCCGAAGTAGTCAGGCCAAAACTATTGCATTGCATTTGAAAGGTCCCCAAATCAATGAGAACTCGTAGTTAGTCCCACAGTCGGCTTGGATGCCAGGTACAAGGTTGGAGCGCAAAGCGCAGTGTGCGCAGCCCCCCGAGCTCCCGCTTACTGCGCTGGCGCCCCTCAGCTGGTTGTCAGGAACGATTTGGTTCGCACCGTGAGCGGTGGATAAACCCCAGGGGCAGGGGGCTGGCGGCCCCCCGTCCCCCTGCCGCGCCAGCGTTCCCCCCCCCGCCCCATTTTGGGAAGCGGCCCCGGTGGGGAGGTGGGAAGCGTCCGCCCTCAGTGCGGCCGCGCTCGGCAGCGTCCGGCGGGGGGAGCGCCCGTGCGTGGGTCGCTTCTCCGCTTCCAGCAAAACCGGGATGGGGGTGGCGTGCGCGGCTCTGGGCTGGCTGGCCCCGCTGGCCATCGCCCCAGGGTGCCGCCTCCTCCCTGAGTGCCTTCCCAAGTACCTTCAAGGGCTCAGCGGTGCTTGATGTTCTTCCTCACCAAATTAATTAACCAGTGGCTCATTAATTTTAATTTTGCTATTGCTAAGAAGGTGCCAGCGGCAGGCTGGGCTCTGTGTCGGCTTTGCGCGGTGTCGGCGCGTTCGCACCAGGGCAGTGGCTGCCCGGGGGCTGGGCGCCCGTGGCCTGGGTCTGTTTGGCTGTAGTTTAGCTGCTGTTTGTTAATTACTTCTGGTGCTAACGAGGAGCTCTGCTGGTCAGTGTGAACCATCTGTGACCCTGTAATTAATGAAACTGTGACGGGGAGGAGCGGGGGCGCGGGAGGGTGCCAGCAGCCTGGGGTGCTGGTGGGAGCAGAGCCCCGGGGCTGGGCAGCCCCCCCTTGCAGAAACACTGGGGATTTACCTCTGCGGGCTCTAGCTGTATTTTTAATGAATTTTAAAATACTCATTAGATCATTTGGAGTGTGTTCATTTTGTCGTAACTGGACTAATAACAACTACTTCTCGTATTTTGATGAGCTGGTGAAGCGTTAATTAGACCAGGGGTAGATTGCTGGCACCTCAGACGTGTGCTCCCCGTCGCCCGTAAGAAGCCGTGGAGTACAGCGGAGGGGATGTATTCCATGGCAGGCCAGAACACTTCCTCTGAGCAGGGCTTGTCTTCTGAACTTCTTCTGGTAGAAAAGCAACTCCCTGTTTCCCAGTTGCTGGATCAACGTTCAACCTCACCAGCCCAAACCAGCGGCAGGAAGGGACGGAGCCCAGGCACGAGCAAAGAGCCGCAGAGCGCGGGCGCGTGGCTCGGCCGAGGGCAGCACCAAGCCCCTCTCGAAGGGGCCGTTGCCTTCAGCCCGCCGCAGCTTTGGTTGGCAATTTGCCGTCCGTTTGCTAGGGCTGTTCTGCAGGCACGTGAAAGCGATTGCCGTACGTGACTGTGTGCACACGTGGCATACGTAAACAGAGAACCGGCTTTGTGGAGGCCAGCGTGGCAGCCATGCTCCCAACTGGGGGCATCTCACCTCTTCCAGGTGGCTTTTGATTTTTTCCCTCCTTCTTGGCATTTCAGTGAAGAAAGGATTTAAAGTGCAGCATGTTTTAAGGGTAGGAATAATCATTCTCACTATCTGATTTATGTTCACTTACGTGCAGCTGAAGAGCTGAGGCAAGCCATCTTGTCACTCGAGCTTTTCTTCTACCCTGTTTTTGTTGAAGGCTTTTCACAGAATCACAGAATTGCAAGGGTTGGAAGGGACCTCGGGAGATTATCTAGTCCAACCCCCCTGCTCAAGCAGGTTCTCCTAGAGCATTTACACAGGACTTCATCCAGGCGGGCTTTGAGTATCTCCAGAGAAAGAGACTCCACAGCCCCCCTGGGCAGCCTGGGCCAGGGCTCGGGCACCCTCAGAGTAAAGAAGTTTTTCCTCACATTCAACCGAAACCTCTTATGTCTCAGTTTGTACCCATTGCCCCTTATCCTGGCGCTGGGCACCACTGTAAAGAGACTGGTTCTGTCCTCGTGACTTCTGCCCTTAAGATTTGTAGGTGTTGATGAGATCCCCTCTCAGTCTTCTCTTCTTCAGGCTGAACAAGCCCAGCTCCCTCAGCCTTTCCTTGCAGGGGGAAAGCAGAGGCAGAGCAGGGCATGCGTAAGGACAGGACCCGGGACGGGTGCTTTGCACGTCCTTTAGAACTGCCCACACCTATTGCTGTCAAACCCGTGCTCGGACCGCACCAAGCTTCGACGCACGGATCCGTGCCCTTAGTACCTGCCCAGGGCGCCGGAGGGGGCAGAGTGACTCAAACACGGGGCAGTCTGAGAAACGGCAGAGTTCTGCTCCTAAGAAAAGTGGGGATTAACAAACCAACGGCACAGCCCATGGGAACGCGCAGTCCCTCGGCCCCGCGCCGGGGCTGCCGTGGGGCTGTGTGCATGGAGTGGCTGTGGGGTGGGTGTTAAAGAATTTCAGGAGTCTTTGGGTTACTCTGGGTTTGCATATATTCACAGCTCAGAGCTGGACCATCACCTCAGTGAGTGGCAACTGAAAATCACAAGCGTAATCGTTTTCTATCTTTCTGTAACAATGGCATAGAGAGTTTCCGTGGTGTTTGCAATTGCTCCTTTGTCCGGCCAGCTGAAAGCCCGTTGTTTCCCACAGGCTAGCATACTCGTATCGTTCTGTCTCGGTTCTGCTTCTCGAAAGCCCACCCCTCCACAAGGGCACGGGCAGCTACCCTCACGATGGCAAAACCCACACAGGAGATTTCTGACTCCCGCGCTGATGATTTCTGTCTCTGCCAGGGTTGTGAAGCCCGGTAACTGGCAGTGGTGGTCAGAGCTTAAGCCTTCTCAGGGGAAACCATCCCTGCTGAAGGAAGGCTGAGCTGCTGAGCCAGGGAGCAGAGGTCTCGGGCAAAGCCCCAGCTGCTTTAGGGAACTCTGCCTGCCTATGCCCGCCTCCGCAAGCTGTGGGTGCTGAGCAGTGCCGGCTCTGCACCGGGGCTGCAGTGCCCAGTGCTGAAGGACACATGGCGAGGGATGGCTCCTGCCATGGCACATCCCAGGCGGAGGTAGGGATGCTGGAATAAACTGCATCCCTGCTTTGCAGTGGTGCCAGCCATGCAGAGCTCTTAGCGCTCAGGTTGAGAGCTGCACCTCTGCCTCCCGGGCTGGGGTGGGGGTCACAGAATCCCACAATCCCAGCCTGGCAGGGGCTGGCAGGGCCCTCAGGAGCTCACCCAGTGCCACCCCCCTGCCCAAGCAGGCTCACCCAGAGCAGGGGGCACAGGACAGCGGCCAGGCGGGGGGTGAAGGTCTCCCGAGGAGGGGACTCCACAGCCCCCCTGGGCAGCCTGGGCCAGGGCTGGAGGTGCTCCAGTCCCCTCATCATCCTTGTTGCTCTCCTCTGGACTCTCTCTAGGAGTTCCTCATCTTTCTTGAACCGGGGAGCCCAGAGCTGGACCCAGTGCTCCAGGTGGGGTCTCAGCAGGGCAGAGCAGAGGGGGAGGAGAACCTCCCTCGCCCTGCTGGCCACGCTCCTCTTGATGCACCCCAAGATGCCATTGGCCTTCTGGGCAACCAGGGCACCCTGCTGGCTCATGGCCACCATGTCCCCCACCAGGACCCCCAGGTCCCTCTGGGCAGAGCTGCTTCCCAGCAGGTCAGCCCCCAGCCTGTCCTGGTGCATGGGGTTCAGCCTCCCCAGGGGCAGCACCCGACACTTGCCCGTGTTGAACTCCATCAGGTTCCTCTGCACCCAACTCTCCAGCCTGCCCAAGTCCCGCTGGATGGCAGCACACCCTTCCAGCGCTGCATGCCATGGGGGGCTTTGGGGGCTGAATGCCTCTGCTGTGGCCGGCTGCAGACCCCTGGGTCACCCTGAAAGCTGAACGGCAGGGCCCTGGTCCAGCTGGCAAAAGGTGGGGACGCTGCCCTGTTTCCCAGGTCCGGAGCCTGGCAAAACCAGCCCTTCCCCAGTGACAGGCTGCAATGCGTCCCCCAGCTCTGTGCTCCCAACCACCGGCACCGCTTGTTTGCATGCGTAGGCATTGCACGCGAAGCCAGTGATTCCTGCAGTGGGGGCAATGCTCTCCCCCACGCATAAACGGGCACAACCGGCTTCAAACCCACGGTTTGCCTACAGCATCTCCTTCTCCAACTAGAGGAGAGAAATCTCTTCTCGGTGTGAAGACACCAAGTGCTGATCAAATGATACTGGCCCGCTTCAGAGGATTTGTTTGATCCTGTTCTAAGTGGCTTAGTCTCCTTTACACTGAATATACAAAATCTTTTCTTATATCCAATTAAGATTTCTTCCAGGCACGGGTAACACTTCACTCCCTGCTCAAAGGCTCTCCTCTCCCCGCAGCGGGAGGGCTCGGTGCACGGGGCGAGCTGGCGCTCAAAGGCACGGCGAAGGGGGGCAGCGCCTTGCTTGTTTTTCTGGCCAATTTGTTGATGGAGCAGAGCACTTCACAGTGGCACACACACAAAATAGGTGGCTACGCTGCATGTTTCGGCACGGGCACCTGGGAATCCCGGTGTCGGAGGGAAGCGGGGTCTGCTGGGGGGATGCTGTGGGCCAGCAGCGAGTGCCCCGGGGCAGGAACCTCTTCCTGCTCTTCCCTCCCGGTGCCCTCACGGAGGCACGCTGGGGAGCAGTGGGGTTTGGCTTCCAGATGCCAGGGCCAAACTGGTGCGAGGGGCCTGGGGAGCTGCCTTGGCAGAGCTGCCCTTGCTGTCCGGTGCCCTGTCCCCTCGCCTTCGGCAGGGGGTGACCGCTACTGCCCTGTCCCTGGGTGCAGCTGCACAGGGCTGGTCCCATGCCCTTCTCAGCCGTGGATCGCCTCTTGCTGGGGGAAATGGATGCACTAACATGCTAAAAGGGCATTTTCGGGAGAGACATTCTTTTCCCGTGAGCAGTTCCCTGATGTCCGCGTGACAGCAAACCCTGTTGCTGCTGCAGACCCTGTGCGGTGGGAGCGGTGCCTGAGCCATCTCCTTCTGTATCTGCAGTGGTTTCTGCCTGCATGGCCGGTCAATTATATGTTAGAGATGCCTTTGAAGGCATTCTGTTTGCTCAGGCATCACCGACGATTAAGTTTAGCGTATGAAGTCTATTACTTGGAGCTTCCCCTATCCCCAGGAAGAAACTTGGCTCAATTGTCAGAGCCTTGGAGAGGTTTGCAGAGCTGGCAGCTAGAAATATAAACATCTCTTAACAGCTCTTTTAATCTAGCAGAAATAAAGTCTAGCAAGAGGCAGTCAGTGGAAGCTAAAGCCTGACAAACCCCGACCAGACGTAAGGCACCGGTCTTGATGGCTGGCTGTGATTAACCCGTGCTGCAGCTCGCCTGGGGGTGTAGCAGGCTCTCTACCACTTGAAGTCTTTCCTTCAAAGCTGGATGTCCCTTAAATAGCTGAGAGCCCGTGGGTGGGTGGGGGGCAGGGCTGGCAGGAGATGAAGCTCCCAGGCTGAGGGGGACTTTGCTCCTTACCCCCATCAGGCGACGTGTTCCCTAGGATCCGGGTGAGCAACGCCCGCTCTCCGTGCGTGCAGGCGGGCGGTGGCTTTATTTGCTGGGGTTCAGGGCTGTTGTGGCTCAAGTGCTGGCAGAGGAATCTGGGTCTTGACTTTTTATTGTTTCCCTCCTTCCTTGGGCTTAGTGATCGATAGCATTACTATGGGCAGTCTCTTTGAAGGGTGGCCACAATGCACAACCAGACAAACTGCTCGTTCCTCGCTCGCTCGTGGCTGCCGCACCTTCTGGCATGGTAAATTAGGCTGGTGGTTAATTGCAGATGCAGGTACCCGACAGCACCTGAGAGCGCCCGGGGCTGAATCCCCCGTGCTTCAGAGGATGGGGGGACCTCACGTGGAGAGCGGGGATGCTGGGCAGCCGGTCCTTCAGCCATCGCACCCCAGTGATTTCAGCACTCCTGCCCTAATGAAGTTCCCGTTCTTTGTAAGCCTCTTCAGCCCCACCTTCAACCCCCCCGCTCGCTGTAGCCGTGTCCCTGTCCCCGTGGCTGCCTTCTGACACATCTGATTGTTACGCACGTGGTGAAGCTACTGCTTCTGGCTGTGCATGGTCACAGTTTGCAGTAAGTTTCTGTTTATTGAAATTATTTCATAAAGTGCTACTGAACAAGGTCAGCTATTTGAAGGGGTTAGCTAATATATAATCTTCTGAGTCGATACGAGCCAATATGGCGCATTGTCTGATGTACTTCGATGGCGAGCAGTTTGGGGTAGAAAAGGTCCTTTCCTGAGCACAGCCAGTACTTGGCAAAATGTTTTCCTCAAGGGCATTGAAGAACGGAGCCGCTACCATGTGTGTTGGTGACGGTGTCAGCGAAAAGTGGCCCCGAAGTAACTCAAAAATTGAATTCTCCTAAATCAAGCTGTGAGATTTACGTCAGGTTTTACATGAATTAGTACAGCCTTGGGAGCAAAATTTCAAGGCTTGAAATTCTGCGCAAAGTTCGAAGAGCCTTAATCCTTCTCAAAGCGTTTTGCTGGCGTGAGCTGGTTGAGCACGTACAGACAGGTTGGGTGTACATTAAGAGCCACTTCAGCAGCGCCCGTGCTCCGGAGCCCCACCTCGGTAGGTGTTTTTAGAAGTGACTTTTCTGCAGTGTGACCTTTTGAGTCGTGAAATTACAGCAGCAGCAGACCTCTCCTCAGACTTGCTTCCAAGCCTTACTCTTTCTGCTTGTGAAATAATCCAAATAATTCTTCGCTTACTGTCTCGAAGTGAAGAGTTGCAAGGAGCCCTCCCGGTTCCCCGTGGATTGTGCGCTGTCAAGCTGATAGATCTGCATTTGCCATCAGTGCCGGATCCTGTCCTGTTCCCGTGCAGACCCGAAGATCTCCCTGGTTTGCCCTTCACGAGGCGGCCGTTGCTGCTGTGTGTCGCAAGGGCGATGGCAGCCAAGGCTCGCGGGCGCTGGGGGCTGTGGGGCGCAGCAGGGCTTACCCTCATGGCCACGGGCTGTTTGTGCTACCTCATGATGCAGCTCAACGTTTTGGGTTTCCCCCGGAGGACATTCATAACGAAACAGCAATTTCTCATCGCTCTGGGGATGCAAATCTGCTTTACCTCAAAATGGTTTTCAGGTGTTCAGTCTGTAACCCTGAGGAGCCTCCTGCCGACATGCTGAGTCAGCTTTCTTCGGGAAGGCCGTGGGGATGCTCCCTGAGTGCCCTCAATCTTGCCTTTTTAATTTGTGTGGCTCTTCATCTCCCTAATCCATGAAATGGGGCATTGGTTCACAAGCCCTGCCTGGCTTGGGGGCAGCTCACCCCGCGGCACTTCCAGCACCTCCGCAAGGGCTGCGCCGCCCGTGGCTGCGGCGTCCGCAGTGAATCTCAGCACAACCAGCACCTTCTCCTCGCTCCGGGTGCCGTCAGCTGACTGCACTGCCCCATCTCCTGGTCTGTCCTGGGCTGAGCCACCCGAGGAGCCGGCCTCCCCAGGCAGCCAGGCGGATTCAGCCCCTTCCCTGTCCCCGTGCCGGCTCTGTTGGGCTCCAGGGGGCTGCAGCCCTGGTTCCATCACCCCGTGCTCTGCAACTTGGACCTGTTCCCCCCAGCTCCTGCTGTCATAGAATCATAGAATCGTTTGGGTTGGAGAAACCCTTTAAGCTCCCCCAGCCCAACCATTCCCCTACCCCTGCCATCCCAC
>NW_009259123.1:140846-143370 GCF_000687185.1 Egretta garzetta | reverse complement strand
TTGTAGGCAGCGATGAGGGCTCCCCTCAGCCTCCTCTGCTCCAGGCTGAACCCCCCCAGCTCCCCCAGCCGCTCCCCAGCAGCCTGGGGCTCCAGATCCCTCCCCAGCTTTGTGGCTCTCCTCTGGACATGCTCCAGCAAGGCAATGTCCTTCTTGTAGTGAGGAGCAAGCCCTCCCTCCCAAGGGCTCTCCTCTGCAGCCCTGTGCCTCCTGTGGTTTTTTCTTGGGCATTTTTCCCATTCACAGAGATTTGGAAATGGGCTGATGTGACTTGCTGGTGTGCAAGAAATTTATTTATTGAGCAATAAAGAAGAGAGACGGCCAGTGCCGAAGCAGGCAGGGCTGTTGGTGTCAGGGGGCAGGGAGCGGCGAAGTGCTGGTGGCTGTGGGTCGGGTCCTGGTGGGGCTGGGGGCCAGGCAGGCACCTGTGGCCGGGCGCTGGGCTCGTCCTGCTCAGCAGCCGTGCCTGGGCTCTGCTCCCCCGTGCTGGAGTGGGTGGCTTTTCATTTCATTTGGTAACCATCCACGACTCCAGAATCTGAATTCTATCTGCCTTTTTGCTTTTAGCTTCACTGCACAAGCTAACGTGCTCTCCCTCTGAGAGCCCCGCCGTGGTTTTGCAGCCTTGGTGGGGTTCAGGTGGTCTGTGCCACAGAGAGCAAGGAGACCCCTTGGTGGTCTCCAAAGCTGGTAAAAGGGGTAAAACCTATTCTAAATGCTCAGCTCACAACCAAGTATTTTGCCTATCAATCAATCAGATAATTTTTAGCAGCCATATGGTCTCCTTCTCTTACAGTCTCTTTGGTGAAACTGCTGGTAGCACAAAGCCCGCAGTGCTGCCTGGAGAGCATCGCAGCACCAGCCTGCCCAGAACCGAAGCCTGCGTTAATGCAGAAGTGCTGCCTGCACCCAAGCCAGCTCTGCCAGCCACCGGGGCGCCTAAGGGCATCGGACGCCGAAAGCTGGGCAAGGCTGGGGCCTGCTGCTCGCTCGGCCGGTGTCCTCTGAGCACAAGGGGGTGTCCGCTCTGTCGGACTGGCCGTTGCCCCTCTGGAGGCAGGAGGTGACTTGTGTGGCATGTGGGTAGCACGTGGGGTGCCGTGGATGCCCCAAAAGACCCGGCACGGAGCCCCTGGTCCTGCCTGGGGTGAGCGCTGGGTGGGAGCCCCTGGCCCCGCGGGGTCCCGCACCCGAGGCTCCCGGCAGAGACCCTGTGCGAGGTGCCCTTCGCTCCCTGCCCCTTCGACGCCGGGCTGGGACCTGTTCTTCCCCGTTATCCTTTTGCTGCAGCTTTGAAAGTAATTATCACTTCTTTTGAGAGCAGAGGCTTCTCAAAGCAGTTACCATCTGCTATCGCTTACCACATTAATCATAGTCCAAGGAACAAACTAGTTTTGACTTGAGATTTCCTGAGTAACTGGATTTCTCCATTTCAGATGCTATTATTGATAAGTCTGAAGTTTTGCGAGGTACCTTATGTTCATGTCATTGCTTGAATGGAAGAAAGCAAACAAAAATAGTCCAAACGCGACAAATCTGAAAACAGAACTTGGACTCTTCTGATTCTGCACCGCGGCTTGGGAAAACACGATGTCTGCATTTCTGACAGCATTACAATTCAAACGTTCACAGCCCAAACTGAAAACCATACCTCTGGCAATGCTTTAATATTGATGGGCAAAATTGTGATTCATCAACATCAAACTGTTTAATTCATTAGCCAACAAATTCCATGCGATGTGGGAATACATTTAAAAGAGAATGAGATGAGACCAAGCATTAATTATGCAGCCACCGCACAAATTAATCATTTTACACTGCAAAGCGCTTCCTATGTATTAACCCTTCATAACCCGCCTCCGGCCCTTCCTTGGAAGTTCTTTTGTGGTACATGGATGCACTGTGTTTTTAAATCAGCTTTTCTCAGAGACGGTAGGCAGAGCTAAACACGGAAGACCGGCGTAACATAACCGTGGGGGTTCTGGAGGTGGAGTTTTTAAGTTTTCTGATTTCCAGGCGCAGTTGGCAATGAGTCGCCAGGGCCGGCTTCGTGCTGTGCAACGCCATTGCTGCCTTCTGTGCTGTTTGCCTCGGCCACACGAACTCGGTGATACCGGCCCCTCTTCATCCTCGCCGCCATGCTCCCGTCTGAAAGTGAAAGGAAGGGACGCGGTCAGCCGTGGGGTGGGAGGGGAGGGTGGGGGGCAGCCAGCCACGCGGACGGGGCAGGAGATGTGCGGTTCGGCCTTGGCTCCCGGCTCGTGCGTAGCTGCTTCCGTAGCCCAGTGCCTTTGGATGGGGCTGCCCTCAGCGAATGCCCTGGCTGTCTCCAGTGCCCGTGCGGGGGGAGCAGCCACGTTCTGGACCCCCTCTCCTTGGTTGCTGCGCTGGGCTCCCCTTCCGCTGCGCAGCACGGGGGCAGGCCCGCCGGAATGCAGAGGGTTTCGGGACAGCTTGTGTCGTGGCCAGTGCTGTGAATGGGAAGAACCATGGCTTTTTCGGCAGGGCCCCGCGGCGCTCTGGT
>NW_009259123.1:133924-140833 GCF_000687185.1 Egretta garzetta | reverse complement strand
CAGGCTGTCTTCCCAGGAGGGAGCCAGGTACTGCAGAGCATTTTGGAATGGTGGGGAAATACTGGCTGTCCCCAAGACAGAACCTGTACTTTCATCTCTGCTGTGTCGCTGGTGGTTCATTTTTAATTGCTCTGCAATGTGGCAATCTCCATAGCAAAGCACGAAAAAAAATATCTAAATTTGTCCTGCAGATATGAAATCTGCTGGACGTTCTTGGAGCCAGAGCTTGAGCTGAAAGCCTGAATGAGCCATCTGAGAGCCTGAGCCATTTCCTATGGTGCAACAGGCACAGCATTGGGCTGGAGGACCCCAGCGGCACAGGGGCTTTTGCAAGCAGAACTCTGGGTGAGGCTGGGAGGGTGCGCTGGGGCCAGAAGCTCTCACTCATGCCCGAGGGGTCTGAGGAGCAAGCTGAGCCCCCAAGAGCACATGAATCTTTCGCCTCGCGCCACCCTGTTACAGAGCTACCAAGGGCGGCTGCCGAACTGGGACAAACAAGCTCCGGAGTTTGAGACCAAAGATGCCAAATTCCATCCTGCCTTGCCTGTAGCATATTGGCTGAGGTGAGACTGAAACTGGAGCCAAATCTCACACACATTTGGCTGGAGAAACTTCTTCAAGAATGTTTTCCTAAATTACGGATGATGGTGATAATGCTCCTACTCCTTGGCTGTTGCCTGCCACGGGCTGGGATTGCATCTGCTAACAACCATGTTTCTACAAACTCAAAGTCTGCTTTTGCAGCTACTTCACAGCGTATGTGAAAACACTTTCTGACAACGCTGCGTCCATGAGCTTTGCCATTCCCATGGTATAACTGAGTTTGCCTCTTCAATTACCAGGTTTCTGCTCCTTGACAGAGAGGCGCAATTTTATTAAACAGGTCCTTTTTTTTGATTAGATAATCTTTTCAGTGAGTTTTGCATCTGGAGTGCAAGGGCTAGAAGAGATCTGTTCCCCCCTGTGATGGTTTGACCCTGGCTGGATGCCAGGGGCCCACCAAAGCTGCTCTATCACTCCCCTCTAACCGGACAGAGGAGGGAAAAGTAAATCAAAAGAAAAGACAACAGGATTTCATTCTCCAGTTCCCATCAGCAGGTGATGTCCAGCCACTTCCCAGGAAGCAGGGCTCCAGTATCCATAGTTGTTCCTCCCAAAGACAAAACGTCACAAAGGACCAATGCCCCCCCTCCTCTTTCTTTTCCCTTAGTTTTTATATCTGAGCTGACGTCATATGGTCTGGAATATGCCTTTGGTTGGTTTGGGTGGCTTGGCTCCCAAGATCTTGTCCCCTTGCATCCCACTGGTGGGGGGGAAATATTGGAGACGGCCTTGATGCTGTGCGAGTCCTGCTCAGCAGTAGCCAAAACATTGGGGTGTTATCAACCCCTTTCTACATACCCATAGAAAGCACAGCGCTGTGCTGCTGGAGCCAGTACGCCCCCGAATGCCTGGGGATGCGGGCAGGGGTGCCCGAGGGTGCCTCCAGCCCCTGGAACATTTCGGCTCCGTTTGCTGTTTGGCAGACTCCTGTGTGGTTTCTTTAAATATTTTTTGTAAATTCATTTCTCAAATGTTTCCAGTAAAGTTGAAACATTTACTAATGACATAAATTCTAGTAATTTGTTTTTAAATTCAAGCAGACTCCTCATTTCCTTCACCAAAGCTGTTGATTTGCCAAGTTTTACCCATATAACTGCTCCTCTGCAGCTGTGGTGGCGAAACCTGGCTGGCCATAACGAGAATGCACGTGGAATCAACTGGAAAGCAGTGAGAGCCATGGTCTGCCTTTTTCATAGTAATTTACCTATTCCAAAATACACAGGCTTGGTTTTGAACAGCAGCTTGTGGAGCTGGAGGTCTCCGCAGGGCGGGTGGAATGCAAGACCAGTTCTCTGACTGCCCATGCGAAGCGAGGGTCCCTCCCTGCGCCCCTTGCCGGCGGCACAGCCGGGCTGTGGGGTCGGCACCCGGTCCCCTCCGACGAAAGCTAAGGGGGGGCGCTGGACGAGGGGGTGGCTCACCCGGGACAGACCTCCCTCCGTGTACAGATTAATGGCATTGATTGGAAAGAGCAGGGGAGCCCCTGCTGCTTATTGGTATCTTAGTGCCGCGAGCGAGGAGACGAAGCCGACTGAAGGCAAAGGGGGGACCCCCCCCACCTGCAGAGCCGGGGGGCCGCAAGGCCGATGTCACCCCCACCGCCCCGCTGCGGAGCTTCGCGCTTGACATCAGCCCCCTGCTGCCGCCCGCCCCCCCGGTGCTCGACCTCTGCCGCTAACTGAGGTACGGGAGAGGGGGGGGGGGCTTGGCCCAGTGAATTGGCTCCTTGGGGACCAGGAGCCGTGGGTACCGCTGGCCTGATGGCCGAGCCTGCTTCTCCTGGTTCATAATGTGTGAATTGTTTAAGTAAAACAGCATTGCGATTTGGGAAAGTCTGGTCTAAACTTGTAATAACTTAAGCAAGGGATCGTTTAACTCATACAAATGCGCACAAAAGGAGAAAACGCTGTCCTTCGTGCCCGTTGTGCAGTGATGGGAAGGAACCAGATGTTCGATGGGTGACAGCAGAGGACACCAGCTCCAGGCGCTACGAAATGAAGTAATGCGGGAGAAGAGGACCAGCATCGCTGGCACCCCAGCTGTGGAGCAGCGGGTTCCTTTCAACCTCTTTCCTCTCCTCTAGAAGGTCTGAAATTCTGTATCTAAACCACGTCCCATCCCAGCTGTTATCTGTATAAACCCTAGCCACTAGTTGCTATTTTCAGTGACGCTAGGATGCCCACCGGAGAGAGGAGGTGGAGGTGGTCTGACAGCCCCTGCCGAGCAGGGACCCCGTAGCAGCTCGGGTGGTTGGGTTTCCCACATGCAGCCAAGCCTTTGCCTTCCTCCAGGGAAAATGTTTCTCCACTCATCTTGTACAGGGAGGAGGAACTGAACTTGTTCCAAGCTGTCGCCTGATACCTCATTCTCCATCTTGGTGTGACAAGACTGGGTTTCACAGAATCACAGAATGTTTTGGGTGGGAAGGGACCCCCAGAGGTCACCCAGCCCAACCCCCCTGCAGGAGCAGGGACACCTTGAACCACATCAGGTTGCTCACAGCCCCGTCCAACCTGGCCTGGAATGTTCCCAGGGATGGGAACCACCTCTCTGGGCAACCTCTGCCAGGGTTTCTCTGGAAAGCATTGCTCCAGGTTTAGGGAGCAGGAGGGAGAGGTGGTTCGAGGCCATTATTTGTTTTGCTGAAAAGGAAGAAGAGTTGCTGCTGGCAGCAGGACCTGCCATCAGTTTGGGCTGGGGGGCTTCTCCTGTGAAGAGGCTCCTAGGTGGATGCTGGAGAACTTCCCTGCGTTCCCCATCCCTGTGTCCAGGCTCAAACAGAGAAAGGTGGGCTCAGTGCAAGGCTTTTGAGTTTTGCAGCTGGAGTTTTGAAGCTGGTGCGGTGGTTCTGTGTCACGGCACATTTAGGCATCCCAGCTGGGAGGCAGCGATCCCCGGCGAGATGCCACAGGCAGCTCCTGTTCCCAGCAGCGACAAGAGAAGTCTTCGTTTCAGGTGTGGGGCAGCACGCCGCCGGCTGCGCCGCTGGTCATGGCACGAAGTGTTCCTTGTGAGTCAAGCAAGCCTTTGTGTTTCTGGCGCCAGCCTCCGGGTGCCCCGCGCTGTTCCGGCGCTGCTGAGCCGTGCCTGGCAGGTGACTGCGAGGCGAGGGCGCGGGGGGGACAGCAGCAGGGTTTATTCCGCGGGTGGGTGAATGCGGTTTTGAGAGGTGGCGCCTGGTTTTGGGGCGAGCTGTAGGTGCGGCTCGTTCGGCACTCAAATGCTTTTACGTGTACGTGCTCTGCTCGTGCTCTGCCAGGGCGAGGGGGGGGCAGGACAGGAAAGACAGACCAGGGACAGCCAGGCTCTTCGTCCTCCAGGACCGTGTCAGTCGGGACGTCCAGGAGCGGCAGAGGGACCGGGGCAGTACGTGGCATGTTAAACTTCCCAACCGAGGGCTTGAACTGCTCTGTTCCTGTTTTGGAAAGTGCCGATAAGAGCAAGAGAGATGCTGAAAGCCTGCTCTGAGCCGAGGGAGTGTTTACAGATCCGCTGCAACAACCACATCGATAGATCTGTGCGTCCTGCTCTGACGTACCCGAGCCACGAGAGCCACAAAGAGCTCTTGGTTGCTGCGGTGTTTGTGGAGAGGCTGGGGGTTCTTGTTTGTTTTTTTCTTCTTTTTTCTCTCTCTGGATCTCATTTCGCTGCCTGAGGATGGTGTTTATTTAAGGAGGAATGAAGAACACACAAAGCTGTGTTTGGCAAAAGCGGGAGGTTTCTACAGAATTGCTTTTGTGAGAGTGAGGGTGTTGACAAAGCTTGGAAAAAACGAGGAGGAATCGTCAGGCATGGGACAGGCGGGATTGCGTTCCAGATAGCAGCGGGGAGATCTGCACAGCAGCTTCCTCTGATCCTGCCGTGGCTTTGGGGCTGGGGTCACCGTGCCTGGCCGTGGCACAGGGTTCTACCTGTGCGGACACCTCCCGAGAGCCTGCGGGGCTCGGCCGGGGGAGTTGGGAGTGGGATGGGAGTGGGATGGGAGTGGGATGGGAGTAGGATGGGAGTTGGATGGGAGCTGGATGGGAGCTGGATGAGAGCTGGATGGGAGCGGGATGGGAGCTGGATGGGAGCTGGAGCGGGAGATGCATGTGGCAGTGGGGACCGTGGGGCAGAAGGGAGGGCAGCAGCAGCAGGGTGGGCACAGCTCACCTTGGCGGGGCCGAGCTGCCCCTCGGAGGGGTTGGGCACTGCGCCAGGTCTCCTCCCAGCCCTTGGCAGACAGCCCAGTGCCAGCAAGCAGTGGGAGCTTCACATGGCTCTTTTCTTCCTCATCTGGGTATTTCAGCCTGAGCTGGGAACCAGATCCTCCCAACACCTCTGGGTTTCCCCTTGTTACCTGTTCTAACCCCACCCACCTTTGGGTCCACGTGCTGGGATTGCCTGGTGTCGTGGTTTAACCCGGCTGGCAACTCAGCACCACGCAGCCGCTCACTCACTCCCCCCTCCCTCAGTGGGGATGAGGATGGGGGAGAGAATCGGAAAGAAAATGCACAAGGCAATTGCTCACCACCCGCCGACCAATGCCCAGCCTGTCCCGAGCCGCGAGCAGTCCCCGAGCCGCGAGCAGTCTCCCGGTGACCGACTGACCGACCGCACTAACTAACCCCTCCCCCGAGCATGACGTTATATGGTATGGAATAGCTCTTTGGTCAGTTTGGGTTAGCTGTGCTAGCTGTGCTGTACTCCCAGCTTATTCTGCCCCTGGGTGAGCAGAAGAAGCTCAAAAAGTCCTTGAGTAGTCTGAGCACTACTTGGCAACAGCTGAAAACATCCGTGTGTTATCAACATTCTTCTGGTACTAAATCCAAACACAGCACTATGCTAGCTACTATGAAGAAAATGAACTCTATCCCAGCCGAAACCAGGACACCCGGCCAGCGGCATTGCTGCAGTGGCTCAGCACAGCCCCGGACCGTGGCTGGCTGCCTGGTGTCGTGGGGCAACCCGGGGGGCAGCTGAACACCCCCAGCCACTCTCACTGCCCCCCCCCCGGCCCATGAGATGGGGCAGAGAGTTGGGGGGAAAACAGTGAAATTCATGGGTTGAGATAAAGATAGTTTAATGGGACAGGAAATGAAAGGAAAATAATAATAATAATAATAATAACAACAACAACAACAACAATAATAATAATAATAACTGGGCATGAGGCCCCATGGTCTGGAATAGCCCTGGGGCCAGTTGGGGTCGGCTGTCCTGGCCGTGCCCCCTCCCAGCTCCTTGTGCCCCTGGCAGAGCAGGGGAAGCTGAAAAGTCCTTGCCTGGTGTAAGCCCTGCTCAGCACCAACGGAGCCATCGGGGAGTGACCAACATTCTGCTCCTCCGAAACCCAAACCCCCGCTCTGGGCCCGCTGCTGGCAGGAAAATCAGCTCTGTCCCAGCTGGAACCAAGGCACTGGCCAGCTGGATTTGCAGCTGTGGGGCATTGCTGCAGCAGCACGAAGCACCAGCCCTGAGACCGCCCCAGCGCTTCTGCCTCTGCGTGCCCCAAACCCCAGAAGTGCCTCACCAGGGTTTTTCTGGCAAACGCCACCATCCCCGCTTGCTGATCACAACTGGCCGTGCTTCAGCAGCTGCCCAAAGCCACTCATGAGCTCCTCACACCTCGAGCTATTTTCTGTCCATGCCTGGCACCAAGGCCATCCTCAAATGCCACCCCAGCGCTGGTCAGGATGCTCATTCCCCTCCTTGCCCGCTGGCTCACAGCCTCACTCGTGCTCCTCTGTGCTCCCCTTCCCCAGCCTTGCTTCCCCTGGACCAGGCACATTTATTTCCCTTCATAACGACGGGGCGAGTCGTGGCGAGGCCGGTGCATCGCCTGTGTGCAGGGCAGACCCCAGCGCCGGGCGCGGTGCCAGTGCTACCATAAGCCCCCCTCTGCTGGAGGATCGGCCTTGCCCCTTCCCTGAGGTTCGGGGGGCTTGCCCAGCGTGCTGGCTGCTGGCAGGCACTTTCTGAAGTCACACACACACAGAATCCCGGCCTGGCAGGGGCTGGCAGGGCCCTCGGGAGCTCACCCAGTGCCACCCCCCTGCCCAAGCAGGCTCACCCAGAGCAGGGGGCACAGGACAGTGCCCAGGTGGGGGATATATACAATATATATAAACATACCCACAATGTTCTTCTGGTTGAAGAAACTCCCTCACTAAGCTCATCGCGGGATGACTAAACAGACAAATTTAGCGTGCCCTTGAGGGGGACCTAGAGAGGAAGGGGGTCAGAGATGTAGGAGTGCAGCTGGGGGCTCATGAAGATTTGCTCCCGTGCAGCCGCCCTGCGGGGATGCAGGAGGGCAGTGGGCCC
>NW_009259123.1:132239-133757 GCF_000687185.1 Egretta garzetta | reverse complement strand
CTCCTCTGGACTCTCTCTAGGAGTTCCTCATCTTTCTTGAACCGGGGAGCCCAGAGCTGGACCCAGTGCTCCAGGTGGGGTCTCAGCAGGGCAGAGCAGAGGGGGAGGAGAACCTCCCTCGCCCTGCTGGCCACACTCCTCTTGATGCACCCCAAGATGCCATTGGCCTTCTGGGCAACCAGGGCACCCTACTGGCTCATGGTCAGCTTGTCGTCCACCAGGACTCCCAGGTCCCCCTCGGCAGAGCTGCTTCCCAGCAGGTCAGTCCCCAGCCTGTCCTGGTGCATGGGGTTCAGCCTCCCCAGGGGCAGCACTCGACACTTGCCCGTGTTGAACTCCATCAGGTTCCTCTGCACCCAACTCTCCAGCCTGCCCAAGTCCCGCTGGACGGCAGCACAGCCTTCCTGTGTCTCCAAGTCTCCTTGGAGATAAACCCAACTTCCAAGTCTCCTGTGCTGGTTTATCCTGTACCACAGAGTGCTCCTCTCTGAGGCAGCTTCTGTGCTGGCAAAGGGGCCATGGAGCCACCAGGGCATAGTTAAATCATGAACGACAGGAGCTGGATTTCCAAAGGTGTTGCTGCAGGGCAGCCAGTGCGCTAACACCAGTCCTGTGCTGGAAAGCTGAATGAGGAAAAACTGGGCATCCCAGTTCCCATGAGTGACTAATTGTGATTCTTAGATTTAATTATAAACAATAAACTCTTAAGCACCCACTGCAGACAAGCGACCCCCTGTGCCTGCCTTGTGTCTGATGTGCTAAGCATAAATATTCAGCCGGGTCTCTCAAGAAAACATGAGGTTTTACACAAGAACAACTGTCCCTGGTGAGCAGGATTCACAGCTCCAAAATGGTCTGGTTTCATAATTTGTAGAAGCTTTAACCTTTCAAGCATTTCCAAACCTATTTTGGCATGCGGGGAGTAGTGATGCAGAGACATTAGCATTAAAACTTTGGGTGTCTCCAGTGAATATTCGTACAACCAGAAGCATAACTTATTCTTTTCTTATTTCATTTTTTCATATTTCAGTGCTGTTTGCTTCCACGGAAGAAAAAAAAGAGAATATATTCTTATATGATTAACAAATATTACAAAGCTTTGGGTACCAATTAAGATGAATAATTTAACGTGGAGATGTCAGTGCATGACCATTCTATGCTTCATCTCGCTGCTCAGCAGCCTGTGGTGGGAACCTGATGCGGCTTTGCTGAAGCAGTTCACATTTCCTTGAAGGTCATTTAAAGGAATTTCCAGATTTCCTTCCAGTCTCCAGGTGACCCCACCAATGCCTGGAAACAAACAAACAGCAAATGGCAGCACAAGCGGATTGAGTGACTCATGGCAGCCCTTGGTGACCCAATGTCAGAGAATCATGGAATAATGGAATCGCAGAATCGTTTGGGTTGGCAAAGTCCTTTCAGCTCCCCCAGCCCCACCGCCCCCCTACCCCTGCCATCCCACCCCCAAACCCTGGCCCTCAGCACCGCCTCTGCCCGGCTGTTAAATCCCCCCAGGGC
>NW_009259123.1:124195-132123 GCF_000687185.1 Egretta garzetta | reverse complement strand
GCCCCCCCCCCCCGCCCCCCCCAGCCCCTCCCCAGCAGCCTGGGGCTCCAGACCCCTCCCCAGCTCCGCTGCCCTTCTCTGGACACGCTCCAGCAAGGCAACGTCTTTTTTGTAGTGAGGGGCCCAACACTGAACCCAGTATTTGAGGTGGGGCCTCCCCAGCACCGAGTACAGGGGCACGGTCACTGCCCTGCTCCTGCTGGCCACAGCGTGCACACCAGCTCTGCAAAACCAGGGAGCAGATGTTTGCCTCTGCTCCTGCCCTTAAACGCTGAGAACAGCCCAGATGTTGAGCTACGCAGATGCTGAGCTACCCAGATGCTGAGCTACCCCCTAGAGTGTTTCGTGTCTGGGAATGCTGGGGCATCTGCTGGCACCTCTGCCAGGGGGTTGTGGAGCAGGATCGCCGCCACCTCGGCTATCTTTCCTCTCCGTCGGTCATCGCTAAGGATGCACAGAACCTGTCCCCAGCCCACCTTGCCCGCTGGCAGGACAGCCAGCCTTGAGACCCAGCTGCCTGGCGCCATGGGACCGTGGCGCCGTTTGCTGGTGTGTGCCTCCTCCAGGCGCCGGCTCCTCTTTGGGAAGGCGGCAGGGCCAGAGGGGACGTGGTGGAGCCAAGGTGGTCACAGGTCTGGCAAAAGAAGGGGACTAAAATGGACGGGTGGGCCAACATTTCCCTGGAATTCGTCTCGTTTGCACAGAGGCAGGCTGCCATTTGCTCCCCCAGCAGTGAGCTGGGCACCTGTACGTACCCGGTCTGAAAGCAGAAGGTGGGACCTCGGTAAGTGCCTCTGGCTCCTGTCTGTAACTGAAGAGGTCTTTGTGTGGAATTTCTGCTACATGAAACCTAGAAATTCAGATTGGGAAAATGTCCCTCTCAATATGCAAATAATGATAATGTCTTTCTTTAATAAAGAGGCAAATTGAAAACTCCTACCTGCTGCCCTGGTGTGGACATCTTGCTGCCTGCCCTTTGCTTGTTGGCAGCTCTGAGGGCTGAGCGCGAAGGCTGGAGCGTTGGGATTACGCTCACAACAGGCTGTTCTGCTCTTCACCCCATTGCTTGTTTTAAAAACCATCCGTGTTCAGATCTGGGGAAGGAAGGCTGGTACGAAACCTGCCAGGTCACGTGCATCGGCCACACTTGGGACCGATCTTGTACCTGTCACCATCACCCTGATGGAATCAATTGTACCGGCAAGCCCTGGCAGCCGTGGGCAGGAGAGCAGGTCCAGCGCTGCGCAGGGGCAGCCCGATGCCAGCTAACGTGCAGGCTCTTCGGCAGCACCGCGCTTCCCGTGCCCGCCCTCTGCAACCCCACGCCCCAGCGAGGGAAAAGCGAGGGGCAGCCCTTGCTGCCGAGGTTTCTGGTCACGGCCAAGTCAGGCAGGAGCCATCTCTGCAAGCGCCTGGTTTGGGGAGGCAGCTCAGCCAGGACAGTCCCTCACCACCGGCCAAGGACAGCCTTGTTTTTCCCATGGGAGTACCTTTAAAAACGCTTCTCTTTAACAAGTGCTTCCCTTTGCCTGGGTCCAGGCAGCCCTGGGCATCGGGGCCGCTCTGCAGGGCAGGAAGAGTCCGGAGAGGAGCAGCCGCTTGAACTTTGCAGCGTGGAGCCCCCAGGTCCCTCCTGAGAGGGGAGCAGATGCTGCACGGCCCCAGCTTGTGGCCCCACTTGCCTGGGCTCTGGCTCAGCTGGAGAAACCTGCCTGTGGAAAGTTTGGGGGACGGGGTGTGCAATCTGCTTAGGAGATGACAGCAACGTTTTAGAGTAGGTCATTACACAAGTGGCAGAGGGCGAGAGAACAGGCACCAGTGTTGTTCCACTCAACATATGCCAGCTCTGTGGCCAAGGCAGAAGAACCGTTTACTGTTGGCATGAAGAGAAGATTTCTCAGAAACTCAACGTCCTGCAGCCACCGCCACACGTTAGAAGCAAAAGGTGGCAAAATGTGGGTGATGCCACATCTGTGGGCTGGTGCTTCTTCCAGCTTCTGGAAGAGTCTTACAGCGACTCTACCGTTGGTGTGGCCGAGCTGCTCGAGGGACGTGGTGAGAGTAAAGGCTACCCCAACAGACACACCTCAGTGCTGCCGGCTGAGCACGTCTCCAGCTTCCCACCGCAGATCTGGGTGCCCAGACACGCTTGGGAGCACTGTCCATCATTGCACGATAACCCGGTAACGCCAGAACTGTTTAGTAATTAAATAAAACATGGAGACAAGCTTTTCCTTGCCCAGTTCCTCAGTTATCACCTCCCATGCAGCGACCCGTGGCACATTTGGAGATGATAACCAAAGATGGTTGGTTTTATTGCCCTGTCGAGGGTGGCTCTTTCAGCCTTCCCCTTTAGAGCTAAACCAGACAGGGTTGCTGTTCCACAAAAGGGCACTGGGCAACAGTTGTGCTTTGGCTGTGCATGAACTAAAGTGTTACAGAACACTGTTAATAGTTTTGATGATGATTCCGAGCAGAGGCTGGCCTCAAACATCAGCCCAAGGAGAGCAGCGGTACTGCATGGGCCTAGCTGGGCCAGCCAGAACGGTGCTTCGAAGATACAGCGACAAGAGGCTGCAAGACGGCGTCACAGCAGGACACCCTGTGCCGCCGTGACCACTAGCAAAAGGGGGGCTGGAGAGAGGAAAGAGAGCAGCCCCAGGGCGCGGGGGGATTCCAGCAGGGACTCTGGGAGGACGCTCTGGAGTCCCCGGCGGCAGCGGGAGTTGACGTGTGCTGCCAGCACTGCTCCTCTCGCAGTACATGCTATTCTCCATCAGCTATTCTGGTCTGTCTTCATGTCTTTGCAGTGGCAATCATCAGGACAAGGTGTCAGGGTCCTGGAGCAACATCACATATTCAGCACTAAAAAAAATTATCCTGCTGGCTCACTTACCTGCTCCAGACCGCCGTCAGAGATGCCTTCTCTCAAAAGTGGAGTGATTAAGGTGATTTTTATCTAAATCTAAAATAAACTGAATGGGTAAGAAACCAATCACTGCCATGACACACCATGCAAACCAGTGTGAAAGCCTCTGCTGTGGCAGAATTCGGGAAACTGAGGGGAGTGGCCCTAGCCGAGATGTACTGAAGGGTTAGATCGATGCTGCGCAGCAGAGAATGCTCGGAGGAGATGGGGCATCGTGAGGGCAGGAAGCAACACCCATGGCACCCGTAACCACTAAGTACTGTGCAAATTGGACTAAATTCTCACTTTCTGCCAACTAAAGTCTTAATCTTTGTGCAGCGAACTGAAAGAAAATTCTATCACTGTGTAACCCTGGGAAGAAAAAAAGGTTTTCTGAAGAGCTCCACCCTCGGCCAGTAATGAATAGCGTACCCGTCTTGGTGTGAAACGCCAGCTACGTGCAAGAAGTGCTTCTGAAGAGCCTCTCCATGCTGGGTTTGGACCTTACTTAGCATCTGCCCTTAAACTCTTCCCTTTTTTACCCCATCTTTGTGTTGCCAATCTGACAGCTTGAGTCCTTGGCGAGTAGGTGCAGTCACTCATTCATCTTTCTTTTCCTTTTCGGGAGGGATGAGAGCGTGGCATTGCCCTGGGTTCTGCCTGCTCAGCCTGGGCGTCCCGGAGGAACACGGTACCTACAAGTTTGCTGTGGGCTGCTGGGGAAAGTTCATGTTTTAGAGCATTGCTGTGACTTCAGGCACTGCCATGCCGTCGCAGGGCAGAGGGCTTGAGGAACTCCTCTTGCCAGGCAGCGGGTGTTCAACCTTGTGCAAAGGCGCTGCCGTGCGGTCGCTGTCAGGACCTCAGCTGTTGGGCTGGGACAGCAGGGCCGCCCTTCGTTCTCTCCCCTGAACCCCAGAGGCAATTGGTAAGAAGGAGTCATTTCTTACTACTAAGAAGTAACTACTCATGTCTGATATAGACTAGTTCAGAATTAAAATAAGTGTTTCAGAAAGAGCTGTAAAATGCAGAGAGGTCTGAAAAATCTGTGGGTCAGAAAAGGGCTAAATCACCACCCACTGCAGTGCGTTCGGGGGGGGGCTGCATGGTAACCCGGGCGCAAGCCCCGCCCGGCTGCTGGGGCTCGGCGTGACAGGCGACAGGCACGAGGCTGGAAGCGAGCCAGATAAACTATGGGCACTCTTAATTTGGTCCTCACCGAGGGGTATGGATTCTGATCATGTGGGTTTTTTAACATAAGGCTGCACATCGGTTGGAGAAACAGCGTGTCCTGCCTCAGCCAGGTCCCCTGGGCTTGGTGCAGGAGGCTCTGGAGGAAATTTTCTGGCCTGTCCTCAACCAGAGGAATTGGAGAGAAGGGATGTAAAAGTCAGTGTCCAGTTCAGTGGGGACAAATGGGAAGTTCCTTATTTTGGTGGGAATAGAATAGAATAGAATAAAGCAGAACAGAACAGGATAGAATGGAACAGAACGGAACGGAACGGAACGGAACGGAACGGAATAGAATAGAATAGAATAGAATAGAATAGAATAGAATAGAATAGAATAAAATAGAATAGGAGTACAGTAGAGTAGAGTAGAGTAGGAAATAATTGCCTGAAAAGTGAGGCTGGTGAATGACCGGCTCAGTAGCAATGGTTGGGCTTGATGATCTTAAAGGTTCTGTGATGGTTCTATGATTCAGAACAGGATCTGGGAGCTCATACGAATTGCAAGATGGCCAGGATTCAGCAAAACCTGGCTGGGGTGCGAAAGGCAGAGTGTGGGCACCGGTGCGGACCCTTCCATGTCCAGGCTGGGGACCTCACCGGAGACATCAAGGCTGAGTGACTGGGGGTGCAGAAGCTCAGCCCCCGGAGGGAACACTGGTGTGTAAAATACTTGGTCACTGGGGAACGGCAAACACATCATCAGCTGAAATAGTCTAATGTCCTTGGAAAACCCCCAGTGTGCACCATTCCACCTCTTCATGTCCGCTTAGGAATACGTTCATCCGTAACTCTGGAACAAGTAACGTCAGCTCTGCCGTGCTGTGCTGCAGTTCTCGGCGCAGCAGCCGAGGGCAAAGCTCTCAGACGAGGTGATACCCCATCTTCTGAGCTCGGACGGTCACTGCGGTGAGGGAATGAACAGTTGAATCAAACCCTAGGCTGCTCAGGACCTCTGGGGAAATCCTGCACCTCTGGCTGAAAAGCAGATAACCTGCTCCTCAGAAATACATCGCTTCAGTGTGTTTCTACGTGGCTCTAAGTGGCACTGCTTTTGCTGCTTAATAAATCTCTCTGGAAAATGTCACTCACTATAAAATTACATATTTTGAATAAAAGCTAAAGTCTCAGCATGTGTAATATATTATTCTTGTGCCTGGGCCCATGGCCTTTTATCCCAAATAGGAAATAAGCTGCTGAACAGAAACTTCTCGAGTGTTCTGAAATTCTCAGCTGCCGCCACCCACCACATCGCAGACTGCAGAATTTCAGCTCTTTCTGTCAAATATCTGCAGTGCATAAATACCCTTGTGCATACGCACGCGTATGTAAGCCATAGGGGTACGCACGTTGCCCGTCGCAGTAGAATTGGTCTCCGATAGAGCTGGTTGTACAATGGACCCCCCTAAATTTAACGGCGCTCGCCCCGGGCTGGGTCGCGCGAGCAGCGGCCGTTGCTGTGTGCTCCGCAGAGGGGTGCTCCAGCGTGGGGGGCTCTCCCTCGCCGCCCCAGGAAAGCTCACCGGGTATCTAATGACCGTTCTGTGAAGCCATATCCTGCTCCCACTGCCGGTGCGTCCCTGGCCAACCCACGTGTGCTGCCACGCTGCCACAAGGCTTTCAGCTACCTACTGGTGCTGTCTGAAAAGTGTCAGAGCTTGTCCCCTGTGGTAAGGTGACTTCCAAAGGCAAAGGCAAGATGCAGCCCTGGGGGGATTTAACAGCCGGGCAGAGGCGGTGCTGAGGGCCAGGGTTTGGGGGTGGGATGGCAGGGGTAGGGGGGAGGTTGGGCTGGGGGAGCTGAAAGGGCTTTGCCAACCCAAACAATTCCATGATTCCATGACTCTATAATATAACGCCGAGATGTGCAGCAGAGGGACGGGCGTACCCAGGTGCAAAGCCGTTCAGAAGCCCCCGGCTGTACGGTGCTGAGATGAACGGCGTGTGGAGCTCCTGCGGCACAACCTGAGCTTCATCTGGTCTAATGCTGCACAGCCGATGCTGGGTGCAAGTGGCTTTTGCCTTCTTTACCCTATGAATACCGTAAAACCTTGCTTACAAGAAAATGAAAATAAACCATGGTGGTTTTGCACGCAAAGCCCGCCTGTTCCACGCGGCGAGGGGCATGGTGTGTTCTGCTGGGTGCCTGCTTGAGTCCACGCGTTGTGTGCGTCTACAGCACCACCAGTGTGAGCCCTGCTGTCGATGCAAAACCTCATGCCGCCCTGAGCCAGAGGCAGCTACGCCGCCGTGGTTGATTTTATTTTGGTGTTATTTGGTGTTATTTTCTGCCACAGAAGACACAGGTGATTCCTCCCCATGACTTCTGGGGAGCGAGAGCGAAGGTGCAGCTTCGGTGACAGCACGGGTGAAGAGGCAGGCACCTCCCCGCTGCGCGATGTCCGCGTGGAGCCTTGCTGCGCGTTCACAGGTCTCACCCAAGCACAAGCACAACGCAATGGTTGTCTGGCACTTAGTAAGTGGCAATAACGGAGCTATCGCGAAGGCAACCAGCTCGACTGACCCTCGGCGTCTCCATAGCATCCTACCATGCTGCCGGGGGAGCCTGTCCGGTGAGGGCAGCGGGAAATGAAAGGCACTCCAGGCAGACCACAAGGGGATCCAGACTTGCTGCAAGTGGCATAATTACATTTTCATTGCTCTGGGGCTGTAATAAAGAGAAAGCCTGGTGATGACATTCCGCAGCCGTTGTGCTGAGGATCCGGCTGGCCCAGCTCTGTAAGGCAGGATTAATTACCTTTTTGCCAGAAGCACACTGCAGCGAGCCGTCCTGCCCATCTTCTAAGGGGTGCTGAGCTCCAAACCAGGCAAAGCCGCTGCGGCTGCTGAGGGACGAGTGGTAAAATACTGATGGCAGGAACGTGCCCTTTTGCGAGAGCCATGGAAAGCTGCCCAGCAGCACGCACGACCTACAGCCTGCCGGGGAAAGCCAGGTTTTAAGCACATTTGGGAATGCCCAAATGAGGGTCTGAGAGCCAAGCTAAGGCGGTGCCAGGTCCCTGCTGCTGCCCCAGGCAGGGCGGCTCGGTAGGGGGCCGAGGCGGGAGGGGGGCTGGAAATTTTACAGCTGAGGTGCTGGCGTGCTCCCGTCCGGGCCCCCTACCCCCTTCTGTTTGGCTTTCAGCCCCGTGGTGGTTTCCATGTCTGCGACCTCAGGGTTTGGGAAGTGCCCCCAGCCCTCCCACATTTTCCTTTTTTTTTTGCTGCTTGGCCGGACTGCGGTGAGTCTGGGGGGTGCTGTGTGCCGGGAAGGGGAGCGGGCACAGAATTCCCCCAGCAGCCCCCAGCTCCCTGACGAGTTTCTTGCCCAGAGGGCTGGTGTGTTTAATCCTGGCATAAAGCCCTTTCGGGAACGTCGCTGGGAGAATCGCTGGCAACACGATTACAGCAGAACCAAGTGTTGGTCGTCCTGTGCTACCGGATGCGGGGCTGTAAGGGCATTCTGTGCAGAAAGGGTTTTTTCATTGCTTAAGAGACCTGAGCAGAAAGCCTCTGACAGTGCAATGTCATTCCAGAGGATTGCCCTAACGGGGGGAACTGGGAGCAGAACTGTGTCCTGTAGAACAAAATAATAAATAAAATAGAGCGGTTAAAGACTGCGCCTTCCTGTGCACACATCAGGGACCACGGTCAGGATGAGGAGTGAGGTTTCAGTCTTTAGGGGCAGATTTTCCTCTGTGGAGGTGGTGGGGGAGGAAGGAAAGGAGAGTTTCTGCTCTGGAGGCTTCCCATGCTGCCCTCGCCTTTCTCCAAACAGAGAGCACATTCCT
>NW_009259123.1:119436-124099 GCF_000687185.1 Egretta garzetta | reverse complement strand
CTTCCCATTTTATACAGAAGAAAGAGGACGCTCAGCAGCCAATGCTCCAGGACAGCCTGTATCCCACGGGCAGACCACCCAGCTGGGATATGGGGGATCCCCATCCAAATCCGTGCTTTGAGCTAGGCAGAGCCCCCACCATTGGCCTTGCTCTGTGCAGCTTTGGAGCAGGCGAGACTTACGGGGAGATGGGAAAAAAAGTGGCACAAAACCCCAGTAGTTTTTCTTGGAAAATACTTTGTTGCCATGAATTTTCACTTCCAAAAAAAAAAAAAAAAATTCCCTCCCAAACCCAGCAACAGACCTTTTATACCAAACTTCTAACCCTAATAATTATTTTGCAAGAAAATAATTTTGCTTTTCCCAGTGGAAAAATCTCAAAATACCAAACGCCGGTGACGTGTGAAATTGTAAGGGGGCACTTTGGAAAGCATACCCTGGCTGCTCAGGATCCATAGGATGCCTTTCCAGCCCAAGGAAAACTGGATGGGAAAAGTGCCTTGAGTGCGCCGGTGGGCGCTCGGGGACGGCCCGTGGCTGCCTGGGTTCATGCCACGCTCAGCCGGCCGCAGCAGGAAGCAGATGTGCCAGACACCCTCAGATGGGTGCCTTCCTCCCACCGACCTCCTCTGGCTCGCCCTCAGTTTGGCTGGGGAATACAAAGAAATGGGGTCTTTGCCGGAAGCTTTGCAGCATCAATTCTGCGATGAAAATAGGTCTGTGCGTGAAGAGGTGAGGGAGGATTCCCAGGGCCACTCTCTGCTGGTGTCCCCTCATGCGGGAGGCGTGATTAGCAGCCGCAGGGCTGCATCGCATCCCTTGGCTCGTTGTGATCACGCCTGGTCCAGGCAAGCCATGCGCAATGCAGGAAGAGCCTGAGAAGCCGCCTGGCCCCGCAGTCGATGGTCAACACATCTGCCGCTGATACGAAATGCAGAGCAGGTATTGCAGTCCATGCGGATTCTTTTCTGAATAATGATACTGGCAATAAAAACAGTAAGTATTTTCTTTCTAGAGGCTCATGGCAATCTGAAACTCTCATCCTGTTGCTTACTTGTTCCTCCCTCCTCTGTTTTAAAACTGCATTTTGTGGCTCACCGTCTACCGATGAAGTTCTGGAGCCAACGGTGCATCTCTCCTGGGGGGTGGCTCTGGCCGTGCCTCCTCAGCAGGCAGGGAGGTCCTGATGGTCCCTGCCCCTCGCCAGCCGCAGCCTCCCGGTGGAGCGGGCCATTTAGACTTCACCAACTGCAGGATTTTTAATGCTGTTTTCGGCCAGTCGGTCTTCCCAGGAGTCTTGGGTGGCGGCGGGGAGCGAGCTGGGCTCAAAGCAGCCACTGCTCAGCTTGTACTGCTCCCTCTGCTTCCCTCCCTCACGCGAAGGCTGCGCTGGGATCACCTCAGTTCGTTAGGAACCATTCTCATTAACCCACATTCTCTTTTCCTCATTTCCCATGGACAGGAACTGGATCTTATTCAGAAAGGTGCCGGTGGTTTTCCTTGTGCCTCTGTCCCTGATCACCTGCGTGTCCACCTGCAAGCAGCTCCTTTGAGAAGAGCAGCTGCCTCATCGTGAAAACCTCTTCTGCCCTTCCCCGAGCCCAGTTCAAGTCTCACAATAACCCCGCTTTTCCTCATTCCCAGCTGAAGCGCAGTAATTCAGCCTGCTCAGCCCGTTAACTGTTCAGCTTCAGCGCCTGGGCTTTATCCGCAGGTTAATGGGTTTATAGATTATGAAGCCAGAAGGGACCGGTGTTACTTTCTTCCTAACAGAGGCCTCAAGAGTGCCTCAACAAACCCCTGGCTGAGCTGGCGTCCCGCTGAACAACAACAACAACAATGGAAAAATCAATCTTATCCTGATTTAAAAATTCCCCGGTCCATGGTAAATTCGTCGGAACCTTAATTACTCCTGCTGTAAAGGAGAAATACGCCCTGCCCCTCGCCATCCGCGGTCAGCTCCAACCCGCAGCCGTGCTGACCGCCCTGCACCCCTGCTAAGCAGAACCCCCCCTTTCGCCACATTTCTGCCTCCTCGGGAGGTGTCCCCGGACTGTCACATCTCCCCTTCCCTCTCCCATCAGCAATGCTACTGGGACAGGGCCCTTGTGCCTCTGACGCCGCTTTTCGGCACTTCCAGCATCCCTGCGCCCGGGGCAGGCGGCGGCGGGGGGGCTGTGGCTGCAGGAGCTGGGCTGCGGCCAGACCTCTCGGCTCTGGCTCCGGGTGCTCCCGCAACAACATCGCTTCTCCTTGTCGCCTGTGCTGCCCTGGGAACTCCATGTGTAATTACCAGCAAGATGTCTGAGCGGTGCCGGTTCCAAATACAGATCCCCCATCCTGCAGGCACATATCTTCTTCTCAGAGGCGAGGCTGCGCGCGTTCAAACTGACCGTGCCCTCAGGCTTTTTGTCACTCACCGCTCCCCCCGCCTGCGCGGTATCAGCCCAAAACTGGTCTGGGGAGGGGGCTCTCGGTCAGGCAGCACTGACGGCCGATGGCTGACGGTCCACGGGCAGCAGACCCGGTCATCCGCTGAGAACACAGAGCCACTGTGTCACCCCACGGCAGGACACGCCGTGACATGCAATATTGTTAATTAAAAGATGTCAATGTGTCGCCCAACGGATGAAAAAGCAACTGATCGAAAGGGTTGGAAGCGCCACTGCAAGCGGTGGGTGCTCCCCGGGCGCTCGCCTGGCCACGGGGACGGCCACGGGGCACGGGGACGCTGGCCCGGCTGGTGGATGCTGCTGAAGATTCCCTCAGCTCCCTGAGAGACTTTTTAAAACAGGAATCTTGTTGAAAAAGGAGGTAATTAGTTTTGCAAACCAGCACCGACGGTATCTTATTCTTTTAGCTCTCTCTTGATTAACTTCCATAACAGCTGTTCCGTTATTTTTTCCGGCATTGATGTCGGACTGACAAGTCTATAATTATCTGGGCCATCTTGCTTACTCTGTTCTGTAATACGGGTATACTTCCTTTCTTCTCACTTCGTGCCAGATATTCGCAGCAAGATTTGAGCCAGCTCTTAAAAAAACCTCTGAATGTTACGTTACAGATCTCTATCTTCCCCATGCTAGGTGCAGCATGGCTTGATTTCAGAAAATTGTCATATACAGCGATTACAAAACCTGGTCGTGATTTAATAGCGGCAGAATGAGACTTCCAGCGTATGCCATTCTCACCAGAGCTCCTCTCTGTGCCACATCTTCTGTCCTCGTCTAGCTTCTAGTGTAGAGCTTCAATGTAGAGCTTCTACTGTATAGCTTCTGCTGTAGAGCTTCTACTGTAGAGCTTCTGCTGTAGAGCTTCTGCTGTAGAGCTTCTAATGCCTAACGATGTTGGTCTGTGCCAGACATCAGTTAATTTGCCTTCTTGTATTTGGTCAGTGATTATTCATTAGGGCAAGTCCCCACGTGTCTCCAGACACTGTCCCCATTCCCCTGTCTCCCTGTTCAGATGGTCTGCATTTACTATATCCAGTGCATTTATAACCTCCAGGTTTTGGGAAGTGTCTTCCCGTGCCAGCAAACGCCGGGTCTCTGCTCTGGGGTCTGCGCGGTTACCTTCCGTGTGTGTTACCCAGGCTCGGGGTGCCGGGACGCGAGCGATTGAACGATGATTCCTGCACGCTGGTTGACCCCAGCTGCTGCGTCACCCTTTGTGTTAAAAGCCTCCCCTTGGCGCCTTTGCTGTCCAGACCCGGCGCCCCCCGCTCCGCCCGGCTGTGCCCTGGGGGTGAGGGCTCGGGCGTAATTAAAGCTGGCACGGGTTTCCTAGAGGGACAGGGCCTGACAGTTAAGGAGCAATCCCACGCCTGATCTCTGGTACTAATGGAGGGACTGTGAGATATTTAAAATCTATATGGGAATCGCAGGGACGGGGAGCAGGCGCCAGGCGGTTTGTGCTGCCTGGGTATTTGATGGTCCTTAACCGTGCATCCTCGACGTTTGTCCGGCGTTACCTGTGTCCATCACATGTATTTGAACTTGTAAGGAGTTAATTGCTTTTCGTGCTTTGCTGGCAGTGATCTCCTTGATCTAACAGAAAACTGAACTTAATTGGGCCTGTTCCAGGGAGGCTAAAAGGGACTTTCCCACCCATGGTATCCGTGATTTAATGAAGCGAGCATGTGACTGTCCTTTTTAAAGTGCTCACCAAGCAGACAACCGCTCCGGCACCCGCGTTCCCCGTGAGCGGCACCCGCGGCTTCGCGCAGCTACTGTGCAGCGCCAGCGCAACGAGCGCTGCCGACGGCCGAAGGGCAAATGCAGGTTTGTACGTGACCCTTAATGCCGTGGGGTGTGGGCTGTGACAGTCCTGCTGCGTACGCGCATCCCGCTCTGCGTCCGGACGCACGGCCAGGGCACTGTCACGCTCACAAGTCACGCTCACGGCAACCTCAGCGGCGCCCGGAGGAGGCTCCGGGTTCAACGGCACAAATACCGAATAGCAGAAACGCTTCAGGTGTGTTCGCTGTAGCTAAGGCTCGCTAAGGGTTAGCAGAAAATATCTTTAAGAACTGAAATGTTTTGATGAGCATGTCCTTAAGCACCCTTCCCTAAATAAAGGTAATATTTCCCTTGTGTGTTACCCAAGCTCGAACGGTGGGTTTGGTGTTGAGCCCCTCCCTCCCTGAAGGACCTGGGGGGGCCGG
>NW_009259123.1:117637-119117 GCF_000687185.1 Egretta garzetta | reverse complement strand
GCCCTGGGGGGATTTAACAGCCGGGCAGAGGCGGTGCTGAGGGCCAGGGTTTGGGGGTGGGATGGCAGGGGTAGGGGGGCGGTGGGGCTGGGGGAGCTTAAAGGGCTTTGCCAACCCAAACTGTGATTCCATGATTCTACGAAAGATAAAAATTAGCATTTATTTCAGTGATTAATAAACAGACAGGTGAATATTGCTCCCAAACATGGCACCGCAGGCCTGTCTGACTGAACAGACGGAGATGCCAGCTCCTTATGTGTAGGATTTCCAGCCGAAGCAAGAGAGGGTTGGGAAAATCGGACCATAATATTCATTTGGAATCCTGGCCTACCCTGAAGAGCTGTATGAATTATTCAAAAGAAAGATTGAGGGTTGCACAACACCGTGTCACTTTTTAATGCAACGCAGGGAGGCGGGAGGCTCCTGGAGTTTCCCATGGCTGCTAATTGAAACCCAGAGGATTTAGAAAAAATTGCGGAGAACAGAAAAGATAAAAGAGGAACCCAAATGAAGCTTCCAGCATGTTTTAAAGAAACCCTTTTTAATGGAGGTTTAAGTAACAAAACCAGTGTCTGTAAATAGCCTTTGTATTGAACTATTCTTAAGGCAAAAGAACACAAATTCCTTGGTTTCCCCTTTTGACTGAAGTCAGTCAGCACCAGGCACCATTCCCTCGTGATTTGGAAGGACTCGTGTGACACAGACGCTCCTTCGCCAGGACAAAGTCCCACCATGCTGTGTCCTTGATGTTCATCGCCTCCAGTCAGGATCTTCCTTTTACTCTTAGTTTCAGCCGGGACAGAAAAGGGTGAGCTTTACCCAGAACGAAACCTGTCATTGACCCTAGCAATGATTTCCACCTAGCTATGGGGAAGAGAATACCTAAACCAAGAGTGTGGATGCCCAGGACAGGACGGTCTGGGAGGTTTGCAACAGAAAGCCCAGGAGCCCTGCACCAGTCCTTCCTTTAATTGCGTCTGAGCCGTACGCCACAGCGTGACACTGCGGAAAGGGTCAGATCTTTCTGTTTCCTTGAAGGACGAGTGCAAGGGCTTCTGCTGCTCTCCGTCTCCTTAAAAGAAAGCAAAGACCCCTGCAGACCCTCAGCTGGTGCCTGTCTATCCCAGGTCACTGCAGGGCCCAGGAGAAGTGCTCACAGGTTTCTCTTACCTTGCTAAGTGCTGGTCCTTTTCGGGGAGTGATACGCTGTCTTATTCGAACACCCCCGCAGCACTTCATTCGCTTGAAATCCCCTCTCAGCCAGCTCTTCCCTTACGCTGCTCACAAATTTCCTGTATTCTTCTGCTGTGCCCAACACGCCTGCGGAGACCCTGGCTGGCAGCCCCCTCCCGCAGAGGGTGGCTGTCCCTTGGCTGGGAATCCCAGAATCCCAGCCTGGCAGGGGTTGGCAGGGCCCTCGGGAGCTCACCCGGTGCCACCCCCCTGCCCAAGCAGGCTCACCCAGAGCAGGGGGCACAGG
>NW_009259123.1:111908-117191 GCF_000687185.1 Egretta garzetta | reverse complement strand
GGTGCGTTGGGGGACCATCGGGAGACCAGAGAGCTGCTACAGGGAGACTTGTCAGGAGCAGGCTCAGGAGTGCCCCTGCCTGTGTTCCTGCCCATGCCCCTGCCTGTTCCCCTGCCTGTGCCCATGCCCATGCCCATGCCCATGTCCCTGCCTCTGCACCGTTCCCATGCCCATGCCCCTGCCCATGCCCATGCCCATGTCCCTGTTCGTGTCCCTGTCCATTCCCATCCCCCTGCCGTGCCCCTGCCCATGCCTCCCTCCCTCCCTCAGCCCCAAAAGGCCCAACCAGGCTGAGCTGGTAGCGGCCCCCGTTACCTCCATCCCCGTGCACAGCCTGTCCGCAGTGACTGAGCCCACGCTGCGATTCTGCGGGAGGTAAATTCTCCTGTTTGAGAGTTGCGATCACAATCCTCAGCTGCCCCCGAGCGCATGCATTTCTCGTGGCGACAATAAGCATGACGATTTGCTGCCTAAAAAGTCTTTTTCTTCTGCGTTTCAAAGGCAACTAATGAAGAAAAAGCACCCAAAAGACAGGGGAATAAACTGATATTTGAGACCTTCAGATTGAAAACCAGAATTTACCACACTTCAGGTGGGATTTTTATTTTTCATGAGTGGGTTGTTTGTATTTACTACAAACGCTAAAAAAAGATGAACAGTAAGAGTCAGCACTGGAAAAAGCCCCTCTCTCTTCCATTTACTGAGGGTTCCTCTACACATATCTAGTTTGGGGCAATGTGATTTGATGACAAATTAAAAATAAATTTGGATATTCCCTCATGATTTTTGTTTATGGAAATGATCACCAGATTGGTAATTTGCTTGCAGAATTATTAGGACAATTTCCAAAATGAATGCCAAGCAGGTATGCAGCGATGGCGGCGAACGCGTACCAAAGCACTGCTGGAGAAATCCCAAGTTGTGCCTACAGAGCTTTCCAACACGAGGAATGGGAATGTCCGACGGCTTTGTTGCAAGGAGTGTAAACTGCTTTTGTGAAAGGACTCCAGGGGTTTCGTGCCTGTGGGCTGTGCCTCTCCTCTGTTTCTCTCTCCTGGTGCGTGGAAGCTCTCTTCAAACAAAGCAAGGGAGATCTTTGCCGGCCTGGGGCTCGCTGCTCAGAACCATGTTCTGCTTGTGCTCCTTCACGCATATTCCTGGGTGACCACAGAACACATAGAATCCCAGAATCCCAGCATGGTGGGGGCTGGCAGGGCCCTCCGGAGCTCACCCAGTGCCACCCCCCTGCCCAAGCAGGCTCACCCAGAGCAGGGGGCACAGGACAGCGTCCAGGTGGGGGTTGAAGATCTCCAGAGAAGGAGACTCCACAGCCCCCCTGGGCAGTCTGGGCCAGGGCTCCATCACCCTCACAGTCAACAAGTTCTTCCTCACGTTCAACTGGAACCTCTTCTGCTTCGGTTTGTGCCCATGGCCCCTTGTCCTGGTGCTGGGCACCACTGGGAAGAGTCTGGCTCCGTCCTCGTGACCCCCACCCTTGAGATATTTGTAGGTGTTGATGAGATCCCCTCTCAGCCTTCTCTTCTCCAGGCTGAACAAGCCCAGCTCCCTTAGCCTTTCCTCATTTAAATCTTTTTTTTTACCTTCTCCACCTCAGAAAACTGCAGAGAAGCTGTGTTTTGCCGTCCCTGGCTCACCTTCCTCCACCAGTTTGTGTGGTGGGGTCTGCCTGGGGGAAAGGCCTCCTCCTCCTTGGCATGGTGTGGTCTCCTCTGCTGATCTGCAGCCCCCAGCCCACTGTGTAGCTCACCCTGGTGCCTCAGTTTATTCTGGAATTGGCTCCTCCTGATATCAACAACAGCCTCCAGGAAAACAATCTGTTAACATTGATACGAGACTCATCTTCGCTATGCTATTTCCATGGCTACCTCTTCTCCACCACAATCTTATGACCTGCACAAGCTTTCAGTGTTGTTTTATTGCCGCCTTGCGTGTGTGTCTTCATGCAGTAAGGTTGCTGTAAGGTTTAAAGACTGTCACATTTGTCTGTGAAGCTGGAGCGTCCCATGTTTATTCATCCATGAACAGGAGAGAAAAGCTTCCAAGGCGTCCCCTGCCACAGGTCCCCTCCCCTTCTTCTGCAGAGCCCCTCAGTGCTGGGCTCCAGGTCTCCCCTATTCTACACATGCAAACACAAATTCCTTTTGCCCTTTTGTAACAGCTGATGCATTAGACATTTCCCTAAACTTATTGTTCAACTTAAAACTCTGTCCTTTTCTTTTTTCCTCCCATTACAATCAAGCCTTCCATAGGATTGGCTTCTTGGAAGTCTTCTGGGACAAGCCTTGGTGCTGAGGCCTTGCAGCACTTGTTGCCTGTGACAAGCCATGGTGATACTGCATTACAGGGCTACAAGGCTCAGACAAAGTCTCCAGTGGACCTTCAGCACCGCGTTTAGTGTAGAAGTTGTTGTTGTTGGTTTCAAAGGACTGGGTGTCTTCCACCAGACTTGGTCACCTCACCGCAGCGGCCCATGCATGGCCAGCAGCTCCCCTTGCCCATCAGGTGATGTTCACCACGGGTTTGTCCTCTGCAGTTTCTTCCAGACGCAGGTACTCCCCGTATCCCTTCATGCCTGTGATTTCTCACCTGATTTCACCCCTGTTCTCTCCTAAGCAAATGTTTATTGTGCTGTCTCTCTCCTACGATTCATCACAGCTCTGTGCTTGTAGTCTTCCCTTTTTATAAAGTCACCTGGGAGAAAGATGGCGTGGAAGAAGGCACTCCAACCAGAAATGAGCGTATGTTGAGTTGAATTGGTTATCCTCTAGCTTTGGACAAGGACACCCTAGAGATCTGAAGCATGAGAAGTATTTAATGAGGCAGTTTCCTGGGCTCTCTCATTTCCAAGCGCTGTGCATGGCAATTACTGCTTTGATTTCATCCTGGAGAGGGGATGGTGTCCCTCCTCCTCCAGAGCCCTCCAAAGCCTGTTGTCAGAGCCGGGCAAGCTGGGCTGTCATCTGTGTTTTCCCTCTGCTAATGCTCCACGAAGAAGAGAAATTTGGGTAGGAGCCACTGGCATCTTCCTGCCTGCTGGACGAGGTGCGGCGTTGACTGCGCATGTGGCTCTGCCTTCTGAACTTGCTCAGGTGAAATAAATCTTCCTGGAAGCTTGATGAAAGCAGCCAGAGGAGCGCTCCTGCACTCATTCGGTCGTGACCTGTAAAGCAGGACTGGGCAAGCCTTGTGCTGATCCAGTCTGCGAGGGCACCAGCGGCCGCGGGGGGTGTCCCAGACGTGACACCAGCCCCGCAGCACCAGGTGCTCGCAGTGTCATCTGTTGCAGCATTAATTCGGAAGTCTATATGCGTGTTATTACGAAGTGCGCTGTACCCCTGTCAGGCTCCGGGCTGAAGTCAAATAGCTGCTCCTTCCAAACCCAGGCATGGACAGTGCATGCCTAATTTCACAGCTCAGCACCCTGAGACCATATGAGGGAACAAGTAATTAATGAATAAATGCACATAGATGTGTAACATGCACCCAGAACTTGTCTGTTGCTGCAGATTCCTGTCCAAGATGCTTATAAGGTGCTGTCACCCCGTGCTGAATCCTGATCCGCTGTCTGTCTTCTTCCGACCCGGGGTTCAGCGTGGCTCAAAAACTGGGGTACGGCAGCAGTGGCAAGCGTGTGAAATGTGGCCCCGGGAGTGGCACGGGTGGCACACTGCCCCCGCTTGCTGGCAGCACGAGCACTGCTCACCAGCGCTGGGTAGGCACATGTGGAAGAGGCGAAAAGCCCCTTCTCCTCCCCCTCTTCGAAGGCAGAAGCGCTGGGGCCGGCAGAGCTCTTCTCTTCAGCTGAGCGAAGCAAAAAGCAGATCCAGGAGGGACAGAGCTGTCGGCTGAGCCAGCAAAGCCCCTCACGCACGAGTGTGAGGAGCAAACTCACCTCTGCCACATGGGAGCCCCCCGGAATCTTTGAACCAGAAAAATCTGCGATGGATCTGCAGTTCATGGAGAGCAGACAAGAACAGCTATGCCTACGAGTCCTGGGGACAGCGCTTCATCAGCAGGTCAACTATACCAAACCTCTTTGGGAGTGCAGTCAGGTCCCATCAGCAGGTCAAATATACCAAACCTCTTTGGGAATGTGGTCAGGTCCCCTCTCTTCAGAACCCACCGCTCCTCTTGTGAACTATTTCCAGTCCAGGGCAAAATGGGAAGGGGGCAGCAGTGGCCGGCACGGGGCACGGGGCAGCAGCTCGCACTGACATCCCTGCGTGGCATTGGGCCACCACTGGTGCCCAGGTGCACAGTGACAACCCCAGCAGAGCTTGTGCTGTGTTAAAAGGTTGATGCAATTTGGAGCGATGCCCAATTCGTCATCTTAAGTCCGGTCACATTCAGTGCACTGAACTATCACGACTGCGCAAATACCGCGATGCGCCGTCAGCCTGGTTGCGTTCCATGAGTGACCATGGCCACTCTCACAGAGTTCGGTCGCGTTCAGTGCGAACTCTCACAGCCAGATTAACGAACAGCGCCGTTCATTAAAGCAACAGATGCGCAGGTTCCTTGGCTTGCCAGGGATAAACTCACCGTCTGCACAGCACGTGCAAACACCCGGAGTGTGAGCAGCACCGCCCGGCTACAAGGGCGTTAAAGGATAGAAAGCCACTCTACAGAGATTTCCAAGTTTCCAAGTGTTAGAGTTACCCAAAGGCGTCCCTGTGGGGGGGAAGAGAGGCTCAGCCCCTCGACGGATCCCAGAAGTCAGTGGTACATGATGATGGCATCTCCCCTAACATCCTCTCTCTTTTAAGCTATTTCACCTCATTTTTTACCTTTCAGGCAGAGCTTGAGTGACTCTGGCCATACAGACCTTGCTTATGAATCGTGTAAAGCTTTCTCGCTTTGCTTTTAAAGGTATAGACTAGAAGAATTCAAAGTGCAAGCTCAGTGAGGGGTGGTTGTGCCTTGGAGGCGGGTAGCTCTGGGGCTGGAGGTGTGTTTCGGTATTATAACGATATTATAATGGGCACAGTTCACCAAAAGGACAGCATTTTGTCAGAAACATGACAGGCTGTTGGCCCCGGGTAGCAAATCTGCAGCTTATCGCTTCCGTGGTGCCTTCAGTTCCCGTATTATCACAGAGCCTGGCTGCGGTGTCTCCGCTCCGCTCCTCTGGGCATCAGCGCGCCGAGCGCCCCTGGTGCGGCCGACAGCGAAGGTTGTGGGCCTGGGGAACTGCCCTGGGATGGGCTCCTCACTCGTCAGCCGTGCTCCACCCTGGCAGCTTCTTCAGTGCTGGACCTTTCC
>NW_009259123.1:110997-111839 GCF_000687185.1 Egretta garzetta | reverse complement strand
GCCTATCACGGCTCGATTAATGAATAGTGCGGTTTATTAAACAACAGATGCACAGGTTCTGTTGGATTGCTGGTGATAAATTCACCATCTGCAAAGCACGTGCAAATACCAAGAGTATGAGTAACAGCGCCTGGCTACAAACGTGTTAAGAGACATAAAGTGATGCTATAGAGATTTCTGAGTTTCCCAGGGAGGCACTTGGTGTAACCAAGTGGTCGAATCTTACCCAAAAGGCATCCCGAGTGGGGGGGAAGAGAGGCTCAGCCCCTCGACGGATCCCAGAAGTCAGTGGTACATGATGATGGCATCTCCCCTAACATCCTCTCTCTTTTAAGCTATTTCACCTCATTTTTTACCTTTCAGGCAGAGCTTGAGTGACTCTGGCCATACAGACCTTGCTTATGAATCGTGTAAAGCTTTCTCGCTTTGCTTTTAAAGGTATAGACTAGAAGAATTCAAAGTGCAAGCTCAGTGAGGGGTGGTTGTGCCTTGGAGGCGGGTAGCTCTGGGGCTGGAGGTGTGTTTCGGTATTATAACGATATTATAATGGGCACACTTCACCAAAAGGACAGCATTTTGTCAGAAACATGACAGGCTGTTGGCCCCGGGTAGCAAATCCGCAGCTTATCGGTTCCGTGGTGCTTTCAGTTCCCGTATTATCACAGAGCCTGGCTGCGGCGTCTTCGCTCCGCTCCCTGCTCCCTGCAGCTCCTCTGAGCATCAGCGCGCCGAGCGCCCCTGGTGCGGCCGACAGCGAAGGTCGTGGGCCTGGGGAACTGCCCTGGGATGGGCTCCTCACTCGTCAGCCGTGCTCCACCCTGGCAGCTTCTTCAGTGCTGGAC
>NW_009259123.1:109839-110634 GCF_000687185.1 Egretta garzetta | reverse complement strand
TCTTCGGAAGCAAATGATTAATGCTGGATGTGGCCACGGGGTTTAGAATGTGCCTGGGCAAAGCTGAGTCCCGGGGCGTTGAGCAGCAGGAGGTCGCCTTCATCGCTCCGGGCTGCTGCCTGCAGACGGGATGCTGTGCCCGCAGCTCTGCAGAGCAAGATGCTCCCTGCGAGAGGAAAACCTGCGCCACTCATTTCCCATCTCGTCTTCTTAAGTTGACACAAAATACAGCATCGTTTGGCGTTTGAGAAAATGAGAAACAGCTCAGGAAATGTTTGTGGCAAAAGAAATCCCACCTCAGCAGTCCCAGACCCCCCCGGATCCTCCATGAGCAGCTTGTCTCCTCTGAGGATGGGTGCCACAGGGATGGAGAAGTTCAGTGGCACGTGGGGGGGAACTGACCCCTGCACAGTGAGGGACGGTGCCGCTGGTGTGTCACCCCCCGTGCAATCCTGCGGGATGGCAGCCTGCTTCGGGAGCCTGGGGCCCTGGTACCGAGGTTAGAGCACACACAGATGACAACATTCAGGCCACCTGCAGCGATGTGAGGGGAGGTGGCACGGAGCTCAGGAGTTTACCTGTGTGTGCCCATCAGAGCGGTGGAGTAAAAATCCTGGAGAAAAAATCCTGATGGCAGCGGCGGCCCTGCCGGCTGAGCCGGGTCCTGGAGCACGGCTTCCCCCGGAGCGGGTTTGCCGGGTGACAAGGGACCGTCCCCGCTCTGTGCCAACCTGCCCCGTGTCTGTGCCCAATGGCTGCTGCCCAGCCATGCGTGAGGGGTCTCTGGGGGCTCCC
>NW_009259123.1:106489-108664 GCF_000687185.1 Egretta garzetta | reverse complement strand
CAGGGATGGAGAAGTTCGGTGGCCCGTGGGGGGGAACTGACCCCTGCACAGTGAGGGACGGTGCCGCTGGTGTGTCACCCCCCGTGCAATCCTGCGGGATGGCAGCCTGCTTCGGGAGCCTGGGGCCCTGGTACCGAGGTTAGAGCACACACAGATGACAACATTCAGGCCACCTGCAGCGATGTGAGGGGAGGTGGCACGGAGCTCAGGAGTTTACCTGTGTGTGCCCATCAGAGCGGTGGAGTAAAAATCCTGATGGCAGCGGCTGCCCTGCCTGCTGAGCCGGGTCCTGGAGCACGGCTTCCCCCGGAGCGGGTTTGCCGGGTGACAAGGGACCGTCCCCGCTCTGTGCCAACCTGCCCCGTGTCTGTGCCCAATGGCTGCTGCCAAGCCATGTGTGAGGGGTCTCTGGGGTCTCCCCCCCAGCGGGGTTACCTGCACCTGAGCCACCCCAGGGCTCCCTCCGCTCCTGCCCCGGGGGTCAGCGTGTCCCCCGTGGCTGGCACCGCTCGGGCCATGGCCATCTCGTTGATCCCCTCTGCCCCAGGGGAGCAGCAGCAGCCCCCGTCCCTGCTCCTGCCCACCCCTCGCTGTCCCCGCTGCTGCCCCGTGCAGCTCTCCCGTGACACCGGAGCCGCAGCCCTTCACGGGAATTATGTCACGCTGCCTTCTCTCCGGTCCACTCTTGGGCTTCCTCTCGCCTTTTGCCTTCACAGCCAGGCTCGATGGCCTTAAAGGTCTTTCCCAACCCAGCTGACTCTATGAATCAGGGAAGGGGGAGGGTTTTTTAGCTGGGGGTCTCTGAGATTTGATGCTTGGAATATTTGGCTATGGGAACTGGCAGATAAAATACATGTAAGTGTGTAACTGAGGTGTGTCGCCAGCATCATTTGGAATGTCAGCTGCTGTGGCAGGGCGCTGGATCTCTCCCTTTATAAGGTGGAGGAAAAATGCCTGCAATCCCGGAGGCTTCACATCCCATCTGCTTTTGCAAGGCCTCCAGTAGCTCCCTGTAATTCTGCTCCTTTTTCTCCAGAGATGGGCAATTGTATGGTCCATTACTAAGACACTTAAGCAAGTGTTTACAGTGAAAAAGAGCATGATATAAAACTAAAAGGTTAAAAAATAGCCGCAGGGTTTTAATCTCCTTGTAAAGGCGATGATCACTGTGTTTTACCTCTGACTTACACTTTCTTTACAGATAAGGCTACACAGGTAAGGTTATAAAGCGTGAAAAGGCATTTCCAAGAAACACTGATTTAAAAAGCAGTAGTAAAATACATAAACGAGCAAACCAACCTGCGTGGCTCATTACGTGACATCATTATGAAGCCCAGGAGAAAATGTGGGATAATCTACTAAAAGCTTATAAAAAATACTTCCAGATGGGAGTAACAATAGAAAATTTGCACATTTAAAAGTTAGGTGTAGGTTTTTGTGTATAAGAATAACAGGCTATTGGCAAATTACTGCAACTCTTGTATTTAATGTGACCCCTGATCATCAGCAGCCGGGGAGGGAGCACGCCACCGCTACCACACAAAACATCAGCACACTCCGTCTGGGCAGAAGCGTCACATCTGTAGCTCACAGCAGCTATTCTGCTGCCTTGGGGGAGTATCTGGGACATCCTCCAAGCACCACACGACCAAGGCATCACCACTGAGCGTGGAACGGGGCTGGAGCTCAGCCTGGAGCTTGCAGGCAGGGGCCACATTCAGCCCTGGGACAGTGCCTGTCCCGCAGCTGGGGCTGGGGCCGTGGGCTCTTCTGCACTCATTCTTTGGCCACGGGGGTGTCCTTCCCAGAGCATTATGAACGCTCACCTGTAACTCACCTAATTACCCTACACCTTTGCTAATTGCCCTGTAAGCAGGGTGCCCTGGTTGCCAAGAAGGCCAACAGCATCCTGGGGTGCATCAAGAGGAGTGTGGCCAGCAGGGCGGGGGAGGTTCTCCTCCCCCTCTGCTCTGCCCTGCTGAGACCCCACCTGGAGCACTGGGTCCAGTTCTGGGCTCCCCACTTCAAGAAAGATGAGGAACTCCTGGAGAGAGTCCAGAGGAGGGCAACAAGGATGATGGGGGGACTGGAGCATCTCCCCTACGAGGAAAGGCTGAGGGAGCTGGGCTTGTTCAGCCTGGAGAAGAGAAGGCTGAGAGGGGATCTCATCACCAC
>NW_009259123.1:102920-106292 GCF_000687185.1 Egretta garzetta | reverse complement strand
TGAGGGTGCCCGAGCCCTGGCCCAGGCTGCCCAGGGGGGCTGTGGAGTCTCCTTCTCTGGAGATCTTCAACCCCCGCCTGGCCGCTGTCCTGTGCCCCCTGCTCTGGGTGAGCCTGCTTGGGCAAGGGGGTGGCACTGGGTGAGCTCCGGAGGGCCCTGCCAACCCTTGCCATTTGGTGTGTGATTCTGTGTGTGAATATGTAATTTCTGCTTCTCTGCCTAAGCAGGGCTGATGTTGATCCAACAGATTCCGCAGGCTCAAGCAGGGGCCGGGGGAGCTGCCTGTGCCTGGGGGTCTGCGGGGGGCTCAGCCCGGTGGCAGAGGGGAGACCCCCAGCACCCCACATGCAGCTCCACAGGGAGGGCGCAGGAGCCTCCCTCCAAAATGGCCCTGGTGCGGCCAATTGGTGGAAAATGGATTCCTGAGGTGCAGCAACATCTGGAGAAGGAGCTTGGCTGCCTCTGGCCTGGCCGTACCCAAAGGCAGGGAAGATGCACAGGATGATTTCACTCTCTGATTTGCCCTAATAGCCTCCAAATATTGCCTGAGACCAGAAGCAGAAGAGGCAACCTGAGGCGACGATGCTCCTTTTTGCTGGCCAGCAGATCGGCTCTTGCTAGCCAGCCTAATGCGGGCAGCATTCCCAGCACAGCCCCGTCCCCGGCCAGGGGGTCCTCCTCCCCATCCCGCCCCGTGGGACGCGCTGCCTCTGCTCCGGCCGGGCGGGGAATGGAGACGCAAGATCATTCCAGGAGTTTGAAGTCAGCGTTGCTGGAGTCATAACAAAAGATGAAGTCAGAAGGTGCAGGGAGCCGAATCCCTCGGTCCCAGCGGGTATGTCCAAGGGTGTGCGTAAAACCAGCACAGGGGTGGGGGAGGATTCATTGCTGCCAGTATAAAAAGGAAAAAAAACAACCCTGAAAGTCCTAATAGAAATCCTCGGAAGCTCCTTTAAGGATGGTTTGTGTGGTCAGACGGCTGGTGTGGTTCCTCTGCAGGCCAGCAGCTCTGCGTTAGTGCTGCTAGGGCAGGCAAAGCCCATCCAGCTCCCTGTGCTTGACTTTATTTCACCCTAAGAAAATACCAGGAATATTGAATTTGAAATGCAAAGGATTAACAACCAATCCCCCATTCCAGTGTAACGAAGCAGAGGAACAGCGGTTCCCCCTTGGTGCAACGGTCAGAGCAGGAGCCGTGCCCCCGCGTGTGGGTGAGTGCACTGAAGCATCTGCCCCGACCTCTTTTGCTGTAAATCTCCGAGATGGGTGTTCCTGGCTTCTCCGCTGAAAGTCCTGCTCACTGCCGCCATGGAGCGTGGAAGAGGCTCCAGCCTTGTTGAGTGAAGGGTGGGGGAGCAATCTCAGCCTAATGATTTAGGAAGCGGTATTCCCAGACTAGATGTCAGACACGTGGAAGAGGACTTTATGGTGCCCCTGACAACCTTTCAAGCTTTGTTTGCCTACCCTACAGAGAAGCTAAGTAACTGGGCAATTTTTATTTTACTTTTGCTGTCATTATTTTATTTGCACTGCCAGTATTGAGGGTCTGGATTTATGAGAACAGCTTATGATGCTCTGGACTCCTCAGCGGCAGGCTCTGCGGCTGCGCGGCTGCTCCGCGCGCTGGGCAGGGGCTCTGCTGTTCCTACAGGGATCGGACACAGCTTTCGTCCCGCCCAGCAGTGACTCTGTAGGTCACCAGTTCATGTACCAGAAGTCCTTGGTATCTCCTGAGACACAATTCTTTTCTCAGTATACAGCTTATATCATCAGCTAAGTGCTTTCATTATTTAGGTCTTGGTCTGAAGTGTCCTCATCCATAGAATCATAGAATCACAGAATCGTCTAGGTTGGAAAAGCCCTTTAAGATCATCAAGCCCAAGTGTTTCCCTACCCCTGCCATCCCACCCCCAAACCCCGGCCCTCAGCACCGCCTCTGCCCGGCTGGTAAATCCCCCCAGGGCTGGGGACTCGACCCCTTCCCTGGGCAGCCCCTTCCAGCCCCTGACAGCCCCAAGGGGAAGGAATTGTTCCCCATGGCCAACCTCACCCTGCCCTGGCACAACTTGAGGCCGGTGCCCCTCGTCTTTTCCTCAACAAAGATTTGCACCACGTTAAAGAAGCCAATGCTCTCAGCGGGCCACAGATTAGCTCGCAGGGGGTCTCCAGCGGGGCCCCTGGAAGCGTGCATCCATCCCCAGAAGGCAGTCTTCTTGATCCAGCAACAGCTTGGGCTCATGCCTTTGGGAACGCTGCAATCCGCGGGACAGCACCCCAGCCAGCTCCAACGCTGGGGAACCCACACAGGGAACCCCGGTGCCGGTGGGAGGGAAGGACAAGGCGCGGGCGCAGAGCGAGGGCTGCTGAGCGCCTGGCAGTGCCCTGCTTCCCCCTCTGAGAGCCGGTGGGGAATTTGGGGGTGCAGCAGGAGGGTGGCGGCCTCGGTGCTGGCATCGCTGCGCCCCATCAGCCGTGGCACCCGGCTCCCGCCCGGGTCCCTGCTGTCACCCTTCCTGGGGCAGTTGCCCGCTCGCCCCGTGCCACCCGTGGATGCCGTAACGCAGCGACAGCCTCCGGCCGTGCCTCCGCTTGCATCCAAGGGCGTTTGCCGACGGATCTCTTTGCAGGCAAGGAGGGGAAGGAATGGAAATGAGTGTGGCTTTGGTCAGCGGTGCTCGCCAAAGCCTCTGGAGCTCTGCAGCACAAGCCCAGCAGCGACCGGGGTTTGATGCTGGGGTGCGGGCAGCGCTGCTCGGTGCCCCCGAGGAGCGGTGAGCACGGGGGCACAGACGGCCGGGCTTGCACAGCCTTCAGGGAGGGAAGCGATGGCGCTTTTGTCCCCTTGTCCTTGTGCCTGAGCTCGTTACAGGGACTGCTTTTAGAGAAAGCGCCTGTCAGCAGCTCTGATACCACGGCTGTACGTTTTGATGCCCCGTGCGGTCCTAATTGGTTTCACAGGTACCTCACACAAAATTACCTGTCTTACTGATGCTGCGAGTAAAAATGTGCAAAACTTTTGCAGCTGGCAAGAGCGTGATGGATTGCAAGGCTCCCTTTGCTGTGCAATTACCTGAAGGATCCGTGTTTTTCCTCGTCATTCAGAACAATTATCCTTGTCCCTAACCTACTTTTTCCATGCTTTATCGCTCCCGTCCTGGGGTGGAAAAGGCAGCAAGCTATCATTCCGGAATGAAATAATTTCTCAGTGACTGTTGGTGTGCTTACGTGGGGCAGGCGCTACCGGGGCCTCTTTACAGCCTTCCCTCGGAGGCTGTCACCGTGAGTCGTGAGTCGGCCGGGGGGAGGCACCGTGGCCTGGGCAGCCATGTCCGTGCTCCACCAGCGCAGCGCAGGGGGGTTAGGGAAGGAGGA
>NW_009259123.1:101747-102565 GCF_000687185.1 Egretta garzetta | reverse complement strand
GCCGTGCGCCCTGGACGCCGCCCGGGTCCCTGCGGTCACCCTTCCCGGGGCGGTTGCCCGCTCGCCCCGTGCCACCCGTGGATGCCGTAACGCAGCGACAGCCTCCGGCCGTGCCTCCGCTTGCATCCAAGGGCGTTTGCCGACGGATCTCTTTGCAGGCAAGGAGGGGAAGGAATGGAAATGAGTGTGGCTTTGGTCAGCGGTGCTCGCCAAAGCCTCTGGAGCTCTGCAGCACAAGCCCAGCAGCGACCGGGGTTTGATGCTGGGGTGCGGGCAGCGCTGCTCGGTGCCCCCGAGGAGCGGTGAGCACGGGGGCACAGACGGCCGGGCTTGCGCAGCCTTCAGGGAGGGAAGCGATGGCGCTTTTGTCCCCTTGTCCTTGTGCCTGAGCTCGTTACAGGGACTGCTTTTAGAGAAAGCGCCTGTCAGCAGCTCTGATACCACGGCTGTACGTTTTGATGCCCCGTGCGGTCCTAATTGGTTTCACAGGTACCTCACACAAAATTACCTGTCTTACTGATGCTGCGAGTAAAAATGTGCAAAACTTTTGCAGCTGGCAAGAGCGTGATGGATTGCAAGGCTCCCTTTGCTGTGCAATTACCTGAAGGATCCGTGTTTTTCCTCGTCATTCAGAACAATTATCCTTGTCCCTAACCTACTTTTTCCATGCTTTATCGCTCCCGTCCTGGGGTGGAAAAGGCAGCAAGCTATCATTCCGGAATGAAATAATTTCTCAGTGACTGTTGGTGTGCTTACGTGGGGCAGGCGCTACCGGGGCCTCTTTACAGCCTTCCCTCGGAGGCCGTCCCCGGTCGTTG
>NW_009259123.1:100432-101414 GCF_000687185.1 Egretta garzetta | reverse complement strand
GCCAGCCGTACTCTGCAAGGGGAGAAGAAAGCCAGGCTGCGGCGTTCCCAGGCTGGCAAGGCGCTCCTGCGGAGAGGGCAGAGTCCCCAGCAGCGCTCAGAGGAGCCGTGGGGGGACCCTCAGCCGAGGAGACTGATTCTGCAATTCTCAGCCAGGGCTACGGGCTGTTGGCACAACTGCACTCGGTTCTTTCAGCAGCATTAGCAAGACGATTCCTGAATTTAACGCAGCCAAATACAAATGTTGGGGTGACTCTCCAGCTGCAAAAGATCAGGAAATTTTATTTATTTGTTTGATTGTTTATTTATTTATCATTACTGCACTTCTCTCTCCCTATTAGGCGGGGGAGCCAGATGGCAGCACTTCGGGGAAATAAAGTGTGTTCATTTAAAAATAAATAAATAATCCATGCAGTCCATTAACCAGAGCTTAAGGCAAGCAGCCTTAATGATTTCCTTAGTTAAAAGGAACAAAAGCATCCCGGGAGTCCTAGCGGGCCCTGGGGCAGACACCCCCCTCCCCCGAGCGCGCCTGCAGCCACCAGCAGGAGCACGGGCACGGTGGGGTCCAGGGGGGCATTGCCTGGTTCCGTGCTAACAGCGGCAGGGAGATGGTGTGGCTGAGATGGAGAGGGAGGGTGCAGCCGTGATAGATAAATAAATAGTTAAGTACACACCTATGGAACGAAATGCATAACCTGCACCAAGAATATGTAAAGCCACGAAGCACACACATGAAGATCAAACTCCAGGATGCTTGGCCGAGCTGGAGGCTCCGTTCGGAAAGGATGTGGTCCTTCCCCTCCCTTGGGGTACAAAGTGCTTTGGCTGGGGAACAGCGCATGACTGCGATTGCTCCAGGTCGTGAGGAGCAAATCATAGCAGGGAGCATGAAGAGAACCCTGCAGGCCACGGTGGTGCTTTTGTCTGAAGCCCATCTGTACACGAGCAATGGGTGGAAACGTGTTCCCCGGGGAGCCTCC
>NW_009259123.1:98624-100276 GCF_000687185.1 Egretta garzetta | reverse complement strand
GGCTGACGGGGGAGGGGGATGGAGGCGGGGAGGCTGCACGGTGTTAAACTTGAAAAGCCTATAGCGTTATGTGGGATCATAATTACTCTGAAAAAGCCGGACGGCTTGGTTTTGAAGGAGACGTCAAAGAATTCTCATTTGGAAGCTCAAGTGAAAGCTTTTTCTGCGTGTGGAGTTTTTCAGAAATCTTAATTTTTTTCTTGATGCAGTTCACCTCTCCACCCCCACCCCCCCTTTTTTTTTGGTAGCAATAATTGCATTCTCATTGAAAATGAAAACTGCAGAGTTTGAAGCCCCTGGTGACCAGAGAGGCCATCGCCTTCTCCGAGGCAGACGCTGCTGGGGACGGGGACGTGTTTGTTGTCAGGGGCTGCTGATGGCTGTGCCATGCCAGGATGGTTTCACCGATGGGCCTTTTAATCCCGGGGCCTCCGAGGAAGATCCCGGTGGGTAGGGGGAGCTGTGTCTGTGGTACAGGGGCAGGAGGAGGGCGAGGAACAGCAGCAGCAGGGATCTGGCAGGACACACCAAGGGGTTTTCCTGCAGCCATGTCCTCTGCGCGTAAAGGGGCTGGGGACAGAACGGCTTTGTGTGCCTGCACGCGCTGTGGGGCTGGGGACGGGCAGGACAGGCCCCGCCGCGCTGAGCCCCAGCCAGGAAACCTGCGGGGAGGATGCTGGGCTGGACTGGGCTGGACTGGGCTGGATGCACACCCAGCAAAGCGAGTCGGAGTGCGCAGAAGTGCCCCTCCAGCCTGCCGAGAGCCCTGCTGGGGGCACGGGGGGGCAGCTCTGGCGCAGACCGTCTACTCTGAGGTTCAGTGGGTTTATGCCTAGAGGCAGGGAACACCCTCGTACGCTGCCGCAGGCTGTAAACCCCACCGAGGCATCAGAAGTTAAAGAAGGAGCAAGCAGTGCCTGTGCTATGATTGAAGGGACCCATACTTTGCTTGAAGAGCGAGCTTTCACGGCAAAATGGACTGGAGAGCGCTACAGGTGGCTGCGGCTCTTCGCCCGCGCTGCTGGGAGCTGAACGGGCTCACGCATTTTGCTGTGTTGGACTTGCAGGGACAACGTGCAGTGCTTGCAATTATCCCTTCCTCCACAGGGGAGACCCCCTGGTAAATGCCGTGGCACACGCAGCGGTACCCATTTACCGCACTGAGCTTCCGAAATGTCCCCGTTGATTTCTGGTTGCACAGAGGGTGCCTGACGCCAACTTCAGACTGGCCTGGTAGTTCACTTAAACAGGAGCTCACCTCCTGATCAGCTTAAAATATATGCTTTTATATTTCACATTTATTATTTTTAGGCTCTGCAGAGGCAAGATAGGCACAAAATTGCTCCAGAATTACCTTTTTTCCCCCCAAAGCTACAAGCCCCTACCTCCCCCTCCTGCTTCTGGCAGCTGCTCTGACTGGAAGGAGTGATGGAGCACAAAAAGACATCAAGCTGGAAAGCTTAGCCATTTTTTCTGGCTATTTCCATGGGTCTAATGAAGTATGTTGTCCTTCCCTACAAACCTGCCCCTTTCTGGCGCCAGTCAGCATGGCGGCAGTGAGGATACTGGTGATGCCTGCCACCAGCACCACTTCCCAAAGAAGCTCCTTCCTCTCCGATGGCAGCAGTTTGTCGACCCCTCCACCCTGCCCC
>NW_009259123.1:98079-98460 GCF_000687185.1 Egretta garzetta | reverse complement strand
GCGGGGAGCGGGGACGTGTTTGTTGTCAGGGGCTGCTGATGGCTGTGCCATGCCAGGATGGTTTCACCGATGGGCCTTTTAATCCCGGGGCCTCCGAGGAAGATCCCGGTGGGAAGGGGGAGCTGTGTCTGTGGTACAGGGGCAGGAGGAGGGGGAGGAACAGCAGCAGCAGGGATCTGGCAGGACACACCAAGGGGTTTTCCTGCAGCCATGTCCTCTGCGCGTAAAGGGGCTGGGGACAGAACGGCTTTGTGTGCCTGCACGCGCTGTGGGGCTGGGGACGGGCAGGACAGGCCCCGCCGCGCTGAGCCCCAGCCAGGAAACCTGCGGGGAGGATGCTGGGCTGGACTGGGCTGGACTGGGCTGGATGCACACCCCGCA
>NW_009259123.1:89459-97942 GCF_000687185.1 Egretta garzetta | reverse complement strand
ACCCTCGTACGCTGCCGCAGGCTGTAAACCCCACCGAGGCATCAGAAGTTAAAGAAGGAGCAAGCAGTGCCTGTGCTATGATTGAAGGGACCCATACTTTGCTTGAAGAGCGAGCTTTCACGGCAAAATGGACTGGAGAGCGCTACAGGTGGCTGCGGCTCTTCGCCCGCGCTGCTGGGAGCTGAACGGGCTCACGCATTTTGCTGTGTTGGACTTGCAGGGACAACGTGCAGTGCTTGCAATTATCCCTTCCTCCACAGGGGAGACCCCCTGGTAAATGCCGTGGCACACGCAGCGGTACCCATTTACCGCACTGAGCTTCCGAAATGTCCCCGTTGATTTCTGGTTGCACAGAGGGTGCCTGACGCCAACTTCAGACTGGCCTGGTAGTTCACTTAAACAGGAGCTCACCTCCTGATCAGCTTAAAATATATGCTTTTATATTTCACATTTATTATTTTTAGGCTCTGCAGAGGCAAGATAGGCACAAAATTGCTCCAGAATTACCTTTTTTCCCCCCAAAGCTACAAGCCCCTACCTCCCCCTCCTGCTTCTGGCAGCTGCTCTGACTGGAAGGAGTGATGGAGCACAAAAAGACATCAAGCTGGAAAGCTTAGCCATTTTTTCTGGCTATTTCCATGGGTCTAATGAAGTATGTTGTCCTTCCCTACAAACCTGCCCCTTTCTGGCGCCAGTCAGCATGGCGGCAGTGAGGATACTGGTGATGCCTGCCACCAGCACCACTTCCCAAAGAAGCTCCTTCCTCTCCGATGGCAGCAGTTTGTGGACATCTCCACCCTGCCCACGCTGCCCCTGCCCCTGCCGGCAGCCGAGTCACCCCCACCCTGTGCCGGGAAACACCGGAGGCAGGGGAGGCATCAAAGCTTCTCTCATGCACGTACCAATATTCAGGACAAAATGGGTGTTTGCGAAATGCGAGCTCGGCAGGAAGGGGTGAGCGCAGCTTTGGTGTAAGCAGGCGATGAGGAAGGTGAGGAGGTCCCGGGCTGGGGGAGGGCCCTGCGGCCAGCGCAAACCCACCCGGGACGGTTTTGTCTCCCACCCCGCTGCCCCCTGAAGCATCTGGGTGCAGAAGGACTTGACCGCCCGAGAATGCTTCTGCAAAACGAGTTGCACAAAAGAACTCTTTGAAAAAAAAATTGACAATCGAAGCTGGTTTGCTTTGTCAAAGTAAAAAGAAAATAAAAGTAAAAGAAGTAAAAGAAAATTAAGTTTCTATGAATAAATGGAAAGATGAAGATCACAGAAAGCTCATTAGAAAGCACGTTAGAAAACAAATCTTGTTCAGCCTCATCTGCATTTGACATTTGAAACCCAGCATTTTTAACACACTTAAGTGCACGGTTCATTCAGATTTGAGGTAAACACTTTGTTAAATACCAAACACTATTAGAATGTTTGTAAAAACATTGCTTAGGTGAATCAGAGTCTTGCAAAGGGTTTCTTTATAGGTATAGGTGCCAGCCTTGATATGCACACTTGCTCGTTAGCAGTTTTTAAATGATGAGGTAATTGAAAAAAATGCAGCAAGTTAAATAATTCGATGTACAATAAGATTAAAGAAATGGATCGTCATGTCTTGTAATGCCCCTTTTTTCCCTCCAGAATGAACGTGTTTGATCCTGCCCGTACCCTGTGCGTTCCGTCGAGCACATGACGCGTGGCTTCTCTTGCAGCTTCACAGGTCTCGACGAGCGAGCTGTGAAAGTCGATGTTTGTTAAGGCAAGGTCGGATTTAAAGAGCGTGTGCTGCTTCCTTGGTGAGCGATCATTGAATCTTCGTTCAGCTGATGCTTGCTATTTTGATAACGTAGGAACACAGAATGAATGTCACCTTCCTCCAACCTACTCTGCCATATTTCTAGTATAAATGGAACCCAATTCACCCCTGCAAGCTGATTCCTTCTTTCCTCACACAAAACATCCAGGACTAGAAGGTAAAACCCCCACCAAAACACAACCAGTGGGAGGAAAGGGGAGCGTAAAGAGGTGGGGGCCAGCGAACACCTCCCGCATGCTTTGCAGGCTGATTCATTCATCAACGTTCGAGTTTACAACCAAGAGAATGTCAATGCTGCAGGCATGAGATTGGAGATGTTCAAATAACCACCCCACATGGAAAGTTTAGGAAATAACTTTGCCTAATTAAAAAAAAAGTCTGGCAGGCATCGATGACAAATGGGTGCGCAAGATCAGTAGTCAGAGCTTTCTTACTTTTAATAGTAGAAGAGAAAGCGGGAAGCACTGGATCGCAATCACTTTGATGCCCCCACCGCCCTCACTAGGAGGTTGGGCTGGACACCCCAGAAGTCCCCCCCTTCCCACACTATCCCACAGCTCGGTGCCTAGGTGTCTGTCTGGCCCCAGCGAGACCAAGGCGAGGGGAAGGTTTCAGCAGGCAACGCCTCTTTCTTCATAGAATCCTAGGATCACAGAACCATAGAATCATAGACTGTTTTGGGTTGGAAGGGACCCCCAGAGGTCACCCAGCCCAACCCCCCTGCAGGGAGCAGGGACACCTTGAACCACATCAGGTTGCTCACAGCCCCGTCCAACCTGGCCTGGAATGTTCCCAGGGATGGGGCCTCCACCCCCCCTCTGGGCAACCTTCTTGGGCAACAGCAACTTCATTTGCAATTTTGTGTTCCATTTCTTCTGGGGTGAGAAGCCAAAGAGGAAACCTTACTTGGTGGAGGTCTTTTCTTAGGGGGGGGTAGGGGGGAGGGTGTTCAGTCTTTTAAGCAGATAGAGAGTATATTGATGTCTTTTGAAAGAAAAAAAGAAAACAGAAAACGGGGTTGGGAGGAGCAGCAGCTCTCAGCGATGGGCTCAGCCCTTCATCCCGTGGGAGGGGGTGGACCAAGGGGGCTGTGTGCCCTGGGCTTTGCTCACCCAGCTCGGCTTTTGACTCTTGCTTCCAGCTGTGGGTGGGAGAAGCTGCCAGGTCAACTCAGATGCCGAACTCCTCTCTTCCCCTGCACACAGGTGCCTCCATCCCCACTGTTTCAGCATCCCTGAGATCACGATGGAGGAGCAGGAGCAGCCAGCTGGTGCCTGCAGCTCCCCAGAGTCCTTCTGCACAATGCATTGGCAAGCAATTTGAGCACCGCAAGCGGCGGCACCGGAGCACCTGACCCCAAACAGCCTTCTGCTTCTGCCGCATTATGCAATAAAATTTCAGGTTCTTTCTCTCAGGCAGAAAGCTCTGGTGCATTTTTTGACACCGTAACCAATCAAACGTGTGAACGAGGGTCAGCGTGATTCACTACAGTCAGTGCTCAATATTTCATCGGGAAAAGATGTCTTTAACCATCAGTCACCTGTAGACTGTGGTGTCCTCTGTACTCAACTCACTGGCAGTTGCTGGGGGCGTGCAGCCCACCAAAGGGCATCCTCCCGAAGAGCCATCTTCCAGCTCCAGCACCCAAGCATCTTTGCAAGTGTTCAGTTTTCTCTGCCAGTGTGATCCCCGGTTCAAGAAAGACAAGGAACTCCTGGAGAGAGTCCAGAGGAGAGCAACAAAGCTGATGGGGGGACTGGAGCATCTCCCCTACGAGGAAAGGCTGGGGGAGCTGGGCTTGTTCAGCCTGGAGAAGAGAAGGCTGAGAGGGGATCTCATCAACACCTACAAATATCTCAAGGGTGGGGGTCACGAGGACAGAGCCAGACTCTTCCCAGTGGTGCCCAGCACCAGGACAAGGGGCCATGGGCACAAACTGAAGCAGAAGAGGTTCCAGTTGAACGGGAGGAAGAACTTGTTGACTGTGAGGGTGATGGAGCCCTGGCCCAGGCTGCCCAGGGGGGCTGTGGAGTCTCCTTCTCTGGAGATCTTCAACCCCCACCTGGACGCTGTCCTGTGCCCCCTGCTCTGGGTGAGCCTGCTTGGGCAGGGGGGTGGCACTGGGTGAGCTCCGGAGGGCCCTGCCAGCCCCTGCCAGGCTGGGATTCTGGGATTCTGTGATCTGCGAGTTCCTGAATTTTGTGTCTAAACCGGTGAGTGCTACAAGGAGTTTCAGGTGTGATCGCCCGGGCAGGTGCTTTTGCAGCACTACCTTCTGTACATCGAGATGCCCAGGGCTATCTCTGCTTGGTCCTGCCCTTTTTAACCACGACCGTCAGGGGAACCCCTTCTGAGGTCTTCACCTTCTTTCATTCGCAGCTACTTGGGACCTGTAACAGAAAGCTGAGGTGTTTGCTGCTTTCTCAGCCCGGTTCTCACAGCCATACCCCACTACCAGCAGTCCCAGTCTCATTGCACGCCTCTCTGCTGGTGCTGCCTGTTACCGCCTCTCCAAGTGCTGCTGAAGCTCTGCGTGCTTCTGCTGTGCTAGTGACCCTCCCCTCCAGCTTCGGGCTATCGGTTGGAACGTTTTTCTTGTATTTCTTTGGCGTTTGACCCTCTTAAGTGTCGACCCCCCCTGTGTGTCACCTGTATCTGTACAAGCTACTTTTTGTATTGACCGTATCTGGGTTGCCCACCCAATGCTTAGCTCAGTAAATTCTTCACTTGTGCCTTGGAAGTAAAAAACTTCTGTATTTGTGTGAAAACACTTTTATTTAGCAAACAATTGCTATGTAGAGCTCAAACAGGCGTTCTTGATTCCTCTTTACATTTATGACTTCTTTCCAGGACCGCCCTCTGGGGACATTGGTGCCTTTTTCAATGCATCTCCTGTTCTGAATACAGAATTTGCAGTGAGATCCAAAGCTGGTCCCCCGCAGCAGCTGGGGAATCGAAGGCGCTCGCAGAGATTTGAGTTGCAAATGTTTAACTGTCATTAATTTGAAGATTATAGTCAGTGAGCTCTGTAGATTATAATGTCCGATGCAATTACATTCTACTAAAGTAATAGACCTAATTTTTGTGAATAGATGGTTTGGTTTTGTATTTCCAGTGCTGGAAGAGAAAGGGACTCAATCCCAAATGCTGTCTCTGGTGGGCTAATTTACCTCTGTGGTTACAGCGGGAGCATCCTCTGTCTGGACTTTCCTCTCTGCTGGATCTTGCCTGGTAAAGCAAAGAAAATCAGTCTGATGTAACCGAGAGCACCTCAGAAAAGTGACTTTATTTAGGTATAAACTGATGATGGACTAACTTTGGGAGGAGACCCTCCACCCAAAGATGTTCCTTCTGCAGCTCCTCGCCTGCACTCCCTCCCGGCTCATCGGCTTGTGTCCTCCGGGGTTGGGCGTGATTGCCCACCAGCCCTGGAGACCAAGGACCTCCCGATGTTGGCCCCAGCTTGCTCCAGCCTGACCCTCGGGTGACTGTGGTGGGCCTGCAGATGTGCAGCAGGTTGGTCGCTGCCGTCGGCATCTCTACAGCTTCAGAGGGAACCATTTTGCCCTATTTTTGCTGGCTTTGTGGCACCTGGAGGAACCCGGGAGGCTGCGCTCAGGCCTCTCCTCTGAACGTTAGTGGCCATGCCGTAACTTCCCTGGATAAAAGGAGAGGTTTCCTGTGCTCCCTTACAATTGACTGTCACATCGTGCTGGGAGACAGCCTTGCTGTCTGTTGGTGGCACTGCCTCCAGCTTCTCTAGAAGATGCTTTGTTCTCCAGAGGCCCACCTGGAGTGTGGTCCTTAAGGTTTGTTGTGAGCTGTTCTTGCCACTTTACTATCAACTGAGAGAATCAGAAAAAAATATATATCCTTTCTATGTTCTCTCTCTTTTTTATTATTTATAGATACAGTCATACCTCTACTTGCAGAAACACTCTAATCACAGATATATATTTCATCATCTTCCCTGTTACAGACAACAAATACTTTCTCTCGCATTAATTTGCATGCAAGAAAAATAAAAAAGTACAAAGTAATGTATTAAGTGTCTTATCTTTATCAATTAAGCTTCAGACTTCCAGCTGCAGCTGCCCTAGAACCTCAGAAAGCAGCCAACACTGCAGCGGGGCAGCGGCCGTGGGGTCCCTGCTGTCTGACACAGGCCATGCAGCTGCTCCTCACTGTCGTGGATGGAGTGAGAGGGAGGCAAAAATAATATAATTTATTGGTGTAAACCAGTGAGTTCAGAAGGTTCAATGGTAAATGCGAGAGCAGTTCATAAGATTCGATGCAAGGCAGCCTTGGGTATTTACTGCCCAGAGGCCAGGGTCAGGCAAAGCTGCCAGGCAGACCCTCCCGTTGAGCCGTCAGGCTCAGGAAGGAGCCCCTGGCTTTCTAAACTCCTTCCTCAGAGAGGAGCCGAGGTGCGCCTGGATCCAGTCCTGGTCCCAGCCTTGGCCAGCGGTTCGTGTCTCAAGGGTTATGGATGCGCGATCCATCCTTTCCATCCCTCAGCCAAGGTTTCAGCGTGAGCGTGCTGTGAGCCACGCACCGAGGATCTGCTGGGGTCAGGAACCTCTCAGCCTCGAGGGGTGACCCTGAGAGGGGTCCCTGCTCCCGGGGAGATCCTGGCGTGCAGCCGCTGCCGTGCAGGAGAGCTCCAAGGGCTCTGGGGCTGCTCGCTGGGGATGGGGGCAGGATGGTTGGCTCACAGTCATATTTGCATCCCAACCGCTGTGCTCAGGGGGGCACATTCCACAGTAGCCCTTGGCTATGGTGTTGTTATCTGCCCCCCGCATCCACTGGGTGCATCCATCACGCCCAGACACATCTATCACCACCGCCACGGGTGGTTATCGCTTGAAAGAGGTGAAGGGAGGGGGAGTCGGAGGGGAGGGGGGAGCACACCCCCACACTCACCCATCGGGCTCCGTACACGGCGCAGGTGTCGCCGACGTCGCTTCTGAGACTGACCTGCTCCGGGTCCTTAGCGGCATCACTAAGAGCAGGGTAAGGACTTCTCTGAGAAGTGACATGCTGTGGTCTTTGATGGCGCCCATGCTGTGAACTGGCAGCTAAACTCCTCGTCGAGGGGCCCAACTCGTAGTGTAGAGAAGTGGCAGAGCCGAGGAGCAGTCGGAGACGCGTGGCTCCTGAAGGCGCTTGCCCTAAGCCCCTTCTCTTCGCCAGAGGGGCTGCCGTGCAGTGGCGGTGGCGGGACGGGAGCGGGAATGGCCTCAGCTGCCCCCCCAGGCGCCGCCGGGCACCTTCCGCGCAGTCAGCTCAAGGGGCGTTCAGCCCTTTTCCCTCCTCCTAAGCGCGTTAGAGCTGCTGGTGTGGAGAGAGCTGGGAATTAGGCCCCTGCATTCAGGTCTAACTCCGATTTGCATAAGAAGTTCCGAGATAATTCAATAAATGCCATCACATCCTCTGAAAATCTTGTTGAGATTTAATTGGATTGAACAATAATTTTATCTGGTGTTCATTGTATTAAACGTTCCAGCAGTGTGTTCATTTTTAATTGCAGGAATTAATTCTGTAATTATTAGCATTCGGTTCTTCTGGAATCTCACTTCTCGGAATATATTCCCTGCCCCAGTTGTGTCTTTCAGCATCCCTGTAAAGCCTGTGGGCCAGATAGCTCCGGGTTTTGTCCACTGTACCTGCTAAGTCGTGCCTGACGCCGTGCTGGGAATCAATACACTGGTACAAGAAGGGTCAATTGCTGCCTTTGCCTTCCTCCCCTTCAGCTGCTGGAGAAGCGTTCCTGGCAAAAGCGGCTGAGCCCACGGCTGCAGCTGCACTGTGCCCCTCTGCACGCCCTCCTCTTGCGGGGCACCCGACCTGGATGTTCTTCATCAGCGTGGCCTTCATCCCGAGCGGGGCAGCTGCCAGGACAGCATGCCTCATCCCTGCACCTCGGCTGATGGGTGCTCTACAAGCGTAAGGATACCGCGCACACCGAGCGCTTGAACTGACGTGAGAGCATCCATGGGCATAACCCGCACGCGGAGCTGCAGCCTGCTGTTGTGCCCGTTCTTAAAAATGGAGGAGGAGCGAGGCAGAGGGGTGTCTCGGTGACCCCCCAGCCCAAGCAGGCATGAAGGAACCGGAAAGGAAACCCAGGAGCTGTGGGGCGCGGGTTCGGCACGGCTGGTGGGGCATGGCTGGTGAGCAGGAGGCACGGAGGGATGGATGGAAGGGGAGTGCTGGCCCCTGCCTCACTGCTGGGAGCATTTTCCTGGGCTGGGATCTCTCCTGCGGGGCTGAAAGACCCATCTGCGGCACGGGCCAGGGAGCAGCGTCCCACCGGCCCCACTGGCAGCCCATGTGGATGGTGGCAACGAGTTCCCCAGCACGGCTCTGTGGAGCCCTCAGTTGGTGACGTGCCCCATGCTGCATGCCCTGCAGAGAGCCCGTGCCCTGCAGAGTGGCCGTGCCCTGCAGAGTGCCTGTGCCCTGCAGAGTGGCCGTGCCTTCATCAAGCACCTCGGAGCTGCACGTGCGTGGTTGCTGCTCCCTGGAGACGCTGGAGGCGAGGGACGGTGCACGTTCTTCCTGGGGTGTGAAAGACCCTGCGCTTGGGATTTGCACAAGAGCAGATGCAGGGGCCCGCCAGCACAGCCCAGCGAAGTTTCTCCTCTCCCTTCCCGTGGTGCCCGCGTGGCAGGCCCCCTGG